>NW_006399989.1:2744973-2753660 GCF_000299155.1 Elephantulus edwardii
ATGGCAAAGGACACACTGATAAAGGAGATTAATCAGAACTGACTTTGACAAGCACTGTGGCAATTGGACAATTAAAACAGACATTCGGATGGCGGGGGAAGAAGAACAAACTGGGGAGGAGGGTAGAGAGAATGGTGCTACAATGAAGGAATGAAAACCCAAAATCCCTGTAAATGTTCATTAAAACTAATAAAATTTAATTAAAAAAAAAGAAATCATCGAGCCGTGCCACCTGATTGGATGCAGAACATTTAGTTCTTCTTCCTTGCAGGACTTGCCGTGTTCAATCCACCACAACCTCCTCTTGAATATTTGGAAGTACTTTTCCCTGTCGTGACGCCCCCAACAACTGGCATTATTCTATTTGTGTTGTTTCTGTTAGTGACTAGTTAAGTGGAATTCTCCAGGTTATATAAAGTGTTTGCTCGCTTAAATCAAGGTTCTCCAGGAAAGCTAGGACGTGTTCCTTCAAAAGCAGAGCTCGTGCCATTAATTGTCTTTTCATTTCTCAATGAAAGATGATAAGCTGTAAAAGGACAAGTCAAATGTAAGGCTTCTCATCTAGGGATCATGAGTAAGGTGAATTTAAACATTATATTGGTTTGTTGGTTTTATCTACTCCTTTAGCCTCAGTGCCTTAGATGTCTAGTTTCCATCTCAGAATATTGAAAACTTTGCCACTTGTAATTTATTGTTAGTACCTGGCATTGACTCAGTAACTCTTAAAATGTGTCTGTTAGTTGTATTTTGTATAAGGTTGAGCATAGAGTATACCAGTTGTTTTCTCAATGCTTTCAAGTAATAATATTTTTTTAATCTTTCAATTAAAAGAACTTTCAAATGGAAGTTGTTGTTATTTTTAGGTGTTGCCAAGTTAAGTATGCCTCATAGCGACCCTATGAATATCAAATCTGAACCCTGTCCTATCCTGCACCATCTTAATGGAAGTAGACCATGTAAATAGATCCTATTGTGCCCATCGACAAGTTTCCACAATGATCAACCAGACTAATCTGGTTCCATCTCTTTTTATACCCATTTCCTTTCTTCTGAATGATTTTGGAATAAATCCCAGGTGTTGTATCCTTTCATTTGTGGTTGTAACTCCTTTAAAAAATATTTTACATGCATTGAAAAGTGCCAACCAAAAAAAAAATAAAATAAAAACTTGAAAAAGAAAAAAAAGACTAGTGATAAAACAGATTTTAATGCAAAAACCATAACAAAGGACAAGGAAAGTCACTATATAATGTTTAAAGGGTCAATAGAACAAGAGAACCCAACCATAATAAAAATCTATGCACCAAATGTAGAGTTGCAAAATATACAAAGCAAACACTAACAAAACTCAATAAAGAAATAGACAACACCAGTATAGTAGTAGGAGACTTCAATACCCCACTCTCAAGAAAAAATAGCACTATCAGAAAGAAACTCAACAAAAACGCTGAATAATTAAGCCACATAATAAAGCAACTCAATCTCATAGATATATACAGGCTAATGAAACCCACAAGAGTGCAGTATAACTTTTTATCCAATGTTCATGGAACATTGTCCAGAATAGATCACATTTTAGGCCACAAGGCAAGCATCAATAACTTAAAAAAACCAAAGAAATAATACTAAGCATCTCCTCGGACCACAATCCTATAAAATTAGAAATGAATAATAAGAGAATAAAGGGGGAAATCCCCATACATTTGGGAGCTGAACAACACCTTGCTTAAACATGAGTAGGTAGGTACTAGAATAAATAAAAATGAAAAATTTCTTGAAACAAATGACAGTGAAAATACAACTTACCAAAACCTCTGGGAAACAGCCAAAGCAGTAATTAGACGTCAATTTATAGCAATAAGTAAACACATCAAAAGGCAGGAAAAAAAAGTGATACTTGAATCTCTAACTCATCATCTCCAACAAATTGAAAAAGAACAGCAAGAAAACCCGACACCCCCTAAAAAACCTGAAATTATAAAAATTAGGGCTGAAATAAATGGAAAACAATTGAAACCATCAACAAAACCAGGACTTGGTTCTTCAAAAAGGTCAAGAAAATTTATATACCACGAGCAAAACTAACAAAGGGGGGGAAAAGAAAAGACACACATAATCTGAACAAGAGATGAAAGGGCCAATCTCACAATGGAATCAACTAAAGTGAAAAAGTTAACAAGGGAATATTATGAAAAACTATAGTCAGACAAATATGAAAACCTAGAGGAAATGGAAAAAATACTTAGAAACCCACAACCTACCTAAACTTACACAGACAAAACCACATGATCCTATCAATTGATGCAGAAAAAGCCTTTGACAAAAACCCAACAAATTTTCCTCATTAAAACACTCAACAAAATAGGAATATAGGGGAATTTCCTCAACATAGTAAAAAGTATTTATGTAAAACCAAGAGCCAACATCATTCTCAATGCAGAGATTGAAGGCATTTTCTTTGAGAACAGGATCTAGGCAAGGATGCCCACTTTCACTTCTATTCAGTCTTGTATTGGAAGTCTTATCAATACAGATAATGAAAGAGAAGAAAATAAGAAGTATCCAAACTGTCAAAGAGGAGGTAAAATTATCTCTTTATGCAGATGATATGATAGTATACTTAGAAAACCCTAAAGACTCAGTGAGAAAATTACTGGAAATTCAAACCAATTCAGCAAAGTGGCAGAATACAAGATCAACATATATAAAAATCAAATAGATTTCTTTACAGTGACAAAGAGAATACAGAAATGGAGCCAAGAAAAACAATACTCATCACAATTGCTAATCAGAGGATTAAATAATTGGGAGTAAATCTAACAAGAAATACAAAAGACCTATTCAAAGAAAATTATAAAATATTACTACAAGAAAGAAAAATAAACTTGGAAAATAGGGAAGACTATACAATGCGTATGGATAGGAAGACTCAATATTGTATAAATGACAATTCAACCAAAGGCAATCTATAAATTCAATGCAATCCCAATACAAATACCAATTCCATTCTTCAACGGGATGGAAAGGCAATTTCCAATTCCATCTGGAACAGAAAGTGACCTCGAAGAAGCAAAGCACTCCTGAAAAAGAGTAACAAAGTAGGAGGTGTCTCACTCCCTGATCTCAAATTGTACTACACAGACATGGTGGTCAAGACAGTGTGGTACTGATACAGACGCACAGACTGTAAAGGACACACAGATGAATGGAATATAATTGAGAACCCAGAAATCAGCCCATCTACCTATGGACAACTGATTTTTGACAAGGAGATTAAATAAATTCAGTGGGGAAGTGAAAGCCTCTTTAACAAACAGTTTTGGCAAAATTGGAAAATTGGAAAACTCAAGCAAGACCAACACCTCACACCATACACACACACACACACATACACACACACACACACACACACACACACACACACGACTCAAAGTGGATCAAAGACCTAGAAGTAAAATCAAGAACTATAAATTTCATCAGAGAAAAGTTTGGAGGAATTCTAGAAGTCCTATTCCTCAAAATTAGCAGCCTTCCAAGCATTCTGAAATACCTACAAACAGGATAGAATAAAATAGATGAATGAGACCTAAAACTCAATCCCTATGCACATCAACTGACTGGAAAACATTGATATTTGTTCCCATTCTAAAGAAAGGTGACCCAACAGAGTGCGGAAATTATCGAACAATATCATTAATATCACATGCAAGCAAGTTTCTGCTGAAAATGATCCAAAATCATTGGAGCAATATATCAACAGAGAACTGCCAGATGTGCAGGCTGGATTTAGAGGAGATCGTGGTACTAGGGATTATATAGCTAATGTTAGATGGATCTTGGCAGAAAGCAGAAAGTACCAGAGGAATGTGTATCTGTGCTTCATTGACTATGCAAAGGCTTTTGACTGTGTAAATCACAATAAGCTATGCTTACTCTGAGAAGAATGGAAACCCCAGAACATTTGATTGTGCTTACGTAAAGCCTATACTTGGACCAAGAGGCAGTCATCAGAACAGAGAAAGAAGGCACTATATGGTTCAAAATCAAGACAGGAGTCTGCCAGGGATGTACTCTGTCTCCATATCTTTTCAATCTGTATGCAGGACAGATCACCTGAGACACTGGGCTGTATGAGGAGGAATGTGGCATCAGGATTGGTGGAAAAGTCATCAACAACCTGAGTTACGCTGATGACCCAACCCTGCTTGCTGAAACTGAGGAGGGTCTGAAGCACTTGCTGCAGAAGATCATGGACTGCAGCCTTCAATACAGATTGAAGCTCAACATCAAGAAAACAAAAGATTCTCACCACTGGACCAATTGGCAGCATCAGTATGGATGGTGAAGAGATTGAGATAGTTAACAGTTTAAGTTTGCTTGGCTCCACTGTCAACACTCTTGGTAACAGCAGCCAGGAAATCAGGAGATGAATTGCATTGGGAAAGTCAGCTGTGAGGGACCTCTCAAGAATACTGAAGAGCAACAACGTCAGGCTGGATACTAAGGTGCGCCTGATCTGGGCTATAGTCTTTGCAATTACGTGCTATGCATCGGAGAGATGGACAGTGACCAGGGATGATAGAAAGAGAATTGATGCCTTTGAGCTGGGGTGCTGGAGAAGCATGCTGAATATACCATGGACTGCTAGGAAAACAAACAGATTTGTCCTAGAGAGGGTGAAGCTGGACTGCTCCTTGGAGTCAAGGATTCTGAAGCTTTGTCTGACATACTTTGGGCATGTTGCAAGGAGGGTCTTTGTAGAGGGACATCATGTTTGGGAGAGTGGAGGGACGGCACAGGAAAAGAAGATCCTTGATGAGATGGAATGATTTTGTGATTGGGTTGGTGGGAGTGAGTGTGTCAGAGACAATGAGGTTGGCACAGGGTAGAGTGGGGTTTAGGGCTCTTCTACATAGGGTCGCTATGAGTCACAAGCAACTCGACGGCACATAGTAACAAACAACAACAATGCACATCAAAAAACTTCTCCAGCAGGGTAAAAATGAAAGCCACAGATTAGGAAAATATATTTGGTAATGACATGCCTGAAAAGGGACTTATATCTAGAATTTATAGCCTACTCCAGCACCTCAACAAGATTAAGGTAAACAACCCAAATGTAAAATGAGCACAGGATAGCAACAGGCATGTCACCAAAGAAGACACTCAGATGACAAACACATAAAAAACGTTTAAAATCCCTAGCTCTAAGAGAGATGCAAGTAAAAACAAATATGAGTCCCTCTTCAGGGATTGGGGTGGCAGAGCAAACATGAACGGTGAAGTTTGCCACAGTGATGTGAATCCAAACACTCATGAATAACCATGGTATGTGCCTGACATATGCTTTGGGACTTGTCTTGCTTCATATTGTCTTACTCAGCATTCCCTTCTTCAGTGTTCCTGTTGCTTGGACCCTAACAAATATACATAATCTGGGAATGTTTGTGCTTTTACATGCAGTAAAAGGAACACCTTTGAAACTCCTGACCAGAGTAAAGCAAGACTCATAACTCATTTGGAACAACTTGACTATGAAATACTGTTTACACCTTCATGGAATTTTTTTCCACAATTTCTCCAATAGTTCTATAATTTCTGTCCAGTTTCTACAAGAAGTATGATTCAACTCATTTCATTCTAAACACAGCTTCTCTCCTGAGTGTGCTAATTCCCAAAATGCCACAACTACACGGTGTTCAAATATTTGGAATTAATAAATATTGAAATGTGTTGAAGCTAAACAAAAATTTCTACAGCTACTGTTTCCTGTAACGAAAGAGTGGTTAGTATACTGCCTTATTTCTGTGATAATGTGAAATAAGAGGTATTTTCATCAGATTTTCCAGTTACTGGTTCTTCACATACTATTTTGAAGTACCGATTTTTCCTACATGATGTCTCTCTAATGCCTCTTGGATATTCTTAGAATCTACCAGAAAGAGAAGGTTTACATGTCAGCTGGGCAAACCCAGCTCCTAAGTGGCAAAAGAGTGAAGGTATAATAGATAAACCTAAAGTAAAAAGACATTTGTAGAAAACATTAGCATAGTTTATAATGAATGGGCATTATGTATTAGAATAAAATTTCCAATCATTTAGTCATGGCTATTTTAAGCAGACTTACACAGCGTTATTGTACCAAATAGATTTGGCTGACACAGAAGAATTTCAAGAAACAAGAGGCAATGGTGATGACGGAGGAAATGTAAGCTGCTCTGAAGGACTTGGCAAAAAATAAATCCCCAGGAATTGATGGAATACCAATTGGTGTATTTCAGCAAAGAGATGCTGCCCTCCATGTGCTCATCAAGTTGTGCCAAGAAATCTGGAGGACAGCTACTTGGCCAAATGATTGGAAGAGATCCATATTTATTCCCATTACAAAAAAAGGTGACTCAATAGAGTATGGAAATTATTGAACAATATCACTAATATCATACACTGGAAAAATCCTGCTGAAGATTACCCAGAAAAGACTTAAACAGTATATTGACAGAGAACTACCAGAAATACAAGCTGGGTTTAGAAGAGGTTGTGGCACTAGGGACATTATCACCAACGTCAGATGGATCTTTGCAGAAAGCAGAGAGTGACAGAAGAATGTCTATCTGTGTTTCATTGACTATGCTAAGGCATTTGACTGTGTGGACCACAATAAATTGTGGATAACCTTGAGAAAAATGAGAAGGTCAGAGCATTTGATTGTGCCTATACAAAACCTATATTTGGACAAAGAAGCAGTCCTCGGAACGGAGCAAGGAAACACTGCATGGTTCAAAATCACAAAAGGAGTGCGTCAGGGATACATCCTGTCCCTGTCCCTTTCAATCTGTATGCAGAACAGATCATTCAGGAAGCAGGGCTTTATGAGGAGGAGTGTGGCATCAAGATTGGAGGAAGACTTATTAACAACCTATGATATGCAGATGACACAACCTTGTTTGCTGAAACAGAAGAAGACCTGAAGCACTTGCTGCAAAAGGTCAAGGACTGTAGTCTTCAATGTGGATTGAAGCTCAACATCAAGAAATCAAATATTTTCACCACTGGGCCAATTGGCAGCACCATAATAGATGGAGAAGAGATTGAGGTTGTTAGCAATTACAGCTTGCTTGGATCCACAATCAACACTGTTAACACCAGCAGTCAGGAAATCAAAAGACGAATTGCATTGGGAAAATCTTATGTATGGACCTCTCCAGAGTGCTGAAGAGCAACGATGTCAGTCTAGATACAGAGGTGCACCTAATCCAGGCCATGGTCTTCTCAATTACTTGTTATGCTTCAGAGAGTGGGACAATAACTAAGGATGACAGAAGAAGCATAGATGCCTTCGAGTTGTGGTGCTGGAGAAGAGTTTTGGGATGCTAAGAAAACAAATAAATCTGTTTTGGAGAGGGTGAAACCAAGTCTTTCCTTGGAGGCTAGGATTTTAAAGTTTCACCTCACTTGGTTTTGGCATGTGGCCAGGAGATATCAGTCCTTGGAGAAGGACATCAGGCTCGGAAGGATGGACAGCGCAGAAGAGGAAGACCCCAGATGAAATGGATTGATACAGTCCCTGGGGCAATGGGGATTGATGTGTGAGAAGTAGTGAGACTGGCTCAGGACAGGGACGGGTTCAGAGCTGCTGTACATTGCAGGTGACTCAAAGGCACATAACAACAGCATACTAGGGTAGGTTTGGGAGCAGGAGTGGCATCTACTTCCTAAACAACACCCTCCGGAATCTCTATGACTTTGATAAGTTGTAGAGAGAGGCTTCAGGCCTTTCGTTTGCTATGAATAGAGCTTGACTCAAAGGCAATCAAGAACAATATTCCTATCCTTGTTTTATACAAGCCAAGTTCTACTTTAGTAAATTAACTGAAATTAGGAAGGTCTCCCTTTGTGATTGAATGGTAACATACAGCCTTTGAGTCAGATAACTGATTTTGTAAGAAGCTAGGTTTTGCTGCATTTTTAGGCATGAGCCTGCTAAACCAATTAAGAACATTTCTTTTAAAGCAGTTAAAGTGTATAATAATTTAAAGTTCTCTGCTTATTTGATTGAGGAACTTAATTGTTAAAATCTGCCATTCTTCAGAAAAGAAAAAAAACAGCACCACCATGGCCAGCTACGCATCTAACCTGTGATCTGGCAAAAAAATGCTTCTCTAGAATTAGTACCAAAGTAAGCTGTTTTTAGCTACTCCGCAGTAGAAGATAATTTCTTTTTTCTTAGTTTCACTACACATGGCCTCTGTATTTTGCCCATTAATATATTTGTCTTTCAAGAACGTGCATTTTCGTTTAGATGAACCTAAATAATCCAAAGCAGCAGCTATATTGAAATTCTTGTGACTTTGGAAAGTTCCCTATAGTTGCTGCCTTCAATCACAACAAATAACTAACTATATACTATTTTGAGACGTGAATGTGTAAAAAAAACAGTTCTGGTACAGGATGATAATGAAACACTGTAATATTTGCAAACAAATGAGTTAAAATTTAGTTTCAATAAAAGTACTTTTGGGGATAACGATTATTGTTCTGTATTTCAAAAGTACTGAGTTTATTGTTAAATTTGTGTCTTCTAGGTTGCAACACCTCCATGATACATCTTCAAGGACATGAACATGTATGGCTAAGCACAATTAATAACAGTGCTTCTAAATTCCAAAATCAATCTCCATAATAGTCTA
>NW_006399989.1:2761360-2763774 GCF_000299155.1 Elephantulus edwardii
TCAGGGACTGCAGCCTTCAGTATGGACTGAGGCTCAATGTCAAGAAGACAAAGATTCTCACCACTGGACCAATTGGCAGCATCAGGATGGATGACCAAATTATGGAGCTGCAAAATATATAAAACAAACATTAAGAAAACTAAAAAATAAAATAGACAACAGCACTAGAGTAGTTGGAGACTTCAATACACCACTCTCAAGAAAAGAGAACTACCAGAAAGGAATTCAACAAAGATGCTGAAGAATTACACCACACAATAAAGCAACTCAACCTCATAGATATTTATAAGCTAATGTACCCCCAAAAAGCACAGTACACCTTCTTCTCCAATATGCATGGAATGTTTTAGAGAATAGATCACATTTTAGGTCACAAGCAAGCATCAATAAATTCAAATAATAGAAATGATCCAAAGCATCTTCTGAGATCACAATGCTACAAAATTATAAATTAATAACAAGAGAATAAAGGAAAAAAATAGCATGCTTTTGGAGACTGAACACCTTGCTTGAATGTGAGTGGATACTGGAAGAAAGGAAAAGGAAATTACAATGTTTCTTGAAACAAATTACAAGGAAAATACCAATTACTAAAACCTCTGGGAAACAGCCAAAGTCGTAATCAGAGGTCAATTTTTAGCAATAAGCAAACACACCAAAAGACAGGAAAAAATGACCATTGACTCTCTAACCCAACATCTCCAACAAATTGTAAAAAAACAGCAAGAAAACCCGACACCTTCTAAAAAAACCTGAAATTATAAAAATTAGGACAGAAATAAGTGAAATAGAAAACAGAAAAACAACTGAAACCATCAACAAAACCAGGAGTTGTTTCTTTGAAAAGATCAATAAAGTCAGCAGACCCCTAGCAAAACTAACAAAGGGAAAGAAGGAAAAAACAAAAATAATCTGAATAAAAGATGAAATGTGCAATGTCATAACAGAACGAAATAAAAAAACTAACAATGGAATATTCTGAAAAACTATTCTCAAACTAATATGAAATCCTAGAGGAAATGAACAAATACTTAGAAATGCACAACCTACCTAAACTGACACAAACTGAAATTGAATACCTGAACAGAACCATTACCAAGGAAGAAATTGAAAAGGTAATAAAACAACTTCCAGCCAAAAAAAAGCCCTGGGCCAGTTGGTTTTACAAGTGAATTTTATCAAACATTCAGAGAAGAACTGTCTCCAATTCTATAGAAACTGTTTTAGGAAATAGAGAAAGATGGAATTCTCCCAGACTCATTCTATAGCAAACATATCTTGATATCGAAGCCAGGAAAGGACACCACCAAAATAGAAAACTATAGGCCAATACCTCTTATAAACATAGATGCAAAAATCCTGAATAAAATACTGGCCAGTAGAATCCAACGATACATCAAAGAAGTAATTCACCATGACCAAGTGGGATTCATAACAGGTATGCAAAGAAAGTTCAACATAAGAAAAACAATCAGTGTAATTCATCACATTTAACAAAGCAAAGAACAAGAACCACATGATCCTATCAATTGATTCAGAAAAGGCCTTTGACAAAATGCAACACCCTTTCTTGATTAAAACACTCCACAAAATAGTATTAGAGGGGAATTTCTTCAATATAGTAAAAAGTATTCATGCAAACCCGAGAGCCAACATTGTTCTCAACAGAAAGAGGTTAAAGGCATTCTGTTTAAGAACAGGAACTAGGCAAGGATGCCCACTATCTCCTCTCTTATTCAATTTTGTATTGGAAGTCTTAGTGATAGCAATAAGAGAAGGATATAAGAGGTATCCAAATTGGCAAAGAATAGGTAAATTTATCTCTCTATGCAGATGATGTGATAGTATACTTAGAAAACCCTAATGATTCAGCAAGATAACTGCTGAACATAGTTGACCAATTCAGCAAAGTGGCTTGATACAAGATCAACATACAAAAATCAATTGTATACAGTGACAAAAAGAATACAGAGCTGGACCTAAGAAAAACAAAACCCTTCACAATAGCTTAAATAGATTAAATACTTGGGAGTAAATCTAACCAGAAGCACAAAGGATCTATTCAAAGAAAATTACAAAACATTACTACAAGAAACAAAGAGAAATGGAAGAATATACCTTGCTCATGGATAGGAAGACTCTTGTCTTGTTATTGTCATGTGAGAATTACAATACAACCAAAAGCAATCTACACACTCAATGCAGTCCCAATACAAATACTAATTCCATTCCTCAACAAGATGGAAAGAGGAATCTCCAATTTCATTTGGAATGGAAAGAGACCCCAAATAAGCAAAGCACTCCTTAAAAAGAGAAACAATGCAGCATAGTATTCCATTGTGCGAATATACCACAGCTTCTCTACCCATTCGTTTGTTGATGGGCATTTAGGTTGTTTCCAACTCCTTGCTATT
>NW_006399989.1:2764002-2765051 GCF_000299155.1 Elephantulus edwardii
AAACAGTGCAACAATGAATGAATGAAAACCCAAAATCTCTGTAAATGTTCATTAAAACTAATAAAATTTAATAATAATTAAAAAATAAAAGGAAAAAAGTATTGAGTTTAGAAATCAGTTGTATGACACTTCCTTTGTGTTTGTCCGTTTCCATGTGTTTTTAAATAATGCAATCTATAATAAAATTTTTCCTTGATGTAAAACAAAACAAAACAACCCCAAAAAATGCAACTGTGAGATATCATCACACTCCAGTGACAATAGCAAAATTCAACAGAGCAGCAAAAACCAAATGATAGTGAGGATGTGGAGAAATGGGAACACTTATTCACTGTTGGTGGGAGTGTAAAATGGTGCAACTGCTATGGAAGGTAGTACGGAGCTTTCTCAAAGAGTTGGAAATAGAAATACCATTTGACACAGCAATTGCACTACTGGGAATATATGCTAAAGAAACCAGAACTGCCACCCAAACAGATATAAGCACACCTATGTTTGTTGCTGCATTGTTCACAAAAGCAAAGAGATGGAAGGAATCCAAGTTCCCATCAACAAATGAATGGATAGAGAAGCTGTGGTATATTCACATGAAGGAATACTACACAGCACTGAAAAACAAGGAACTCATGAAATATTATACAAAATGGGTGACCCTGGAGGACATTATGCTGAGTGAAATATCTCAGTCACAAAATGGCAAATAGTGCATAATGACACTTTTGTAAAACATGACTGACATTAGGGGTTGGGGATAATCTAAGAAAAGAGGGTGTAAATAATAAACACCGAATTGGAACAGATAAGGGAAAGAACTGTTTAAAACAAATACATGATTGGGCATTATTTGCATTACAACAATCCAGAACAAGAAAGAGGAGCATAGCAAAGTAGACTAGGATCGGGGAGAGGGACAAAATTGTGCAACAATGAATGATTTTTTTGAGAGAAAAGTAAATGGGGTGGGGGATAAGGAGGAAAATGCTCAGCAATGAATGAACAGAAATGCAAGTTTTCTGTAAACTTTCTTTAAAATCACAATTAAAAATTTT
>NW_006399989.1:2765151-2767968 GCF_000299155.1 Elephantulus edwardii
AATACAATAAAAGAAAAAATCTTACCCTAAATAAAATAATAGTCTTTAAAAAACTGAGCATCAAATCATAGGCAGAAGAATCAGATCAAGTGCCTAGCAGGAGGAAAGACTATAAAAACAACAGAAATGGGAAAACTACTGGTCTTGGACACCATGCCAGCTTGATCTATCAAACATCATCATATTGAGACAAAGAGAATAGAGCTCCAAGTTAAGGACCATAGGAAGAAAACTTTATGGAAATTCCTTCAGCAGACAGAGATAATGGGTAAACAAAGTGGAAATAAATGACACAGAGTATACAGGACTTGAGCTGGATCCAAAATATGAAAGTATCAGAAGGCTAATGAGATTTTCAATTATTTTGGCCACACAGAGAAGGGAGGGAACCAGGAACAATGGACGGAAATACTCAGCAAGAGAATTGCGTGCAGAATCCCCTTCACATCTACATAACCAAACTCTCTATCACCTATTGCTGCCAACCAAGACCACTCCACATCCACAACCAGGTGTGAGTACTCCCTGCTCATGGACAAAGCCCCTTCCTCTACTCACAGGCTCAGGGACTAGTGTCATTCTCTCCCATTGCACCACCCCATACTGAGATATTGCATGTTGGAGAATGCTCACATCACTCATTTACCATGGTCCACTTTCCCTTGACCAGCTACCCACACAAGTGTACCAAGATAAGTTCTATATGCTTGCAGATCAGCAGCTCTCTCTGCTCCACCACTTAAGTTGCCAGGCAACTAGCAGAAGCACTAATTACCCCTAGCTTTTAGGATAAAAGTGCTCTCCATCTCCCACTGTGTGGTAAGTGAGCACGTCCCCAAGCTGCTTATTTTATTAACCCATTCACCCTTTAATTTCTGCTCCTTCTCTCCCCTTCCATACCTGAAAATCTGCCAAATTGGTTTTATCTGTGTGTAAACCTTTTCTTGTAGGTATATGGATATTATATTGTCACTCACTGCATTGTATTTCCAGATGGTTCTAGAAATTACTTTTTTTAATTATTAAAGCAACCCCATTTTCCCCCTCACCTTTTCATCTCTGGCATAGTAGATGATAGGATCATCTGATTCAAAATGTCCCATACCAAGCTATCTCATTTTGCCAATACCTAGTATGTCAATATATATGAATTCTGTTTCATTCTTTAAAATGTCTAATTTTCCTACATTCATGCTTCTCACATTCCATGTTCCAATCACTAGTGTCTGCTTACAACTGTTCCTCCTACTTTGTGTTTACATATTTGAGGTCTCAGTCTCAGTCACCATGTCTGCTAGTCTAAGTATGCTCTATTATGCATAGGGTTTTCAAATAAAATCAAATCCACAGAAACAAAAATTTGACCTTAAGTCTATCTCACTAGAATTTCAAAACCATCTCAGGAAAAGGTTTGAGGCCTTGAATACCAATGAGGGAAGACCAAATGAGCTGTGGGAGGCTAAAAAGAATATCATCCATGAAGAAAACATTTGGTAATACCATCTCGGACAAGAGTCTTATAAAAAAGTTTACAGAATACTCCTGAGCCTCCAGAAGAAAAAGACTGATAACCCAATTACAAAATAGGCAAAAGACATGGAAAGAATTTTTACAGAGGAAGATATTCAAATGGCAAACAGACACATGAAGAAATACTCCAAATCACTGGTGATAAGAGAGATGCAAATCAAAACCACAATGAGACACTAAACTAGATAGGATACTCAGAAATTCCAGGTATGAATGAAAATTCTTACATATACAGGTAAAAAGAAATGACAGAGTTTCTGACTTATGTACTGTTATTGATCACAGATCATGTGAAAGAAATCTTGTGGTTTCAGTTCACCACAATCTCAACTAACCCAGAATGTCCTGCACTACTTTGTTGTTTTGTTTTTTTAAAAAAGAATCCAAAAACAACCAGTTAATGCTGTTCAAGAGTAAATTAACAGAAAATATCCCAATCAAAGGAGTAAAATTCCTGTTCAGACCAGCTCAATACTGTTCACATTCCTCTCCTTGTCCAATGTCTTAGACAGAATATTGTAAAATAAGATGAATTTTTTTCACTTTGTGTCCTTGTGTTTTCTTGTCACTGGAAATACATAGGCTTTATTTCATATTAACAAGTATCCAAAACCATATTGTACCCAGAAAAATTGTCCATTAAATATGAAGGCGAGCTCAAGATAGTCCCAGAGAAACAGAACCTAAGAGAGTTTGTAAAAACAATAACAACATTGCAGAAAACATTCAAAGACGTCCTTCTTATAGAGGTGCCACAGAAAGCAGCCTGGACCAAAGTAAGTAACAAAAACACCAGAAAGAACTCAACAAAATAATATCAATAAAACTATGTCTCTCAATAATTACACTGAAAGTGAATGGTTTAAATGCACCACTGAAGAGAAAAAAGAGCAACAGATTGGATAAAAAACCAAATACATCAATACGTTGTTTACAAGAGACACATCTGAGAAGTGAAGACAAAGAAGGACTAAAAATAAAAGGGTGGAAAAATATGCAAAACAAATGGCAACCAGTAAAAAGCAAGCGTAGCGATATTAATCTCTGATAAAACCAATTTCAAGGCAAAAAACATCACAAAGTACAAGGAAGGTCACTACATAATGCTTAAAGGGTCAATAGAACAAGAGGACAAAGTAGTAATAAATACCTATGCACCAAATTATGTTGTTGTTGTTGTTGTTATCTGCCGTCGAGTTGTTTGCGACTCATAGCGACCCTATGCACAACAGCCCTGAACCCTGCTCTGTCCTGCGCCAACCGCCCTGCCTCTGACACACCCATCCC
>NW_006399989.1:2774011-2783362 GCF_000299155.1 Elephantulus edwardii
TGGTACTGGTACAATGACAGACACATAGATCGGTGGAATAGAATTGAGAACCTGGAAATCAGCCCATCTACCTACTGTCAACTGAGTTTTGATAAGGAGATTAAATCAGTTAAGTGGGGAAATGACAGCCTTTTTAACAAATGGTGTTGGCACAATTGGAAAAACTATTTGCAGAAAACTCAAGCAAGATCCACACCTCACTCCATACACAAAAATCAACTCAAAGTGGATCAAGGACTTAGGACTAAAACCAAGGACTTTAAACTTCATTAGAGAAAAGCTTGGAAGAACTTTAGAAGCCCTAATCCACAGCATTTACAATCTTCCAAGCATCCTGAAAAACCTACAAGCAGGAGAAGATAAAATAGATGAATGGGATCTTCTAAGAATAAAATCCCTATGCCCATCCAAAACCTTCTCCAACAGGATAAAAAGGGAAGCTACAGACTGGGGAAAAAATATTTGGTGATGACATGTCTGATAAGGGACTTATATGTAGAATTTATAGAATACTCCAGCACCACAACAAGATAAAAGTAAACAACTAAATTGAAAAAAATGAGCACAGGATATGAATAGATACTTCACCAAAGAAGACATTTCAGATGGCTAACAACACATGAAGAAATGTTCAAAATCCCTAGCTATAAGATAGATGCAAATCAAAACAACTATGAGATATCATCTCACTCCAGTCAGAATAGCAAAATTTACCAGAACAGCAAGCAACAAATGCTGATGAGGGGAATATAAAATGGTGCAACCACTACGGAAGGCTGTACGACGCTTTCTCAAAAAGTTGGAAATAGAAATACCATCTGACCCAGCAATTCCACTACTGGGAATATACCCTAAAGAAGCTATAACTGCCACCCACGCAGATATATGCACACCTATGTTTATTATGGCTTTGTTCACAATAGCAAAGAGTTGGAAACAACTCAAGTGCCCATCAACAAACGAATGGATAGAGAAGCTGTGGTATATTCACACAATGGAATACTATGCTGCACTGAAAAACAAGGAACTCATGAAATATACAAAATGAGTAACCCTGGAAGACATGATGCTGAGTGACTATTTAGTCACAAAAAGAGAAATAGTGCATAATGCCACTGTTGTAAAATGGGACTGGCATAAGGGTTTGGGGGAACCTAAGAAAAGAGTGGATTGCATTGAAACTGATAAAGAAGAAAACTGTTTAAAAGAATATATGATTTGGTATTATTTTCATGGGGTGGGGAGAGATTGTACAACAATGAAAGACATTTTTTTAAGAGAAAAGCGAAATGGGGAAGGGGTGGGCAGGGTGAAAAATTTGCAACAATGAATGAATGGAAATCCAAATTCTCTATAAACTTTCATTAAAATATCAATTATAAATTTCTATTTATTCACTCAGTAAGAGAGTTATAAATTTACAGAACAAACTCTAATGTAATGGAAGTTGTTATGTGCCATAGAGTTGGAACCAACCCATAGTTGACCAATCAGTGGGTTTTCAGAGGCAATTGATCACACAGGAGGAAATTGTTCATCTTTCTGTCGATCAGCTGGTGAATTAAAACCACATGCTTTTTGTGGTATAATTTTCTTACCAGAGTCCTTGCTTCTTTTTGAAGAGGAAATGGAAATTTTTACAATGATAGTAGGAGATTTCAACACACTGCCTTCAAGAATGGATAGAAAAACTAAAAAGAAGGGTCAATAAATTCATAGAAGATCTAAATAGCACCATCAATGAACTCAACCTTACAAACATGCATAAAACACACCACTCAACAGCAGCAAAATGCACATTCTTCTCAATTTCACATGGAATATTTCCTAGAATAGTTTATATTCTAGGTCATAATGCAAAAGTCAATATATTATAAAAGATTTGAAATTATGTAAAGCATCTTCTCTGATCATAATGGTTTAAAACTAGATGTTATTAACAGGAATACAGGGAAAACTAAGTACATGAAAAATACTTATTACTGAAAAATTTATTTGGCACTTGAAATCTCACTACTCTTAAAAAAAGAGTGAATTTTAAAATGATATAATATTATATATGGGATGAAAATGAATATGGCAAGGGTATGAATTTTGGGAAGGTTAAAAGTGGAACAGCACATCAACAGAGAACTGCCAGAGGTGCAGGCTGGATTTAGTTGAGGCCATGGTACTAGGGACATTAATACTGTTAGACGGATCTTAACTGAAAGCTGAGAGTACCAGAGGAATGTTTATCTGTGTTTCATTGACTATGCAAAGGCATTTGACTATGTGGAACACACACACACACACACACACACACACACACACACACACACACAGCCAAACCCACAAAACAAAACTGTAGATAACTTTGAGAAGAATGGGAATCTCAAAACACTTAGTCATATTTATGTGAAACCTATGCTTGGAATAGGAGACAATTGTCAGAACAGAGCAAGGAAACACTGCATGACTCAAAATCTGGAAAGGTGTGCCAGGGATGCATCCTATCTCCATACTTTTTCAATCTATATGTGGAACAGATCATCTGGGTGACTAGGCTGTATGAGGAGGAATGTGGCATCAGGATTGGAGGAAGACTCATCAACGACCTGTGTTATGCAGATGACACATCCTCGCTTGCCAAAACTGAGGAGGAGGGAAGCTCTGGTGGCCTAGTGGCAAGATGCTACGCGGCAATCCCGAAGGAACACAGTTCGAATCCACCCGATGCTTCGCTGGAGAAGGAGGGGTAATATCCTTCTGTGCCAGTTGGATCCAATTCAACGGTACACAATAAGAGAAGGGAAAAAAAACCCAAACAACAAAACACACAACAACGAAAAACAACAACCAAAAAAAAAAACAAACCAAACACCAAAGCAAACCAAAACAAAACAAAAAAAAGCATTTGCTGCAGAAGGTCAAAGTCTGCAGCTTTCAATATGTATTAAAGATCAACATCAAGAAAATTAAGATTCTCACCGTGATAGACAGAGAAGAGATTGAGTTTGTTAGTGATTTCAGCTTACTCGGTCCCACAATCACACTCTTGGCATTGTTGTTGTAAAGTGCCATAGAGTTGTAGATGAACCATAGAGACCCTATGAATGAGTCTTGAACACAAAACTTTCATCTTTTCTCCAAGTTTATAGAGTTTCATAGAGGCAAGCTTTTTTTTTTTTTTTAATCAGAAGACAAATTAGGTAAATTGCTGTCAGGGACCTCTCCAGAGTGCTGAAGCACAATGATGTCAGTCTAGAGTTTAAAGTGTACCGGATTCAGGCCACAGTCTGCAATTACTTGCTATGCGTCAGAGAGCTAGACAATGATGAAGATGGTAAAAGAAGAGTCGTTGCCTTTGAGTTGTGGTGCTGGAGAGGAGTACTGAATATATTACGAACTGCTAAGAGAACAAACAGGTTCATTCTGGAGAGATTGAAAGCAGGCTGCTTCTTGGAGGTAAGGATTTTGAAGCTCTTTCTGACATACTATGGGCATGTTTCAAGGAGAGATCAGTCCATGGAGCAGGACATCATGCTTGGAAGGGAGGAAGGACAACGCAAGAGAGGTAGACTCTGGATGAGATGGATTGACTGGGGTAATGGGGGTAGATGTATCAAAGGCAATGAAATTAGCTCAGGACAGGGCATGGTTCACAACTGTTGTATTTAGAGTCGCTATGAGTCAGAGTTGACCTGACAGCACATAACAACGATGACAAAGTCGTCCCTAAAATATGTCAACTTGTCTAGGCTGTGATTTTTAATTTAATGTAATTGTCCTACTTGTTAAAGTCTTAAATTCTATGATGTTAATGAGGCAAGATTAAAGGCAATAATGTATCATCTTTCATGATGTGATCTAAGAAGTAATCCCTCGTTAGGCTGTAAGGAGGAGATTACGATGGAATGCTTTAAGCTTACACGATCTGATGAAAGGGAATTTTCTCTCAGATATGACCTATATCAACTTTTGTCTTTGTTGTTGTTGTTATGTGCCATCAAGTTGCCTGTGACCTATAGTGACACTATGTACAGCAGCTCTGAACCCTACCCTGTCCAGAGCCAGTCTCACTAATTCCCACACACCAACCTCCATTGCTCCAGTTATCAATCATCTCATCCAGGGTCTTCCTCTCCTGCACTGTCCCTCCACCCTTTCATGCATGATATCCTTCTCCAAGGACCAGTCTCTCCTAGCCACATGCCCAAAGTATGTGAGACGGAGCTTCAAAATTCTAGCCTCCAAGAAGAAACTTGATTTCACTCTCTCCAAGACAGACTTATTTGTTTTCTTGGAGGTCCACATTATGTTCAAGACTCTTCTCCAGCACCACAACTCAAAGGCATCAATTCTTCTTCTGTCATCTTTAGTCATTACCCAGCTCTCTGATGCATAACAAGTAATTGCAAAGACCATGGTGTGGATTAGGAGCATCTTAGTCTCTAGACTGACATTGTTGCTTTTCAGCACTCAGGAGATTTTCCCAATGCAATTTGTCTTTTGATTTTCTTGACTGCTCATGTTAAGTATTGATTGTGGAGCTGAGCAAGCTGTAACTGTTAACAACCTCAATTTCTTCTACATCTATCATGGTGCTGCTAATTGGCTCAGTGGGAGAATCTTTGTCTTCTTGATGTTGAGCTTCACTCTATATTGAAGACTGCAGTCTTTGACCTTCTGCAGCAAGTGCTTCAGGTGTTCCTCAGTTTCAGCAAGCAGGGTTGCATAAGCTAAGTTGATTAGTTTTTTTTTTTTTTTGCAAAGTCCTTCAGAGCAGCCTACACTTCCTCCTTCATCATCATTGCCTCTTGACCTGATGTTGTTTTTTGAAATTCTTCTGTGTCAGCCACTTCTTTTTGGTACAATGACTCTGTATACTACTTCCATCTTCTTTCAATGCTTCCCGAATACTCTGCCTTTAACATCCTCAAACATTGGAACTTGCAGCTTGAATTTGCTTTTCCATTCTTTCAGCATAAGAAATGCTGAGTGAGTTTAGTCCTTTTGACTTACCAACTATAGCTTCTTGCACATTTCGTTATAATGCTTTGCCTTGTTTTTTGAAGCTGCCCTTTGAAATTTTCTATTCAGCTCCTTAATTTCTTGATTTTCCCTCCTTTGCTTTGGCTTCTCAGTATTTTAGTGCAATATTCAAAGTCTCTTCAGACATCCATTTTGTTCTTTTCTTCGTCTTTCTTCTTTGAAATGACTTTTTGCATTCTTTGTGAAGGATATTATTGATATCTTCCAAAAGTTATATTTAATTATCTTTATCACTTTTATCTTACAATAGATAAAAGTAGAGAGAAATTTGTAAAGAGAGAGGACTCCGTTACTTCTTTTTTAAAGAACCAGAAGTACAACCCTGTAGTTTCGCCCTGACCCATCCTCACTCCTTTGCTCCCACCACTTTCCCCTTTGGGTCCCCATACATCTTTTACTGGTTATACTTCTAGTTTTACAATAATAGTATTATGCTGTAGTATTTGCCCTTATGATACTGAGTTAGTTCACTCCGCATAATACTCTCCAGTCTCTCCCAAGTTATGTAGTATTTTTTTTAAATTGTTGCTCCTGAGTGCTGTGTAGTATTCCAATGTGTGAATGTACCACAATTTCTTAATCCCTTCACTTGTGGTTGGACATTTGAGCTGTTTCCATGTTTTTGTGAAGGTGAATAATGCCGCTATAAACAAATCTCCGTTTACTCGGTGGAGGGGCGGAGGCTCAAGGAAATGAGAAAGATCCAGGTGAAAAGACAGGGTAATGATGGGCAAGGTCCATTTCTGATAAATTTAATAATACATAATGCATGTGAATGTATGAAACAAAATGTGAATAAAGAATAGTGTGAAATACAGTGTATACAACCTTTCTTAGAAAACTAATAAAAAAAGGCAAAAAAGATATACTAATCAGGAAAAAAGAAATCAAAAATTAAATGTAAGAAAAATTAAATAAAAATAAGCAAGTCAACAATGTAAAGCTTAAAAACAAAGCAAAAATACAACAAACAAGAACATATCCTTTGGACTTATAGCCCTTGCATTATTAATCTCCTTTTAGATCCAAGGAAAGCTTGATACCAAGATACATGGAGATTTCCAAGGAAAGAAGAATCTATAAATATTGAAAGAGACTAGAACCTTCCTCAGAATCTACAGAAAGTCTTCCCTTTGACTGGCATTGAAAATAGAAACTTCTTGCTTCCTAGATTGTAAGAGAATAAACTTCTGATGGTTAACCAATTCGCTTGTAATATTTCTGTTGTACTAGCTAGCCCTAGATAACAACAGCATACTACTATGATTTTAAAAGTAATTTTGGGGTAAAATTCACCATTTTTACTATGTGATAGTGTACAACTCAGTGGAAATTAGCAAATGTACAATGTTGTGCAATCATTATCACTATCAGATACAAAGCATTTTTATCATCTCAAAAGGAAACCCTATACCTATTAAGAAGGTGTCTGGGTGGTGCAGTGGTTAAATGCTACAAGGCTAAACAAAAGATTAGTGACTTAAGTCTACCAATTGTTCTGAGAGAGAAAGATTTGGTAATCTTCCATAACGATTTATGGCTATGGAAACCTTATGGAACAGTTCTATGCTCTTCAGGACATAGTCAGAATTGACTTGATGACAGTGTTCCTTTTTAGCAGAAGAAGTTAAAAAAGTACTTAGAATCAAATTAGAATAAAAATATGTAATAGAGCAAAAATATAGACATATA
Organism: Elephantulus edwardii; assembly: GCF_000299155.1. Lineage (NCBI taxonomy): Eukaryota > Metazoa > Chordata > Mammalia > Macroscelidea > Macroscelididae > Elephantulus > Elephantulus edwardii. The sequence continues at coordinate 2,780,738 of NW_006399989.1, forward strand.
AAAATCTCTGGGAGGAAGCAAAGGCAATCCTCAAAAGAAAAATTTTACCAGTAAATAAATACATGAAGAAGACCCAAACACAGCAACTTTACCCTGACAACTTGAACAAATACTTTTTAAAAGGAAAATAAAAAAGACTGATGTTACTAGAACAAAGAAAATAATAAATATCACAGAATAAATTGACAAGATAGAAAACAAAAAAACCCAGGTAGACTCAACAAGTCAAGATAATTCTTTAAGAGGATTACTAAACTAGATAAACTACTGGCTTGTTTGACAAAGGGAATAGGGAGATCTGAACAACAAAAATAATCAATGGAACTGGAGACATTACAACTGATTTAAAGAGGATTAGCATTATGGAAAATAGTGAAACTTTAAAGAAATTGATACGTTTTTAGAAACTTGTTACCAATTTAAGCCAACTCGAATAAAAGGAGAAAACCTAAATAGATACATTGTAAAGAAAGAGATGGGGGTGTCATAAAAAGAAAAAAAATCCCAACTTTTTCTCAGTCTTACCCCAACCCTGATGTCAGTCCCATTCTGCAACAGTGGCAGCATGCAGTGTTTGTCTTTTTGTGACTGAGATATTTCATTCAGCATAATGTCCTCCAAGGTCACCCATTTTGAATAATACTGCATGAGTTCCTTGTTTTTCATTGTATTCCATTGTATGAATCAGGGTTGGGGTAAGACTGAGAAAAACTGGATAAATTATATATACTACATTGAAACAGATGAGGGAGAGGACAGTTAAAAAGCGATATATGATAGGGTATTATGGTTATCACAAGAGTAGAGAATGAAGGTTGCATAGTGGAGTGTACTCAGGGTGGGGTGGGGGTACCAGCGTGACTGTATACCAATGAAGGAATTTTTCCTTTACTTTTCAAAGAGAAGAGAGAACTGCGGGGAGGGGTGAGCATGGAGAAAAGTGCAACAATGAATGAATGGAAATCCAAAAATCTCTGTAAATGTTCTTTAAAATTAATAAAATTAAAAAATATTTGAAAAATGTCCCAACAACAATGACACAGAAAGCTCTTCACTGAATGGGGAATTTTACCGAACATTCAGAGGAAAGTTGACAGTAACTCCCCTCAAAGTTTTCCGAAACATAGAAAATAAGGGAGTGCTTCCAAATCATTCTATCAAAACAGCATCACGCTTAGGAAATTCAGGTAAAGAACAATTTCAAACCAATCTGTCATAAATATAGATGCAACATTTCATAAAATAGACTTCGACAGCATTTGAAAATGGTGATATGCATTTGCCATATTTATGCTTTATAAATCATATTTTATAAGGCCTTGAATACTGAGTGAAGGCCAGATGAGCTGTGGGAGAATATCTGGAATGTCATCCATGAAAAAAAGCAAAATATCACTACGAAGAGGGAGGATGAAGAAAAGAACAAGATGGATGTTAGAAGAGACTCTGAATATTGCACTAGAGCTCTAAGAAGCCAAACCAAAGTGTGTGTGTGGGTTAGTCAAGAAGTTAAGGAGTTGAACACAAGATTTCAAATGGGAAGCTTAGGAACATAAAGCTAAGTATTAGAATGAAATGTACAAAAAGCTGGGTCAAAAAATGAAAAGGATAAGCTCGCTCAGCATTTCTTAAGCTAAAGGAACTGAAGAACAAATTCAAGCCTTGAGTTGCAAGACTTAAGGCTGTGGGCAGAATATTGAATGACCCAGAAAGCATCAAAAGAAGATGAAAGGAGTACATGGAGTCATTATACCAAAAAGAAAAGGCTGAAACGTTCTACAATAATGGCCTCGTACAACATTTACCCTTAATGGGACTAAGTTAGTTCAATTAGCATAATGCTCTCCAGTCCCTACCATGTTAGGCAGTAATTTTAAAAATCATTGCTTCTGAATTCTGCATAGCATTTCATTGTGTGAATGTACCGTAATTTCTCAATCATTCAATTACAGATGAACATTTGGGCAGTTTCCATGTTCTTACCATGGTGAATAACGCTGCTATGAACATTGGTGTACAAGTCTCCTTTTGTGCCTCACTTTGAATTTTCTTGGGGTATGTTCCAAGCAGTGGAATAACTGTGTCATATAGAATTTCTATGTTCAGTTTTTTGAGGAAGTATCAAACTGTCTTCCAGAGTGGTTGTACTATTTTACAATCCCACCAACAATGTATAAGAGTTCTTATCTCTCCACATCCTCTCCAACATGTATTACTTGCTGTCCTGATAAACATTGCCACTACTACTGAAGTGAGATGGTATCTCATTGTGGTTTTGACTGCATCTCCCTTATTTCCAGTGATTCTGAGCATGTCATCATGTGTCTGTTGGCCATCCAAATATCTTCCTCTGTGAAAATTTCTTTCAATATCTTTTGCCCATTTTGTAATTCGGTTATTAGTCTTTTTCTTCTAGAGGCCCTGTAGGATTCTGTAAACTTTTCATATGAGACCCTTATCTGAAATGGTATTGCCAAATGTTTTTTCCCAATCAGTAGGTTTTCTTTTTACTCTGTTCAAAAAAGTGGGTTTTTTTCCTTTTAATTGTTTTATATTACTCTGCATTCCAGTCACCTATTATTATCAATGCATCTTGGTTGCAAATAATTTTTAAGAGACATAAAC
>NW_006399989.1:2787920-2796359 GCF_000299155.1 Elephantulus edwardii
GGTGACTGGGGTAATCGGTATGGGTGTGCCAGAGGCAGTGCGGTTGGCGCAGGATAGAGCAGGATTTAGGGCTTTTGTGCATAGGGTCTCTATGAGTCGCAAATGACTCGAGGGCACATAACAAGAAACAACAACAACAACATCCACCCACTGAATAGTACAACCCTATGTTTAACACCCTACCACCTCCATCCTCATCCCTCTATTTCCATCCTTCCCCTCCCCGCCTTGAATCTTCATACTCATTCTACAATAATGGTTTTATACAGTATTTGTCCTTGTAGGACTGAGTCAGTTCACTCAGCACAATGCTCTCTAGTCCCTCCAACGTCAGGTAGTAATTTATAAAGTGATTGCTCCTGCATGCTGTGTAGTATTCCATTGTATTAATGTACCACAACTTCTCAATCCATTAATTTGTGGGACATCTGGGCTGTTTCCATGTTCTTGCGATGGTGAATAATGCTGCTATGAACACTAGTGTACAAGTTTCCATTTGAGCCTCACCTCTCATTTTCTTGGGGCATATTCCAAGCAATGGAATAGCTAGGTCATATGTAATTTCTATGTTCAGCTTTTTGAGGAAGTGCCAAACTGCCTTCCAGAGTGGTTATATCATTTTACAATCCCACCAACAATGTAAAAGAGTTCCTTTCTCACCACAACCTCTCCAACATTTGTTACTTGCTGTCCTGTTTAACTTTGGCACTGCTACTGGAGTGGGATGGTATCTCATTGTGGTTTTGATTTGCATTTCTCTTATTGCCGGTGAATTGGAACATTTCTTCATACGTCGATTGGCCATTTGAATATCTTCTCTGTGAAAATTCTTTCCATGATTTTTTGCCCATTTTGTAATTGGGTTATCAGACCTTTTTCTTGTGGAAAAAGTTTATGATGTGCACAGGGATTTAATCTTTAGTACCATTCACCAATTTTATTTTCTCCAGATTGTGAATTTCCGGCTGTATTTGGCAGTCTCTTTATACCATAGACTAGGATGTCTAAGCTTGATCCTAGTTTGTCTCATATGAGCTTTATAGTTTTCGGCGTTACTCCCAAGTCTCTGATGCACCTTGAGTTGATTTTTGCGTATGGTATGAGTTGTGGATCTTGTTTCACCTTTCTTCGGGTAGTAGTCCAGTTTTGCCAGCATTTTCAACTTTTTGAGGAAATGGTAAACTGTCTTCCAGAGTAGTTGTGCCATATTACAATGCCACAAACAGTGTATGAGAGTTCTTACCTCTCCATATCCTAACATTTATTATTTGCTGACCTGCTAAACTTTGCCACTGCTACTGGTGTAAGATGGAATCTTGTTATGGTTTAGATTTGAATCTTTCTTATTGCCAGTGTTTCTGAGCATTTCTTCATGTGTCTGGTGGTCATCTGCATGTTTTCCCTGTAAAAATCTTTCTATGTATCCTCCCCCCTTTATTAATTGATTTTTTTTACAAAGTTCTTACACATTGTGTTTTCATGCTATTCTTCATTCACATTGTGTTTTGTACGATAATTCTTAGGCATTATCTTTTATAAAATTAATCACCATTGGACCTTGCCCATCATGACCCTGTCTTTTTGCCTGGATCCTTCCCATTACCTTCCCCCACTTCCCTCCACCCACCAAACTGTGCAATGCTGTGGTTTCACCCCTATCCATCCTCAACCCTCTCCCCCTTGAGTTCCCATACCTGTTTTACTAGTTATCCTTCTATTTTTACAATAATGGTCTTATTTAGTATTTATACTTATGAGAATGTGTTATTTCACTGAGCATAATGCTCTCCAAGCTCTCCCAAGTTACATAGTATATTTTTAAGTCGTTGCTCCTGAGTGCCGAATAGTATTCCATTATGTGAATGTGCCACAAATTCACAATCCATTCAGTTCTGTTTGGGCATTTGGGCTTTCCCCATGTTCTTTGTTTGGTGAATAATGCTGCTATGAACATTGGTGTACAGATATCTGTGTCTTAGTTCTAATTTCCTTAGGGTATATTTCTAGTAGTGGGTTAGTGGGGCCATATGGGTTTTCTGTGTTCAACTTTTTGAGGAAAAGTCAAAATGTTTCTAAGAGTGATGCAACATTTTATAATACCACCAGCAGTATATGAGATTTATCACCTCTCCATATCCTTTCCAAAATTTATTGCTTGCTGTCCTACTAAACTTTGTCACTGCTACTGGAATGAGATGGTATCTCATTGTGGTTTTGATTTGCATCTTTCTCTTTCTTTTTAAGCAAACTTTTTATTTTATACTGGTTTACTTACAAAGTTTGTATTTGTTACATTTCACACCAGATCTTTCTCATTTACTTTGTACACCCCTCCACTCACCCACAGAATTGTGTGACCCTATGAGTACTCCTCCACCCTGCCCATCCTCACACCTCTGCTCTCACCCTCCCTATCTTGGATCCTCATACACCTTCCACAGTAGCGGTCTTATAAAGTATTTGTCCTTATGAGACTGAGTGACTTAACATAATGCTTTCCAATCCTTCTCAAGTTTGGTTGATTTACAAAATCATTGCTCCTTTTGAAAGGAAAAAAAAAAACCCAAAATCATTGCTCCTGTGTGTTGTGTCGTGTTCCATCATGTGAATTTATCATAATTTCTCAATCCATTTGATTGTGGTTGGACATTTGGGTTGTTTCCACATTCTTGCAATTGTGAATAACACTGCTATGAACATTGGTGTACAAGTCTCCATTTGTGCCTCCTTACTTATTTTATTGGGGTATATTCCAAACAGTGGAATAACTGAGTCGTATGAAATTTCTATATTCAGCAACCTAAGGAAACGTCAAACAGCTTTCCAGAGTAGTTGTACCACTTTATAATTCCACCAACAATGTGTAAGAGTTCCTATCTTTCCACATCCTTTCCAACACTTATTACTTGCTGTCCTGATAAATTCTTCCACTGCTACTGGAGTGAAATGGTATGTCATTGTGGTTTTGATTTGCATCTCCCTTATTGCTCGTGATTTTTGAGCATTTCTTCATGTATCTGTTCACCTTCTGAAAATTTTCCTCTGTGAAAATTATTTCCATGTCTTTTGTCCCTTTTGTAACTGGGTTCTCAGTCTTTTCCTTGTGAAGGCCCTGTAGGATTCTGTGAACTTTTCTTATGAGATCCTTGTCTGAAATGATATTGCCACATGGTTTTTTCCACATTCAGTAGGTTTTCTTTGCATTCTGTTGGGGAAAGGTTTTGATGTGCACAGGAATCTAATCTTTAGAAGGTCCCATTCATCAATTTTGTCCTCTTCAGATTGTGAACTTCTGGTTGTATTTTGCAGTCTCTTTATACCATAGACGAGTCCATTTATGCTTGATCCCAGTTTGTCCTATGAGCTTTATGGTTTGGGGCTTTATTTCCAGGTCTCTGACCAACTTTGAGTTGATTTTTGTGGATGGTGTGAGATGTGGATCCTGTTGCAGCTTTCTGGAGCTAGCAGTCTAGTTCTGCAAGCACCATTTGTTGAAAAGCTTGTCATTTCCCCATTTGATAGGCTCTATTTCCTTATTGAATATTAGTTAACCATAGAGAGCTGGGTCCATGTCTGAGTTGTGTTCCACTGGTGTATGTACCTGTCATTGTACCCATTGTAACCCATACTATTGGGTTGGGTTTTGTTTTTGTTTTAAGTTTTTGTTATCTCTTTTATTTATTATTAATAATGTCAATGAACATTTACAGAGATTTTGGATTTCCGTTCATTCATTGTTGCACTTTTCTCCCTGTCCACACCATCCCCACTCCCAGTATGCTCTTCTCTTTGAAAAGTAATAGAAAATTCCTTCATTGGTATACAATCCCCCAACACTCCTCCACCCCCACCCTGAGTATACTACACTCTGCAACCTTCATTCCGGACTCTTATGATCATCACAATGCCCTATAATATATTGCTTTTAAACTGTTCTCTCCCTCATCCGTTTCAATGCAGTATACATAACTCATCCAGTTTTTCTCATTCTTACCCCAACCCTGATGTCAGTCCCATTCTAGAGCAGTGGCACTATGCAATGTTTGTCCTTTTGTGACTGAGATATTTCACTCAGCATAATGTCCTCTAGGGTCACGCATTTTGAATAATATTGCATTAGTTCCTCATTTTTCAATGCAGAATAGTATTCCATTGTGTGAATATACCACAGCTTCTCTAGCCATTCGTTTGTTGATGGGCACTTAGGTTGTTTCCAACACCTCGCTATTGTGAACAAAGCTGCAGTAAACATGGGTGTGCATATATCTGCTTGGATGTCAGCTATGGTCTCTTTAGAATATATTCCCAGTAGTGGAATTGCTGAGTCAAATGGTATCTCTATTTGCAGCTTTTTCAGAAAGTGCCACAGTGCTTTTCCACAGTGGTTGCACCATTTTACACTTCCACCAACAGAAAATAAGGGTTCCAGTTTCTCCACAACCTCACCAGCATTTGTTGCTTGCTGTTCTGTTAAATTTTGCTAGTCTTACAGGGGTGAGATGGTATCTCATAGTTGTCTTGATTTGCATCTCTCTTAGAGCTAGGGATTTTGAACACTTCTTCATGTGCTTGTTGGCCATCTGAATGTCTTCTTTGGTGAAGTGTCTGTTCACATCCTGTGCCCATTTTTCGACTGGATTATTTACCTTTATCTTGTTGTGGTGCTGGAGTAGTCTATAAATTCTAGATATAAGTCCCTTATCTGACATGTCATTACCAAATACTTTTTCCCAGTTTGTGGCTTGCCTGTTGGAGAAGTTGTTGGATGTGCATAAGGATTTGATTCTTAGAACTTCCCATTCATCTATTTTATATTCTCCTGGTTGTAGATTTTTTAGGATACTTGGAAGACTACTTATGTTGTGGATTAGGACTAATAGAGTTCTTCCAAGCTTTACTTTAATGAAGTTTATAGTCCTTGGTTTTAGTCCTAGGTCCGTCATCCATTTTGATTGGTTTTTGTATATGGAGTGAGGTGTGGATCTTGCTTAAGTCCTCTGCTGATAGTTTTCAAATTTTGCCAACACCATTTGTTTAAAAGGCTGTCGTTTCCCCACTTAAGTGATTTCATCTCCTTTTCAAAAATCAGTTGTCCATAAGTAGATGGGCTGATTTCTCGGTTCTCAATTCTATTCCATTGATCTATGTGTCTGCCATTGTACCAGTACCATGCTGTCTTAACCACCACGGCACTGTAGTAGGATTTTAAAACATGGAGTGAGATGCCTCTTACCTTTTTTCTATTTTTAAGGAGTTCTTTGCTTATTCGGGGCTTCTTTCCATTCCAAATGAAACTGGATATTGCCTGTTCCATCTCCTTGAAGAATGTGATTGGTATTTGTATTGAGATTGCATTGAATGTGTAAATTGCCTTTGGTAATATTGCCATTTTTGCAATACTGAGTCTTCCTATCCATGAGCAAGGGATATTCTTCCACTTCTCCAGTTCTCTTTTTGTTTCTTGTAGTAATATTTTATAATTTTCTTTGAATAGATCCTTTGTGCTTCTTGTTAGATTTACTCCCCAGTATTTAATCTTGTGATTATCTATTGTGAAAGATATTGTTTATCTTAGTTCCGGCTCTGTATTATCTTTGTCACTGTACAGAAATCCAACTGATGTTTGTATGTTGATCTTATATCCTGCCACTTTGCTGAATTGGTCAACTATGTCCAATAGTTTTCTTGCTGAGTCTAGGGTTTTCTAAGTATACTATCACATCATCTGCATAGAGAAATACTTTTACCTCCTCTTTGCCAATTTGGATACCTCTTATGTCCTTCTCTTGTCTTACTGCTATTGCAAAGACTTTCAATACAATATTGAATAAGAGAGGTGATAATAGGCATCCTTGCCTAGTTCCGGTTCTGAAAGGGAATGCCTTTAACCTCTCTCCATTGAGAACAATGTTGGCTCTCAGGTTTTCATAAATACTTTTTACTATATTGAAGAAATTTCCCTGTAGTCCTATTTTATTGAGTGTTTTAATCGTGAAAGGTTGCTGGATTTTGTCAAAGGCCTTTTCTGAATCAAATGATAGGATCATATGGTTCTTGTTCTTTGCTTTGTTAATGTGATGAATCACACTGATTGTTTTTCTTATATTGAACCATCCTTGCACACTTGTTATGGATCCCACTTGGTCATGATGGATTATTTCTTTGATGTGTCGTTGGATTCTTTTGGCCAGTATTTTATTCAGGATTTTCACATCTATGTTCATAAGAGATATTGGCCTATAGTTATGTATTTTTGTGGTGTCCTTTCCTGCCTTTTGTATCAACGATATGTTTGCTTCATAGAACGAGTCAGTGGGGATTACATCTTTCCATCATTTTGTATTTCCTGAAATAGTTTATGTAGAATTGGTGACAGTTCTTCTACTCTAGATGTTTGATAAAATTCACTTGTAAACCCATCTGGTCCAGGGCTTTTTTTGGTTGGAAGTTGTTTTATTACCTTTTCAATTTCTTCTTTTGTAATGGGTCTGTTCAGATGTTCAATTTCAGTTTGTCAGTTTAGGTAGGTTGTGCGTTTCTAAATATTTGTCCATTTCCTCTAGGATTTCATATTTGTTTGAGTATAGTTTTTCATAATATTCTAATGTCAGCTTTTTTCCTTTAGTTGGTTCTGTTGTGATGTTGCCTGATTCATCCCTTATTCAGATTATTTGTGCCTTCTCCTTCTTTTCTTTTGTAAGTTTTGCTAATGGTTTGTCGATTTTATTGACCTTTTCAAAGAACCAACTCCTAGTTTTGTTGATAGTTTCAATTGTTCTTCGGTGTTCTATTTCATTTGTTTCTGCTCTAATTTTTATAATTCCCCCCCTTTTTAGAGGGTGTTGGGTTTTCTTGCTGTTCCTTTTCAATTTGTTGGAGATGTTGGGTTAGAGAGTCAATCATCAAGTTTTCCTGCCTTTTAATGTGTTTGCTTTTTGCTATAAATTGACCTCTGATGACGGCTTTGGTTGTTTCCCAGAGGTTTTGGTAAGTAGTGTTTTCATTGTCATTTGTTTCAAGAAACTTTTTAATTTCATTTTTTATTTCTTCTTGTACCCAGTCATGTTCAAGCAAATTGTTGTTCAGCTTCCAAGTGTACGATTTTTTTTTCTCCTTTATTCTCTTGTTATTGATTTCTAATTTAGTGGCATTGTGGTCTGAGAAGGTACTTTGTATAATTATTATGTTTTTTAATTTGTTGATGCTTGCCTTGTGACAGAGAATGTGATCTATTCTGGAGAATGTTCCCTGCGCATTGGAAAATTGGGTATATTGTGCTTTTTTGGGGGGGAGGCATTAGTCTATAATTATCTGTGAGATAGAGTTGGTTTATTGTGTAGTTTAATTCTTGAGTATCTTTGTTGAGATTCTTTTTGGTAGTTCTATCTTTTCTTGAAATGGGGTGTATTGAAGTCTCCAAGAACTATAGCAGTGTTGTCTATTTCCTTTTTCAGTTTTGTTAATGTGTGTTTTATATATTTTGCAGGTCTTTCATTTGGTGCATAGATATTCAATATTGTTATATCCTCTTGTTTAATTGACCCTTTGAGAATTAAGTAGTGACCTTCTTTGTCCTTTGTGATGGTTTTTGCATTGAAATTTATTTTATCAGAGAGTAGTATTGCTACTCCTGCCTTTTTTGGGTTGCCATTTGCTTGGTATATTTTTCCCCATCCTTTTATTTTTAAGTCTTTTTTCATCTTCATTTTTCAGATGTGCCTCTTGTAGACAACAGATTGATGGACTTTGTTTTTTATCAAATCTGCTACTCTTTTACTCTTCACTGGTACATTTAAACCATTCACGTTCAGTGTAATTATTGTGAGGTAAGGTTTTATTGCCATCATTTTGTTCAATTCTTTTTGGCGTAGTTGCTAGTTACTTAGGTCCGTCCTGTTTTCTGTGGCATCTCTGTATGAAGAATGTCTCTCAGTGTTTCCTGTAAGGCTGGTCTGGTTTTTACGAACTCCCTTTGGTTCTGTATTTCTGGGAATATTTTGATCTCTCCTTTGTATCTGATGGACAGTTTTGCTGGGTACAGTATTCTTGGTTGACAGTTATGTTCTTTGAGTGCTCGATATATGCCATTCCATTGTCTTCTTGCTCGCATGGTTTCTGCTGAGAAATCAGCACTTAATCTTATCTGTCCTCCCTAATAGGTTACTCTTTGTTTCTCTCTCACTGTTTTCAGTATTCTCTCCATATCTTTGGTTCTAGCAAATTTGACAGTGATATACCTTGGTGTTTTTCTTTTAGGGTCTATTCTATATGGTATTCACTCAGTTTCTTTTTTTCCCTATATTTTATTAATTTTCATAAACAATTACAGAGATTTTGGGTTTCCATTCATTCCTTGTTGCACTATTCTCTCTACCCTCCTCCCAGTTTGTTCTTGTCCAAATGCCACAGTGCTTGTCAAAGCCAGTTCTGATTAATCTT
>NW_006399989.1:2802564-2807880 GCF_000299155.1 Elephantulus edwardii
GTGCGTTCCCCCGGTGTTCCCCGGTCTGGCGGCGGCGTTCCCCCGGCTGGCGGCCTCGCCCTCGCGCTGAGTCGCCCTCGCGCTGCGTCGCCCTCGCGCTGCGTCCCAGTTTCTTGAATATATGTTCAGTCATTCTTCATTATGCCTGGAAAGTTTTCCTCTAGTAATTCTTCTACAACTTTTTCAGTTCCTTTACTTACTTCTTCCTGTTCTGGGGTTCCAATGAGGCAAATGTTATTTCTTTTAATAGTATCCCACATTATTCTTAAGTTTTTTTCTGTTTCCTTCTCTTTTTATTCTGCTTTTTCCTCAGTCAGATCTGTGGTGACAGTTCTATCTTCTATTTCACTGACTCTGTTTTCATCTCTTCACCTCTATTTGTGTGTCCCTCCGTCATGTTTATAGCATCAGAAACCTTAGATTTCATATTTTGGATCATGGTTTCTTGTTTTTCCAGTGCCTATAATGCCTCATTTGTTGTCTCTGCGTTGTTTTGGATTTTTTTTTAAGATCCTCCTGAGTTTTTACTGTAGTGTCCTGTAACTCTTCAAGTTTGTTTTTCATCCATTGAAAATATTCAATCATATTTTTTTTTAAAAAAAAAATCTGTATCAGAAAGTTCTATCAGACTTTCTGGCTTCAGGAAATCCACTGCTACTGTGTCATTTTTTGGGTGAGATATCTTGTTTTGGGCTTGGGTGGCGAGTGAGCTACCCACCTTCTTCTGAAACATTAATGTGTAAGAGTTTTTGAAAACTGAGGTGATAGCTGGTTCTTGATTTGACATCACTGCTCCTCTGTTGTGATTCCCAGGACCTCCCTGTTGCTTGAGTTAGCTGGACCAACGTGGTCAGGCCAGACAGCAGTTTCTAGTCCAAACAAACTTAATCTTCAATGTTAGACAACTTTTTCAGGGGAGGTTGATAAATCCTATAAATTGGTCTAGGTTTTTGTTGTTCTCTTTTTTTAATTCCTGGCCTGAGAGGTGATGGTGTGAGGGACCCAAAATTCAAAGCTGGTGGGAGTCATGCAAACTTTTGGGGGGGGGGAGCGTAGACTTCGTACCTGCAGGGCATGGGTTAATCGGCCAGAGGTGTGTCCAGCATCCAAAAGCACTCCCTCTCTACTGCATCTGTGTGGCCCTCACACTAAACTCCAAAATTAAAAGCTGGTGGGGGTCGCACAAACTGGGGTGTGTGTGTGTGTGTGTGGTGTTTTTTGTTTTGTTTAAATAAAAAACAAACCCTACCACTGTGTAGTAGGTTTTGCTTATTTGACATCTCTTTCATCTCCAAATAAAGTGAAAATTTCCCTTTTGATCACCTTAAAAAAGGAATTTGATATCTGTATTTAGATTAAAAGAAGATGGAAGTAGTATATAGAGTCACTCTACCAAAAGGACTTGGCTGACACAAAAGAATTTCAAGGAACAACATATGATCAAGCAGTAATGGTCCTTATGATTTCCTTTCTACTAGAGTCTGTAGGATAAGATAGTTGATCTTTTTGTATTTGATGAAGGTGTTGAGTTAGATCATTGATTGTATTCTTTCTTCCTTTTTTATGTGTGTACCTATTGCAATGAACTGCCTCCTGAGGACTGCCTTAGCTGTAGCCCCAAAATTTTGTTTGGTTGTATTTTCATTTTCTTTTGTTTCAAGTAAACAAATATTTCCTGTGCTTAATTTCTAGTTTTATGGAATTGTGATCTGAGAAGATACTCTGTATTATCTCTTTTTTTTTTCATTTATTCAGGCTTGCTTTGTATCCTAATATGTGATTAATTCTGGAGAATGTGCACTTAAGAAAAGTGAATTAAGTTTTAGTTGGTGCAATACTCTGAATACATCTGTGAGGTCAAGTTGGTTGATTGTATAGTTTAGATCTTCTGCCTCTTCGTTAAGTGTTTTTTTAGTTAACCTATCCTTTGGTCGTCCTCCGCTCTGGAAGTTGGCTGGCTGACTGGCGGGATGGATGGCATCTCTATGGTGGCTCGATTTTGGTGGCAGTCAAGCCAAGGGAAGTTTCTGGGGTTGTTTTTGCTGTGTTACTGCTCTTTTTTGCCCTTCAAAAGTAGGTGGGAAGCCCAGAGCCCTAAACTAAGGGGAAGTAAAGGTGGAGCTTATGGAGCTTGCCTCAGGCAGTAGATTAAAATCCTGAAGGGCCCCAGGGCCTGTCTTTAATTGTTTTTGGGTGTATGCCAGGGATGCATCCTGTCTCCATACCTTTTCAACAAGTATGCAGAACAGATTATCTGAGAAGCTGAGCTCTATGAGGAGAATTGTGGCATCAGGATTGGTGGAAGATCTATTAACAATCTGTGTGATGCAGATGACACAACCCTGCTTGCTGAAACTGAGGAGGACCTCATGCACTCGCTGCGAAGGGTCAAGGACTGCAGCCTTCAGTATGGACTGAGGCTCAATGTCAAGAAGACAAAGATTCTCACCACTGGACCAATTGGCAGCATCAGGATGGATGACGAAGAGATTGAGAGTGTTCACAGCTTCAGTTTGCTCAGCTCCACAGTCAACACTCTTGGCACCAGCAGTCAGGAAATAAAAAAGCGTATCGCGATGGAAAAGTCTGTTGTTAGGGACCTCTCTAAAGTACTCAGGAACAACAGTGTCTCTCTGGAGACTAAGGTGCACCTGATACAGGCCATGGTCTTTGCAATCGCTTGTTATGCATCAGAGAGTTGGACAATGACTAGGGAGGACAGAAGGAGAGTGGATGCTTTTGAGCTGTGGTGCTGGAGAAGAGTACTGAATGTACCATGGACTGCCAGGAAAACAAACAGATTCATCTTGGACAGGATTAAACCAAGCTACTCCTTGGAGGCAAGGATTCTGGGGCTTCGCCTGACATACTTTGGACATGTTGCAACGAGAGACAGGTCCTTGGAGAGGGACATCATGCTTGAGAGGGTGGAGGGACGGTGCAGGAGGGGAATACCCTCTATGAGATGGATTGACTTGGTGACTGGGGTAATCGGTATGGGTGTGCCAGAGGCAGTGCGGTTGGCGCAGGATAGAGCAGGGTTTAGGGCTCTTGTGCATAGGGTCGCTATGAGTCGCAAAGGACTCGACGGCACATAACAACAACAACATCCTTACTTTTTAATTTGGAGAATTTGACTATGATGTGTCTTGATGGTTTTTTTTTTGGGTCTAGTCCATTTGGTGTTCACTGTGCTTTTTGAATGTGGATATCACAGTTCCTCAAAATATCTAGGAATCTTTCTTCTAAATACTTCTTCCATAATTTTCTTGGCGTTACTCCTGTGTTCTGGAATTCCAATCATACATATGTTGTTCCTTTTTATGTCATCCCTCATGATTCTATTGTTTTCTTTATGTTTCATCTCTGATTTTTCTTCTTGTATGTTTCCAATGAGTTCTCTCTACCTGGGGTATTCATTGGGTCTCCTTTTTTAGAAGTGTTATTCTGTTTTGCCATGATGACTGAGGCAGACTACTACTTTATTGACATTATGTGAGTCTTTTCTTAGTAGGTGTTAGGTTGTTGTAACTATATAATGACCCAGGGTATGGCATTGTTTTGTTAATGACTTCTTGGGAGCACCAGTCCACTTCATAGTGGAATAACAGTTATGTCCACCTGACCTCTTCCCCTTGAGCTTAAGAAATCCCATATAATGTAGCTAGAAGCAATGTTTAAGGCCAAAATACTTGTCATATTGGTGCTCCTGGTGCTGGGTAACACATGTGGCAGCTAGGTAGTCTCCAGGCAACAGGGCAGTGAGGGCTTCAGGTGGTGGAGGCAGTGATTCTATCTCCTGGCAGTGTGTGAGTGTGCCTGGGCTGGGCTGCGGCCTTTAGCAGACTCGGGGGAAGCAGTGGCTGGAAGACACTGCTGGGATGCTTAGGCCTTGGAGTCTTGCCACAGAGTTAAGGTAAGGTCTCCCAACAAGTGGGTCTTTCAAGAGGAGCAGGTCTTGCGAGTGGCTTGTTTCTCTTATTGCCAGTGATTTTGAGCATTATTTGACTGTCTTTTGGCCAACTGAATGTCTTTCTCTGTGAAAAGTCTTTCCATGTCTTTTGCCCATTTTGTAATTGGGTTAACAGTCGTTTTCTTCTGGATGCCCAGGAGTATTTTGTAAACTTTTGTTATGAGACCTATGTTTGAGAAGCTATTGCCAAATGTTTGTTCCCAGTTGGTAGGCTATCTTTTCACCCTGTTGGAAAAAAAAAGTTTCGATGAGCACAGATACTTCATCTTTAGAAAGTCCCATTTGTTAATTTTATCCTCTCTGGATTGTGCATTTCTGACTGTATTTGTCAGTCCCTTTATACTATAGACTAGGCCTTCTAAGTTTGATTCCAGTTTGTCTCTTTGGAACTTTATGGTTTGGGGATTAACTTCCACGTCTCTAATACAACTTGAGTTGTTCTTTTGTGTATGATGTGAGATGTGGATCCTGTTTCAGCCCTCTGCAGGTAGCAGTCTAGTTTTGCCAGCACCATTTGTTGAACAGGTTGCTTGACAGCAGATTTTACCAGTGCAATTTGTCTTTTGATTTCCTGACTGCTGGTGGCAAGAGTGTTGATTGTGGAGCCAAGCAAGCTGATATTGTTAACAATCTCAATCTCTTCTCCATCTATCATGGTGCTTCCAATTGGCCCAGTACTGACAATCTTTGTCTTATTGATATTGAGTCTCCATATTGCAGACTACAGTCCTTGACCCTCTGCAGAAGATGCTACAGGTCCTCCTCAGTTTCAGCAAGTAAGGTTGTGTCATCTGCATAATATAAGATGTTGATGAGTCTTCCTCCATTCCTGATGCCACATTCTTCATCATAAAGTCCAATCTCTTGAGTGCATATAGATTGAAAAGATATGGAGACAGGACGCATCCCTGCCACATTCATTTTCTGATTTTGAAACATATCATGTTCCTTTGTTTTGTTCTCGCAATTGCCTCCTAATTTTTGGCAAAAGCAATATCAAACACAGGTACAAATGCATGAACAACAAAATACAAATTGTATACATAAATTAATCAAAAGACTTTACAAAACGTCTTATTCTGCAAATTGAGAAAAATCTTTAGCATGGATGTGAATAACAAAAATATGTAGAAAATCTAATAACACAAACAATCTAATACAAAATGGATAATTATATAAACAAATATTTTCATCAGAGAAGACATGCCTTAAATAGCATATGCTTTAAATGATGCACCATCAAAAGAGACAGAAAACATGCAAAAAAATTTTTTAAAAGTCTATCTTGAGCTCTGACCCACGACCCCCATCTTCAGGTATCGCATTGCTCCCCCCCCGACCCG
>NW_006399989.1:2811740-2814182 GCF_000299155.1 Elephantulus edwardii
CGGGGAGAAGGGTGCAACAATGAATGAATGGAATCCCAAAATCTCTGTAGATGTTCATTGAAATGAAAAATAAACAACCTAAATTAATAAAAAAAAGTCTATCTTAACCATGTTGTTGTCTTTGAGTCAAGCATGATTCATAGCGACCCTATGAACAAAAGACCTGAAGCCCCTCTACAACTATTGACATTTATCAAAGTTCATAGAGTTTCTGTAGGCATGTTATTTAGGAAGTGAATGCCACTCACGGGGGAGGGAGGATTCTATCTTAGTAATAAAAAAGAAAAGCCAAACTACAAAACCCTCCACAAAACAGCATTATTATTGTTGTTATGGTACAACAGCTCTGAAGCCTGCCCTATTCTGAGCCAGTCTCATTGACTCTGAAACACCTACTACCATTACTCCAGTTATTGTATCAATCTATCTCATCCACAAATCTTCCTCCCTTATACTGTTCCTCCACCCTTCCAAGCACGATGTAGTTCTCCAAGGATCAGTCCTCCCTGTCCATGTGCCCAACGTATGTGAGACAGAGCTTCAAAATTCTAGTCACTAAGGAGAAACTTGGTTTCAAACTCTCCAAGACAGACCTATTTGTTTTCTTGGTGGCTCATGGTATGTTCAAGACTCTTCTCCATTACCACAACTCAAAGGCATTGATTCTTCTTCTGTCATCCTTAGTCATTGTCCAGCTATCTGATGTACAGCAAGTAATTGCAAAGACAATGTCCTGCATCAGGAACATCTTAGTCTCTAGACTGACATTATTGCTTCTCAGTACTCTGGAGAGTCCCTGACAGCAGATAGTCCCAGTGCAATTGCCTTTTGATTTCCTGACTGCTGGTGCCACGAGTGTTGATTGTGGGGCCAGGAAAGCTCAAGCTGTTAACAATCTAAATCTCTTCTCCATTTATCATGGTGCTGCCAATTGGGCCAGTGGTGAGAATATTTGTTTTCTTGATGTTGAGCTTCAATCCATATTAAAGACTGCAATCCTTGACAAGCACTTCAGGTCCTCCTCAGTTTCAGCAAGCAAGTTTCTGTCATCTCCATAACAAAGGTTGCTGATGAATCTTCCTCCAATCCTGATGGAGGAAGATTCCTCCTCATAAATCCCAGCATCCGAATGATCTTTTCTGTATATAGACTATAAAGTTATGGAGACAATGCACATCTCTGACACACTCCTTTCCTGATTTTGAACTATGCAGTGTTTCCTTTCTCTGTTCTGAGGACTGCTTCCTGGTCTGAGTATAGTTTTCACATGAGCACAATCAAGTGTTCATTTGCCTCAAAGTTAGCCACAATTTGTTGTGTTCCACACAGTCAAATGACTTGGCATAGTCCATGAAACACAGATAGACATTCCTCTTGTACTCTCTGCTTTTTGCCAAGATCCATCTGTCTCTAGTGCGACAGAAGTCTCTAGTGCCACAAACTCTTCTAAACCCAGTTTGTACTTACAATTCTCTACATCTTTATCTATTTCAAAAGAAGATGGAAGGAGTACATGGAGTCACTGTACCAAAAAGAATTGGCTGACACAGAAGAATATCATAAGTTAATATATTATCTAGAGCCTATAGTGATAAAGGAGGAAGTTCAATCTGCTCTGTAGAAATTGACAAAATACAAGGCCCCAGGAATTGATGACATGGTAATTGTCGAATTTAAAAAAACAGGTGCTGTCCTGGACATGCTCACCAGGTTGTGTCAAGAAATCTGGAGGACAACCACCTGGCTTACTAACTAGAAGAGATCCATATTTGCTCCCATTCCAGAAAAAAGATAACATGACAGAATGTGGAAATGATCGAACAATATCTTTAATATCACATGCAAGCAAGATTCTGCTGAAAATTTTCAAAAAACGACTGGAACAGCATATCAACAGAGAACTGCCAGAAGTGCAGGCTGGATTTAGAAGAGGCCATGACACTAAAGCTATTATAGCCGATGTACGAAGGATCCTAGATGAAACCTGAGAGTATCAGAGGAATGTCTACCTGTGTTTCATTGACTATGCAAAGGCATTTTGACTGTGTTAATAACAACAAACTGACTCTGAGAAGAATGGGAATCCCAGAACACTTGATCATTCTAATGCAAAACCTACACTTGGACTAAGAGGCAGCCCTCAGTACAGAGCAAGGAAATTATTATGAGCAGTTTCAAATATAAGAAAATATAATAATTTGCTGTAAAAAGTTATAGAAAAGTATAAGTTTGGTATTATAAATTTCATGTGAAACATATTGGCTTAAGTTTAAGAATAAATATGTTAGGAAATAAGTAATATGTTAGAATGTTAGAAAATATGTTAAGAATATTTGTGAAAAAATATACTAAACAGTTCAGGGATTTCTAACATTTCTTCATGTGCTTGTTAGCCATCTGAATGTCTTCTTCAATGAAGTGTCTGTTCATATCCTGTGCACA
>NW_006399989.1:2815473-2816352 GCF_000299155.1 Elephantulus edwardii
CAGATACTTTTCCAATTTGCCATTTGTTTAAAAGGCTGTTGTTTTCCCACTTAAGTGATTTCATCTCCTTATCAAAAATCAGTTGACCATAGATAAATGGGCTGATCTCCGGATTCTCAATTCTATTCCATTGATCTATGTGTCTGTCATTGTACTAGTACCATGCTGAGAGATACAAATCAAAACAACTATGAGATATCATCTCACCCCAGTCATAATAGCAAAATTTAACAGAACATTAAGCAACAAATGCTGGCGAGGTTTTGGAGAAACTGGAACCCTTATTCACTGTTGCTGGGAGTGTAAAATGGTGCAACCACCATGGAAGGCAGTATGGCACTTTCTCAAAAAAGTTGGAAATAGAAATACCATTTGACCCAGCAATTCCACTACTGGGAATATATTCTAAAGAGACCCTAGCTGACATCCAAGCAGATATATGCACACCCATGTTTATTGCAGCTTTGTTCACAATAGCAAGAAGTTGGAAACAACTTAAGTGCCCATCAACAAACTAATGGATAGAGAAGCTGTGGTATATTCACACAATGGAATACAATGCTGCATTGAAAAACAAGGAACTCATGCAATATTATTCAAAATGGGTGACGCTGGAGGACATTATGCTTACTGAAGTACCTCAGTCACAAAAGGACAAATACTGCATGGTGCCACTGTTGTAAAACAGGACTGACATTGGGGTTGGGGCGAGACTGAGAAAGATGGGTTCAATAAATTACACTGCATTGAAACAGATGAGGGAGAAAACTGTTTAAGAGGGATATGTTATTAGGTATTTTTGCCATGACAGGAGTCCAGAGCAAAGGCTGTATAGTGGACCTTGGGGAAGGGTTTGTAAAACAATGAAAGAATTTTTCT
>NW_006399989.1:2817390-2836590 GCF_000299155.1 Elephantulus edwardii
TACGCCCTTCCCAATTTTGAACCATGCAGTGTTGCCCTGCTCTGTTCTGACGACTGCCTCTTGGTCCAAGTATAGGTTTCGCATTAGCACAATTCAATGTTCTGGGATTCCCATTCTTCTCAGAGTCAGCCACAGTTTGTTATAAATTAAAAAAATACTAAACAGTTTAACATGCACAAACAGACCCTTAGTAGCCATTAGGCCCCACTGGCCATAACATTGCTAAACCCCTGATAAGGAACTGTGGCTTGTTACTGTTCATGTTACCAAGGGAATGCAACTGGTATAGAACATGATTGGTTAAACCCATGTTGTTTTGGAAGTAATGTGATTGGTTATAC
The DNA here is from genome assembly GCF_000299155.1 of Elephantulus edwardii. Taxonomy (NCBI): domain Eukaryota; kingdom Metazoa; phylum Chordata; class Mammalia; order Macroscelidea; family Macroscelididae; genus Elephantulus; species Elephantulus edwardii. The sequence continues at coordinate 2,817,732 of NW_006399989.1, forward strand.
AACTTGTTTTAAAACTAATATGGTTGGTAAAACCCAAAGTTTGAATGTTGTTATTCTAAATATTATTGGTTGAATATAATAAAACCCAAAGTTTGAATGTTATTGGTTGAATACAATGTAACACCAGTGACTGTGAGCTGCTGACCCTTTCCACACTGGTGGCTGTGAACTGCTGCACTAGCCAAGGACCCTGACCACACCAATCTCCATGAGAGGCAAAAGAAGGAGACAATTTGGGATCCCAGGCGTGAGTGAGTGCTCCTCACTATTAATGAATCAATATGTTTTGATGAATTTATCAATTATAATGTAGATAAATTGTAATTGATTGTTTATATTAATTTATTAGTGAATCAGTAAATTGCAATTGGTTTTTGTAATATGTCTATGAGTAATTAATTAAGGCTAAATGCTCGTGACAGAACTACTGCATGGTTCAAAATCAGGAAAGGTGTATGCCAGGGATGTATCTTATCTCCATACTTTTTAAATCTATAGACAGAACAGCTCATTTGGGAGGCTGGGATTTATGAGGAGGAATGTGGTATCAGGATTGGAGGAAGACACATCACTAGCCTGCACTATGCAGATAACACATTCTTGATTGCTGAAACTGAGAAGGACATGAGGCATTTGCTGCAGAAGTTCAAGGACTGCAGCTCAACATCAAGAAGAAAACGATTCTCACTACTCGGCCATTTGGAAGCTTCATGACAGACAGAGAAGAAACTGAGATTGTTAACAACTTCACCTTGCTTCATACCATCAGCCAGGAAATGAAAAGACAAATTGCTGGGGAAAATCTGCTGTCAAGGGTCTCTCCCCAGTACTGAAGAGCAATGATGTCATTCTGGAAACTAAAGTGAGCCTGATCCAGGACGTGGTCTTCACAATTATTTGCTATGCATCAGAGAGCTTGTCAATGACTAAAGATAATATAAGAAGAATCTATACCTTTGAGGTGTTCATGGTATATTCAATACTCTTCTCCAGCACCACAACTGAACAACCAGGCTAAGGGTTCTGAAGCTCTGTCTGATATACTTTGGGACTGTTGTAAGAGGGACATTGTGCTTGGATCAGTGGAGGGATATCAGAAGAGAGGAAGACCCTGATAAGATGGACTGACTCAGTGACTGGGGTAATGGGGTTAGGTGTGTCAGAGACAGCAAGGTTGGCTCCAGATAGAGCAGGGTGCAGAGCTGTTGTACCTACAGTTGCTATGAGTCACAAGTGACTCAAAGGCACATAAGAACAACAACAACAAAAACATATTTTTTTTATATTTATATACACACTTCATTCATCATGATCAAGTGGAATTTATACCAACTATACAAGTACGGTTCAATATCAGAAAAACAATCAGTCTAATTCATCACATCAATGAAACTAAGGAAAAGAATAAAATTATTATCCCACTTGATGCAGAAAAGGTATTTGACAAAATTCAATATTCTTTCCTGATAAAAACACACAATGAAATAGTAGTAGAAGGTAAATTCCTCAACATAATTAAAGCATACATACAAAACCAAAAACCAACTATTTTCTCAGTGGGGAGAAATTGAAGGCATTTATTTCCCTTGTAAATGCGATTCAGACACAGTCTTCCTGTATGGCCACTCTTATTCAATATTGTGTTGGAAGTCCTACTGAGTGCAACAGGGAGCTCCGGTGGCCTAGTGAAAGAAACAGAGCTGCAATCCTAAAGGCAAGAATATCACTCCACAAGCTGCTCCGTGGCAGAGGGATGGTCAATCTCCTCCCATAGAATTACTGCCTCTGAAGGGTCAGTTACGGGTCGTTTCCAACTTGATGGTACACAATAACAATAACAGTAACAACTCAGAGCAATAAGGTAAGAACAGGAAATAAAAGACATTCAAATTGATGAAGAGGAAATAAAATTATCTCTATTTGCAAATTATGGAGCTCTGGTGGCTTACTGATAGGGAATTGTGCTGCCAACCCAAAGGCGCACGGCTTCCAATCTACCAGTTGTTTCATGGAAGAAATACGGTAGTCTCCTCTGGTGTAATTTACAACCTCTGAAAATCCACCAAAGGCTCCGTTTTTATGGGTGATATCCGATGACACATAACATCAATATAAAAAATAAATTTAAAAAACCTCACAGTCACTAAGAAAATGACTGGATTTAATTGCCCAATTCAACAAAGTGACAGGATACAAGATTAATATATAAAAATAAATTTAATTTCTCTACAGTAACAAAAAACACTCTGAGGAAAAAAAGAAGAAAACAATGTTATTTACTATGTTGTTGTTGTTGTTGTTAGGTGCCGTCGAGTCATTGACGACTCATAGCAACTCTATGAACGAAAGACCTGAGCACTAGCCACCCATAAATGAAACAGTTAGGAATAAATCTACAGAGATATACACATGACTTTTTTTTTAATGATTAATAGAAGATTTATTTAAACAATAATTCACAGTCATCTCGGTCTCACTTGATATGAGATGTTAAATGGTCGTTCCCATTTTCCTTCCTGGATAAGGTTTTCTTTTCTATCTCTCTCGGTTTTGAAAACGTAGTACCAGAAGAAGAGGGAGGGGCCCAAGGCCAAACACAGCTCCTGTGAGAGCGAGCTTGGAAGTGGGCCTGAAATTGGGATATATAAATATCTTGCATATGTCCAACGAGTCAAGGCAGGATCTTCAATGATCGTCTTCCAGTTGGGGTCATTGAGCTGAAGCAGATACTCCCGTTTAAGCCAGGATCTAATGGCCAGCCGCTTGGCTTGAGCCCGCCGGGTCTCTAGAGAGATGTTGTATTCGGCTGGGTCGAGGGTAGTAGGTAGAGTGGCCAGGCGAGATGGCTTGTACTTGGGGAACGACATCTTGGCGACCGGGCGTGCAATTGCGCCTGCTACACATGACTTTTACAAAGAAAACTATAAAACACTATTTCAACAAACACAAAGACATACATATATGTATATTAACAGAAAAAGATATCATTTTCTTGGATTGAAAAACTTAATACGGCAATATTATCAAAGGAAATCTAAAAATACAATGTAATATCTATCCAGATACCATCATCGTTTTTCAAAGATATGGAGAAGTCAATTGACAATTTCATATGGAATGGAAAAAGAATGGTGGATAAGAAAAGAGATACTGAAAAAGCAAAACAATGTAGGTTCAAAACACAGTCATGGTAATAAAGCAACAAAAAAGAAGTGGTATTGGTTTAATTACGGGTAAGCTGGCCAAGGGGATAAAATTGAGAACCCAGAAATAAATCCATTCACCTATGGACAACTCATCTTTGAGTTTTTTTAGTATATACTTACAGAAACTTCAACAGATCGGAGGATAAAAATGTTAAGTGCACTGAAATAGAGTTTAAAGGTAACAAGGAATGTTGGAGACATGACACGGAAATTTTTAAAGCAAAATATTCTGTAAAAAAGCAAACTGCAAAAAAAGAATTAAAATATGATACAACTTAGCTTACATCTATGAGCTTATCAAAACTTCAGCTCAATTATGTAACATTATGAAACTTTTCTGAGTTCTAGTCACAGAATTCCTGACAATATATAGCCATTAAAAAATGGAAAACATTTTTTTACATTTTAAATGTAAATTTATACAGTTAGAAAAATCAATGTCCAAATAATGTGAAACGTAGTCTCGCCATTCTTAATTCAATGTAGCACTCTGGGTATACTTTCCAGAAAGATTTGTTTGTACTTTTGGTTGGTGTTGAGTACATTTGAGCCCAAACCAACTCACATCTGACCTTCCAGCAGGATTTCAGAGGCAGTAAATCACATGAGAAGAGATTGACTATCTTTGTCCCATGAAGTAGCTGGCAAATTCAAACTGTGTGCCTTTGGGTTGACAGCACAATTCCTTACCACTAGGCCACCACAGCTTCCTACCTAAATACAAAGTAATTGAAAATATCAATCATGGCTTGTGTCAGATGCACTTTATCGTAAAAGTGGTATCTTTTCTTTTCAGTCCTTTAGCCAGTGTCTTGACAGAGGATTTGCTCAATTCAAATTTTGCCTCGTTTTACTTCTTGACTTCTGCCCTCATGGATGTGACTCTAAGTAAAATGAAATAATTGCCAATTTCAATCTTTTTTCCATTTGTCTTGTTCTCATCTGTTATACAGTATATAAAATACAAAACCAAACCCACTACCACCCAGTCGTCTCCAACTTACAGCAACTCTACAAGACTGAGTTAAACAGTTCCATAAGATCTCCAATACTATAAACTTTACAGGAGCAAATTGCCCCACTTTTCTACCTGAGAGATACTAGAGGGTTCAGAAAGATAATATTTCAGTTAGTAGCTAAGTATTTTCTGCCTTTAATTGTTTTTGGTGAAACATTCTTCTAGGTCGTGTAACCCTGGTATGTCCACTTGCTGTCCACTTGCTGTACATGATTGCTGTGAAGCTGAACACTGTGACACTGATAAATCAAATGCGAGAATGGTTACCCAGGGTGGATAGTGTTTGGTGAAGCGCCCCAATTAAAACAAGCTTGGAAGCAGGAGTGGCATACACTTCCATAATAGCTTGCCTCTGGAAACCCTATGAACCTGGAGAAAGGACTAAAGTTATACAGGAGGTGTCCAGGACTTTTATTCATAGGGTCGCTATGAGTTGTCTGTGACTCCATGGCACTTAACAACAACAACAACAGCTAAGTATTTTAACCACTGTGTCAACAGGATTCTTGTACAGTCTTCACTTAAGGTTAAATGACCTAGATCCATTTCCCATAAATATCAAATGTGAGGCATTGAAGAAAACTATTGGTTTCCACACACACAGAGTAAACTTTCTTCAAAGAGAAGACTTAAAAGAAAAATACTTGACAAGAATTTATAAATATAAATACTTCTAGATTGCTAGTTGTTGTTAAGTGCCCATAGTAGAGTTGTATACTACCCTTAGCGACCCTATGAATGAAACTCTTGAACACAAAACTTTCATCTTTTCTCCAAGATCGTAGAGTTTCCGGAAGCAAGCTTTTTCAAGCTTTCCCCCCCCCCAGTGGATGCCACTTCTGCTTCTGCTTCCAAGCCTATTTTATTTGGGAGATAAGCCCCCCCAAAAAGCAACTGGCTGTTCCTTGAAATATAGATTGCTAGAATATATAAAAAATATTAAGTATCAACTTTAGAAAGATCAGAATAAAATAATGTCTAGAGACTACAATAGAATTTTCTTGCTTTAGTAATATTTAATTCCTATATTTAAAACACTAATAAACATGAATAGTATTAATTATTAATGTAACACTTCTTTTGCTCCTAAGGGAGCTCTCGTGGCTGGCCTAGTGTTAAGAAGCTGCGCTGTAATCCCAAAGACATGAGGTTTGAATCCACCAACTTCTCCACTGGGAGCCGGATGGGCAATAACCTCCTTTAGATTAACTGCTTCTGAAAATCCACTGGAGGGTCAGCTATGTGTTGGTTCTGATTCAATGGCACACAACAACAATTATGTTTATATAAATTCTATATTCCTTAATATATCAACTAAAGTGATACTACATCGTATTTTTTATAATTGAATGTGAAATGATCTCAGCTTTGCAAAAGCTTGTAAAAAAAGAAAAAAGTAGTGAGGGAAATCATCCCACTCTCCGCCCCCAAAGCTTTGCTATGAACCCTGAGGAATGGCAGGTGGAGTTACAGTTTATTATTTTCTTCTTCAAGTGAATTTTCTGGATTTATACCTTCTCCAAATTGTGGACAAAAGATTAAAAAAAAAAAGAAAAGAAAAAAGTCAACCTAAATCCGGAGAATAATGGGGAAAAATTAGGAAGAGATTGTGTCAAAATGGCAGAATAAACACATTTCTCTTGTCCTACCTGAAGAGCCCCTTCAATGTCAGGAAAGGCAGATTTGTGTATATAAAGAATAACTCTAAAGGTACGGGGGAAAGGGAGAGGGCGAAATTGAAAGCAGAAAGGGCAGGGTGGTGAGAATGAAGTGTTGCCGCAAGGGCGGCAGCTTCAAACAAGAGGAGGGGGTAGGGAATGGTGAGAGTGGTGCAGGGGGACATACCCGCTCATGGTATGGAGAAGGGGAGGGGCCGGGAGTTCAGCAGAGCCTCTAGGCTTTGAGCTCTGGTGGGGGTGGAGGCTGTGGCGGTGCACAGTGTTTGGCAGGAAGGGGAGGCCTCTCTCCTAGCAGGAAGCTGCACTACGGAAAGAGGGAGGAGACTGCGGCTGGGCAGAAGCGGTTGAGAGCTGTGTGTGACGAGGGTCCGCCGCCACCGGCAGCCAGAGGAAGGATATATGAGCCTAGTGCTTACCTCCTAAACGTGATCCTCGCCTGCAGATTCCCCATTTCCCAAGTCTTACAAGCTTTCAACTTGTCGCCACAGCTGAGCAGCAGCGAATTGTCGGATTTGGGCACGTGAGGCCCGCGGTCACGGGTCCCTGGGGAGGTGGGGAGGAGTAGGGATGGTGGTTAGTGGCTCCCAGGCGGGAAAATGCGACAGGCGCCAGTATGGGAAATAAAGTCTGGGAGTATTGATTTGGGAACCAAAGGATGGAGTTGAGGCAGGGCAAAAAGATGGTATACTTGCGTTGTCAGAAAAGAATATAGCTTTGTGGTTGGCACCCAGCAGGAAACCGGGGACTGACGCAAATAAGTGAGGTGCAAAGGCACAGAGATCGGCATGCAAGAATGAAGAACTGAGGGAGATGGGTGATGGTCCAAGAGGTACTTGTATGAAAATGGAGAATAAGTGGGGAATAACAAATTGTATTGCTAGGGGTGCTAGGATGTCGACACAGAAAGAGAGAGAGAGAGAGACAAAACGCAGAGGATCTTCAGTATGACCACCATAGCTACCTCCTCACAAGCCTTCTCACATAGCAGGAATGAACCTGAAGGGGAGGGTACTGTTTCTTGATATCCAGCATTGCTGCTAAACACTTAGTAATAAAATGGGGAGAGGTGTATCTGATATACAAGGATTGCTCTGTTTACATACACAGCATAACTTCAAATGCACATTGGACATTTCTCCCTAGCCTCTCTCCTTCCCTACAGGTATGAAGACTCTCTACAAAAAGACAGCTGCAGGGCAGCATACCAGGGCAGCTGTAGACCACCACACAGGATCTTCAAATATGAAGAAGAAAAAGACCTTCCAGAAAAAACAGAGAGGACGACCTTCCTCCCAGCACCGCAGAAACATCGTGGGCTGCAGGATTTCACATGGTTGGAAGGAAGGTGATGAACCCATCACCCAGTGGAAAGGAACCGTTCTGGATCAGGTGCCTATAAATCCCTCTCTTTATCTGGTGAAATATGATGGAATTGACTGTGTCTATGGACTGGAACTTCACAGAGATGAAAGGATTTTAAAGCTTAAAATCCTTCCTGATAAGGTGCCATTTTCTAGAGTCAGAGATGTGCGCCTTGCAAACACCATAATTGGAAAAGCAGTGGAACATATGTTTGAGGGTGAGCATGGTTCTAAAGATGAATGGAGGGGGATGGTCTTAGCCCAAGCACCTATCATGAAAGCTTGGTTTTATATCACATATGAGAAAGATCCTGTCTTGTATATGTACCAGCTTTTAGATGATTATAAAGAAGGTGACCTCCGTATTATGCCTGAGTCCAGTGAGTCTCCTCCAGCAGAAAGGGAGCCAGAAGGAGTTATAGATGGCCTAATAGGTAAACATGTGGAATATACCAAAGAAGATGGTTCCAAAAGGACAGGGAAGGTCATTCATCAAGTTAAAGCCAAACCTTCTGTGTATTTCATCAAGTTTGATGATGATTTCCATATCTATGTTTATGATTTGGTGAAAAAGTCCTAACTGTTATGGTAAAATCTGCCACATTTGTGGAAACAAATGTACAATTTGTAGACATGCAAACAAATATTGCTTTTTAGTGTAGTATAAACTTCAGGGCCCTTGTTAATTACATCTTTGCCAGAATAATTGTTGTTTTGTTCTGAAAAAAAATACAATTTTATGTGGACATTATCTACTTTGTGTAAGGAATTTGTCTTCTGGGAACGATTGGGAGTGGGGTGAAAAGCATGAAAGGAAGGGGCATTCCTTCTTGCAACATATCCAGGCTATTAGTTAAGTTAATCTAGTCATTTGAAAATGGACTAGGACTTAACTGGCCTGAACTTGAGTGGAAGAGGGGAAGAAACTAGAAATGGCTTGTGAGGTAGAGTGAAGTCAGCAATGAAGAAAGATAAGACATAGTGAGGGGTAGACATCTTAACGGGGAAGACAGTGAAAGATAAAAAATCTGAGAACTTGGAGTAACATAGACAATAGATTGAATAGAGAGGGTCACAAAAAATGTAGAGTTAAACCAGAGCAAAGGGAGAGGGAAAACAAGAGAGGAAATGGAGAAAAGAATAAAAGTTACACAAAGGGAGGATCTCTGCCTAGATAGGCATCCAGAAGGAGAGAAACACTGAGAGAGAAGGAATGCTAAGAAGAAAGACTGACAGAGGAAGTGAGAGTACAAGAAAAGGAGAGTAGTGAGTTAGGTATAAAGTATGGAAATGTCTTGTTTGTTATGTGCCATTGTGTTGGAACCCACCCATAGCTGACTCTCCAGTGGTTTTAAGAGACTATGAGAGATTGCCTTTCCTTCTCACTCATAGCAGCTGGTAGATTTGAACCACATGCCTTCAGGTTGGCAACACAGTTCCTACCAGTAGGCCACCAGAGCTCTGCAGGTACAGAAATGCCCAGGGGAAAGTTGGAATTTTGGCAGCATGCATATCACCCTTCTTGGCTCTGTGCACGAAGAAAAGGACAATTATAAAAAAATCTGGATTAGAGGTCCTCTTAGAAGGACATTTTAACAGAATAACTCAGAACAGTAAAGCAAGAAGCATGTTTGTTCTAAAAGGTTTCTTTATTGCAAAGAGTCCATGACATGGCTTCTTTGCACATTCTGCCTCCAGCTCATCTGAACCTCAGTCCTCAGCCTAAACATACCACTGTGGTCTCATTCCTCACATTCACCAAATAACCCATGGGTTTTGTGAAGATCTTGTTTCATTTTTGCTATGTTAAATAAGCAAAATTTATAGTCGATGAGACTTAGAAGATATGACTATGTTGCATTTAGAAAATATTTTATCCAGAAAAAAACCTGAATCCATGTAAAGCAGTGCCTCACTGTTCTGACTCTTTCTGGGCATTCCTTGTCTTCCTAGAAAGGGTAGACATCAAAAGCTTGAGCCTGATGCCTCTCCAAAACATGAGGATGTTCTGAGAGTCCATTCTCTCAGCAGATACCTAAAATCACAGATAACTACCTAGTGATTCACAATGGGAAACACTTACCAGCAGAAACATCATACTGGCTAAACTCCTTACGAAACCAGTCCCTGAAAGACACTTCTTAGACAGCTTTGTCTACCCCTAACATGAGGAGCTGGGGTGAAAGTTTGCATAGCTTCTTTCAGCAAGGTACATTGGCCTAGAAGTTGTGACTGTAACTAAGCCCTTCAAGTGTATAGTGTGTTATGAAAAAGAAAGATGATGGTCGTTGGATAGAGAGAACAGTAACTCCAATCAAGTTCCTTAAAAATAAGATGTCCCAATATCTGGGTCTCCATCCTTTTCATCCCATCCTCATTCTGTTGTCCCCCTGAATTCCCTTTTCAAAGAGCTCTGTCTAGGTTCTCCATCCTCACTAAACTGTACCTTTACCCCTAAGAAAAAGTGTTTTATAGGCTTTCCTAACTTCATGCACAGTGGGGTGAGGGACGTATAGGGAACTCCCATACACTGAAAGAGGATGGTAATTCTAGTTCATTTTCTCTACCTGACATGATCTGCACCTGATTGACTCAAAAACTACTCAAGGAAAGCTCATCTGAATGTGTTATTATTAGATGCAGTCAAATTGACTATAACTCATAGCAGCCCTAGGAACAACAGATTCAAATCTTGCCCTACTCTGTGCTATCCTTTTAATTTATGCCGTGTTCAAGCCCGTTGTTGCAGTCACTGTCTCACTGAAGGTTTTCTTTACCATGTTGTTCTTAGGTGCCATCAAGTTGACTATGACTCATAGTGACCCTATGAATAAGAAATCTGAAATTTGCCTTATCCTGCATCGTCTTCACTATCTATCAGATGCTTGAGCCTATTGTTATGGTCACTATGTCCATCCATATTGCTGAGGATCTTCCTCTATTTCTTTAACCCTCCACCTTTCCTAGTTTGACATCTTCGTTTTCTTTCAAATATTACACTGTTTACTCCAACAAGCACTACCATACTACCAGAAGCCAATTTCACCCAATTGTCATGTTTTGTTTGACCTTGTGCCATTGATTGTTTTCTGTTTTAAACTGGATACTTAAGACATTTGTAGGGATTTATTAGGAAAATTTGTGGTTCTTGCTTATAAAAAATGAAAAGATTGTGGCCAACATTCCAACAATATAAGCAGCTAGATTGGTTCTAAGGAAGATCTGAAGTTCCCTCTCTTGTTGACCATGTTCCCACTGTTCTGTTTCACAAACAAAATGCCCAGTTGTGTCCTGGAGAATTTACATTTGTAACTCTTTGTCTGTACCTAGGAAAACCTGGCCATCTTTATACTTAATTGGATTCTGTTCAATTTTTAGTTTATTAATTTTATCCTCAATTTGCGTATTTATTTAGATTCTCTGCCAGGCACTGTTCCTAGGCACAATTATTTAAGACACAGTAAGAAATAAAAGAAGCCAAAGGGGAAAAAGAAAATCCTCAGCCACGAATCTTCATTTAGTTTAACAGTAAATAAGGTAAGTAAAACAAGGTATTTTCATAGTGATGAGAATTTTAAAAAAGAAGTGCAGCAAAGGGAAATGACTGTGATTACATAGGATGGCAAGGAAATGCATTCACTGATAGTGATGGCTTTTAAGTAAAGATCTCCAAGCAAGAGAACTAGCCATGTGGCTGCTGGCAGAGTGAGCATTTCGCATAGAGGGAGCAGTTAGTACCACAGCCCTAAGATAAGAATAAGCCTGACATATTTAAGGAACATGGAAAATGCCACGATGCCTGGAATTAAGTGTTAAATAAAGTAGGAAACGGGAGGCAAGTTCAGAGAGGTAATAATGATGTTGTGTTGTTGTGTACCCATAGCTGACCCTACACAGGAGATTGTCCATTTTTCTCCCATGGAGCAGCTGATGGGCTTGAACTACATGCCTTTGGGATTGCAGCACAGCTTCTTGCCACTAGGCCACCAGAGCAACTAGCAAATAGCTTAGAGCCTTGCAAATCCTAGAATGGACACTGGCTTTTACACAGAGTAGGTTTGGTTAGTATTTTCAGCAAAGAAGTGATATAATTTGTTTTCTATTTTAACAGACTCATTCTGGCAACTCTGTAGATGTTCAAGGGTGGACAACTGAGACAAATAAAAGATTCATGCATAAGAAACTTGAATCATAGTGTGAGCTTTCAAATGAAATTAAAAACATGGTAATTGCTACTAGATTAATGTTCATAGCAGCATTATTCACCATTGCAAGAACATGGAAATGGCCCAGATGTCCAACCACAAATTAATAGATTGAGAAATTATGGTACATTCAGGGACTGAAAGAGCATTATTCTGAGTGAACTAACTCAGTCCCACAAGGATAAATATTGTATAAGACTGTTATTGTAGAATGAGTATAAGGATCCAGGAGGGGTGGGAGAGGCTGGAAGCAGAGGGGTGTGGATGTACAGGGGGGAAAGGGGATTAATCATTGGGTTGTACAATTTGATGGGTGTGGGGGTGAGGGAAATGGAAAGACTTTGTTTGAATTTTGTATTAGAATTTTGTAAATAAACTAATGAAAAGAAAATGTGTTAAATTCAGTAAATGTATCAATAAACGGTACTAGATTGGAGCTCTGGTGGTTTAGTAGCAAGAAACTGCTGCAATTCTGAAGGCACATGGTTCAAATCCATCAGCTGCTCCACGGGAGAAAAATGGGCAGTCTCTTCCCATGTGATTAACTGTCTCTGAAAACCCACCAGAAGGTCAGCTATGGGTTGGTTCTCACTCGACAGTACACACAATAGGAGAAAAGAAAATTCAGCCTCTTTATTAGGCCGTTCATACTTTACTTAAAATAAATTCTAAGTGGAAAACATTATGTTTAAGCATGAATAGCAGCTCTGGCGGCTTAGTGGTAAGGAATTTCATTACCAATCCAAAGGTACACAGTTTGAATCCACTTGCTGCTGCCCAGGAGAAAGACGGCCAATCTCCTCCCAGGTGATTTACTGCCTCTTATTTAATGCTATGTGTTAGTTGTGGGCTGGTTCCGACTCAGTGGTACTCAGCAACAACAACAAACAAGAATAGCAAAATATATCACATATTTTGGATTGAAGCTCAACATCAAAAAAACAAAGATTCTCACCACTGGGCCAATTGGTAGCACCATGATAGATGGAGAAGAGATTGAGGTTGTTAACAATTACAGTTTGCTTGGTTCCACAATCAACACTCTTTGACACCAGCTGTCAGGAAATCAGAAGACGAATTGCACTGGGAAAATCTGCTGTCAGGGACCTCTTCAGAGTACTCAAGAGCAACAATGTCAGTCTAGAGACTAAGGTGTGCTAGATCAAGGACATGATCTTTGCAACTACCTATTATGCATCAGAGAGCTGGACAATGACTAAAGATGAGAGAAGAAGTATTGATAACTTTGAGATGTGGTGCTGGAGAAGAGTCTTGAATGTACCATGGACTGCCAAGAAAGTAAATAGGTCTGTTTTGGAGAGGGTGAAACCAAGTTTCTCTTTGAAGGATAGGATTTTGAAGCTCTGTCTCACATACTTTGAACACATGGCCAGGAGGGACTGGTCCTTAGAGAAGGGTATCAGGCCTGGAAGGGTGGAGGGACAGTGCAGGAGAGGAATACCCTAGATGAGATGGATTGATACAGTAACAAGAGCAATTAGGCTAAGAGTTTTGGAGTCAGTGAGACTGGCAGGCAACTCATCGGCACATAACAACAACATCAGATATTTACAGGAAAATATAAAGGCAAAATCTACAATCATGATGAGGAAATTTGGCAAATTTTCTTCTAAGGAAATTATAAATTATACATCTCTCTACTGATAAAAATCATAAACAAATTGGGAAAAATAACATTAGCCTATAATGAACCCAAAGGCAGGGAGTTTGAATCCACTAGCTTCTCCAAGGAAGATAGTCAATCTCTTCTTATGCAAGTCAGCTATAAGCGGGCTCAGACTTGATGATATATAATGACAACAGCAACAACTAGTATGTATATGAAAGTTGTTGTGTACCTTAGAGTCGGAAGTGACCCATAGCTGACCTCTTCAGCAGGTTTTCAGAGGCAGTAAATCACATAGGTGGAGATTGCCCATCTTTCTCCAAGGCAGCAGCTGGTGGATTAGAACTATGTACCTTTGGATTGAAAGTAGAACAGTAAGGAAGACTGAAGAATTGGTGCCTTTGATTGCAGTGTTGGTGAAGAGTATTGAGTCTACCTACCAAAAGAGGGAGCTCTGGTGGCCTAGTGGGTAAGGAGTTGCATTGCTAACTTAAAGATAAGTGGTCCAAACCCATCAGGTGCTCCACAGGAGAAAGGCTGAAAAACTCCCATATAATTTATAGCCTCTCGCTGGCTTATGCTCACACATACATATCAGTAAAAGTATCAATCATTGCTGTCCATTTGAAACCAACTCATAGCTGACCCTCCAAGCAGCTGTTCAGAGGCCGTAAATGATGCGACTGGAGATTGTCCATCTTCCTCTTTCAGAGCCCCTGGTGGATCCAAACTAGCAGAGAGGCACTGCCTTTGTGTTAGCAGTACAACTCCTTGTGGACTTTGCCATTCGACTTACCTAGTAAAAGTAAGAAAATACCAGGCATTCTGCAAAAAAAGTGGATGAAAGATGTAAACAGGCAATTTTAAAAAATAACAAGAAAGCAAATGCTCAACAAATGTGCATTATTTTGAACAGGTCTCTTATATGTTTTCAGTAACAGATATTGTTTTCCATGCAATATAGTTTATTTAGTTAATATGTTTATTTCCCCCCTGACTAAAATGTAAGCTTTTAAAAATTTTATTTTATTAATTTTAATGAACATTTACAGAGATTTTGTATTTCCATTCATTCATTGTTGCATTTTTCTCCCTGCACGCTCCCCCCTCCCCGCCTCCCCAGTTCACTCTTCTCTTTGAAAAGTAAAAGAAAAATTCCTTCATTGGTATACAATCCCCCATCCCCAGTACACTCCACTATGCAACCTTCATTCTGGACTCTTGTCATAACCATAATACCCTATCATATATTGCTTTTAAATAGTTCTCTCCCTCATCTGTTTCAATGCAGTATACATAATTTATCCAATTGAATGTAAGCTTTTTTTAACAGCAGAATTTTTCTTCTTAATGTTCACTGATGTGTTCCAAGTAGTAAGTTGTATATTATAAATGTTCAGTAAATATTTGTTGATTATGTAAATTTCACTAGTAATTAGGAAAATAGAAATTTAATTGGCATACCATTACTTATGCACAAGCTGCTCTTCATAGGCAATTATTTTGAGACTCCATTTCACATGCTTTGGGTATGTAGCCAGGAGGGACCAGTCTTTGGAGAAGGATATTATACTTAGAAGGGGTGAGGGACAGTGCAGCAGAGGAAGACTCCGGATAAAATGGATTGACATAATAACTGGGGTAATGAGGGTAGGTGTATCAGAGATTGGTTTAGGATAGAGCAGGGTTCAGAGCTATTGTGTGTATGAGTCATAGTCTACTCGACGGCACATCACAACATGCCAGCAAAATGTATGAAACTTTAAAATGTTTTTGACAACAAGATAAAGAAATGAGATATTAGCTATGTGTTGGTTCCAACTCTACAGCACACAACAACAACATGCACTGTTATAAGGAGTTTTTGTGATGCAGTGTGCTATGTGTTATACTGCTAATCAAAATTACACGGTTTGGAGCCACCAGATATTCCACAGTAGAAAAAAATTGCATAAAGACTGTTGTTATGTGCTGTTGAGTTATTTGCGATACATAGTCACCCTATTTGTAACAGCTCTGAAACCTGCCAACTCTATTCTGAGCCAGTCTCACTGACTCAGACATAACTACCTCCATTAAGTCTCGTCCAGGGTTTTCCTCTCTTGTACTGTCCCTCCTCCCTTCCAAGCATGATGTCCTTCTCCAAGGACTGGTCCCTCCTGGCCACCTTCCCAAAGATGTGAGATGGAGCTTCAAAATCTTAACCTCCAAGGAGCAGGCTTGTTTCACTGTCTCCAGGGCAGACATGTTTGTTCTCTTAGCAGTTCATATTCAATCCTCTTCCCCAGTACTACAACTCAAAGGCTTCAGTTCTTCTTCTGTCATCCTTAGTCATTGTCCAGCTCTCTCTGATCCATAACAAATAATTGCAAAGATGCGAAGACCATGACCTAGATCAAGTGCACCTTAGTCTCTAGACTGACATTGTTGCTTTTCAGTACTCTGGAAAGGTCCCTGACATCAGATTTTCCCAGTTCAGTTCTCATTTTGATTTCCTGGATGCTGGTGCCAAGAGATTGTGGAGCCAAGAAATCTGAAGCTCTTAACAGTCTCAATCTCTTTTCCATCTATCTTAATGCTGCTAATTAGCCCAGTGGTGAGAATCTTTTCTTTCTTGATGTTGAGCTTCAAGGCATATTGAAATATTGAAGCCCACAGTCTTTGACCTTATGCAGCAAAAATCTCAGGTGCTTCTCAATTTCAGCAAGCAAGGTTATGCCATCTGCACAACACAGTTTGTTGATGAGTCTTCCTCCAATCCTGATGCCCCATTCCTTCTCAAAGTCCAGCCTCCTGGCTGATCTGTTCCACATATGGATTGAAAAGATATGAAGATAGGATTCATCCCTAGTGTACACCTTTCCTGATTTTGAAACATACAGTGTCCCTACTGTGTTCTAACAACTACCTCCTGTTCCAAGTTTAGATTTCGCGTAAGCACAATCAAGTGTTCTGGGATCCCCATTCTTCTTAAAGTTAGCCACAATTTGTAGTGATCCACACAGTCAAATGCCTTTACATAGTTAATGAAACATAGACATTCCTCTGGTATTCTCTGCTCTCAGTTAAGATCCATCTAACATTGACTTTTTTTTTAAACTTTGTATACTCAGTGATTTATTCATTGAAAATATCCCCGCCTTTTCTTTTTATACTGGTTTACATACAAAGTTTGTATACATTGTTTTTCACACTGGCTCTTTCCCCTTTCTTTTATCCACCCCTCACTCAACCCACCAAATTGTGTGACTCTATGATTAAGCCCTCCCCACTCCGTTTGGATCCTCATACTTGTTCTACAATAATGGTCTTTTACAGTATTTGTTCTTATGAGACTGAGTTCACTTAGCATAAAGCTCTCCATTCTCTCCCATGTTAGATAGTAATTTATAAAATCATTGCTCCTGTGTGCTGTATAGTGTTCTATTGTGTGAACGTACTATAATTTCTCAGTCCATTCCATTGTGTTTGGGAATGTGGGCTGTTTCCATGTTCTTGATATGGTGAATAACGATGCTATGGACATTGGTGTACAAGTCTCTGTGCCTCACTTCTCAGTTTCTCAGGGTATATTCCAAGTAGTTGAACAGCTGGGTCATATGGAATGTCTATGATCAGTTTCCCCCCCCCGTTGTTTAAAAAATTAATTTTAATGAAAGTTTACAGAGACTTAGAGTTTCCATTCATTCATTCATTGTTGCTCTTTCCTCCCTGCACACCCCCTCCCCTCATTCACGCTTCTCCTTAAAAAGTAAAAGAAAAACTCTTTCATTTTTATACAGTCCCTCTCCCCAAGTCCACTCCACTGTGTAGCCTTCATTCTGGACTCCTGTCATGACAATAATACCCAATCATATATCCCTTTTAATTATGAAACCAACCCCATTTTTCTCACCTTTTCATCCCGGGCATAGTAAATCATATACTCATCTGATTCAAAATGTACCATGCCAGGCCATCTCATTTCGCCAATACCTAGTATGTCAATATTTATGTGTTCCATTTCTTTCTTAACAATGTCCAGTTTTCCTACATTCATGCTTCTCACACTCCACGTTCCAATCACTAGTGGCTCCTTACAGCTGTTCCTCTTTCTCTGTGTTTCCATTTCTAAGATCTCAGTTTCAATTGCCATGTCTGTTAGTCCAAATGATAGTCTAAGTGTGCTCTATTGTACATAGGGTTTTTGAAGGCCTGTAATTTTGGAAGTGGATGGTCAATACTTCTTCCTAGTTTGTCTCAATTTTTAAATATATATAATAGTATCTGACAGACAAGCATTCTACAGAAAAGAGCAGATGAAAGACATTTACCAGTTAGAAAAGGTTCAATGTTGCTGCCTACCCGGCTATGTGTTTGGTTGGGATTTTTTTGGTTTGTTTGTTTTGTGGTTTTGGTTTGTTAATTCACCCTTTCCCTACTCCACCACCAACACTTCCTGCTTTTGCCTACAGCATTCAACACCCGTCTCCCATTGACCAGCCCCTGATGTGATGGCCTAAATCTCAAGCAATAAGAATTTCTCTGATTCTGACCATATCATGCTACTACTGTAAGACTCGTATGATGCAGTCAGTATGACTTTAACTGTAAGTTGTTAAGTACAGCTGTCATGTACAGCTCCTTTTCCTGGAAGGTCCTGAGAAAAAGTCCTTGTTCTTAAACTTCCACTCCAGTATTGACTTCTTGTGGGTTAATACTACTTGTCTTCCATTTGTAGCCTGGTGCTGATGCAAGCGGATAGCTTCCCAGGAGAGAGAATGTGTCCTCCAGGACCAGTGCACAATGTTTGTTTCTTGGACTGAGGGCCTGCAGCCCTCAGGCCCAAAACTAATTCTCTGGCAATGGCATATAGGGAAGTTCAGTGAATACCACTATCATTAAAATATATGCACCAACAACTTGAGCCAAAGGGGAGGAAATAGAAGATTTCTACCAATTTTTGCTGTCAGAAATTGATCAAACATGCAATCAAGATGCATTAATAATAATGGGTGACTGGAATGCAAAAGTTGGGAACAGGGAAGAAGGATCAGTAACTGGAAAACACAGACTCAGTGAGAGAAATGTGACTAGAGATAGAATGATAGAGTTCTGCACATTCAATGATTTATTCATTGCAAATACCTTTTATAAGAAACATGAATGCAGGCTATAAACATGGATCTCACCTGATGATAGGCATAGGAATCAAATTGATTACATTTATGGAAAGAGTCCCTGGAGAAGCTCAATATCAGCTGTGAAAACCAGACTGGGTGCTGATTGTGGGACAGACCACCAACTACTCATATGCAAGCTCAAGCTGAAGTTGGGCAAAACTAAATCAAGTCCACGGGAACCAAGATTTGACCTTAAGTCTGTCCCACTCGAATTTCAAAGCCATCTCAGGAACAGGTTTGAGGCCTTGAGCACCAATGAGTATAGACCAAATGAGCTCTGGGAGGATATCAAGAAAATTGTCCATGAAGAATGCAAAAGATCATTACAAAGGCAGAAGAAGAAGAAGAAAAGACCAAGGTGGATGTCAGATGAACTCTGAGTATTGCATTAGAGTGCCGAGAAGCCAAAGCAATCAAGAAATCAAAGAACTGAACAGAAAATTTCAAAGGGCAGCTCAGGATGACAAAGAAAGGTTGTTGTTGTTGTTGTTATGTGCCATCGAGTCGCCTGCGACTCATAGCGACCCTATGTACAACAGCCCTAAACTCCGCTCTGTCGCGTGCCAATCGGACCATCTCTGACACTCCCATCCCAATTATC
>NW_006399989.1:2840847-2843585 GCF_000299155.1 Elephantulus edwardii
ATACATCATTCCTCCCCTCCTTTTCTGTCTTCCCTCAACCTCGATGTAAGTCCTGTTTTACAACAGTGGCCCTATGAAATATTTGTTATTTTGTGACTGAGATATTTCACTCAGCATAATGTCCTCCAGGGTCACCCATTTTGCATAATATTTCATGAGTTCCTTGTTTTTCAATGCTGCATAATATTCCATTGTGTGAATATACCAGACTTCTCTATCCATTCATTTGTTGATGGGCACTTAGGTTGTTTCCAGCTCTTTGCTATGGCAAGCAAAGCCGCAATGTGTCCAGCTTTTTGAGAAAACACCAAACTGCTTTCCAGAGTGGTTGTACCATTTTCCAAGCCCACCAACAATGTATAAGAGTTCCTTTCTCACCACATGCTCTTCGCCATTTAATACTTGACACCCTGCTAAACTTTTTTATTGCTACTGGGGTAAGATGGTATTTCATTGTGGTTTTTATTTGCATCTGTCTTATTGCAAGTAATTTAGAACATTTCTTCATGTGTCTGTGGGCCATCCGAATGCCTTCCTCTGTGAAAAGTCTTTCCATGTCTTTTACCCATTTTGTAAATGGGTTATCAGTCTATTTATTGTGGAGACCCTGTGGGATTCTGTAAACTTTCCTGATGAGACCCTTGTCTGAGATGTTGTTATTGTTGATTGCTGTCTAGAAGAGCATGACTTATAGCGACCCTAAGAACAAAAGGCTTGAAGCCTTTCTATAACTATCACCATTTGTCAAAGTTTATAATTTCCAGAGGCATGTTGTTTAGGAAGTGTATTGCCAAATGTTTGCTCCCAGTCAGTAGGTTTTCTTTTTACCCTGTTGGAAAAAAGTGGTTTGGGGGGGCTGGTTTGGGGTTTTTTAATTATACCAGTTTATTTACAAAATTCAAATTCATTATTTTCCAGGAAAAAGTTTTTGATGAGCATAGTGATTTAATCATTAGAAGGTCTCATTCATCAATTTTATCCTCTCCAGACTGTGCATTTCTGCCTATGTTTGGCAGTCACTATACCGTAGACTAGGCCTTGTTAACTTGGTCCCAGTTTGTCTCTTATGAGCTTTAATATTTTGGGGTTTATTCCAAGTTCTCTGATCCACCTTGAGTTGATTTTTATGTATGGTGTGAAATATGCAACCTGTTTCCCCTTTGTGCAGGTAACAGTCCAGTTTTGCCAGCTCTGTTTGTTGAAGAGGTTGTCATTTCCCCATTTGATAGGTTTTATTTCCTTGTTGAATATCAGTTGACCGTCGATAGATGCTTCCATTTCTGGGTTCTCAATTCTGTTCCACTGGTCTATGTGCTTGTGATTGTACCAGTACCGTACTTTTTTGGTTACTACTGCTGTGTAGCAGGTTTTGAGGTGAGGAAGTGCTTTGCCCCCCACTTCATTTTTGTTTTTCAGAAGTACTTTGCATATTGGGAATCTCGTTCCTCTTCAAATAAACTAGACAATTTCACTTTCAATATCCTTGAAAAAGGAATTTGATGTCTGTATTGGGATTGCGTTTTGAAAACATGTAGCTTGCTGTCGGAGGGATTGTCATTTTCACAATATTGAGTCAGTGACCCTATCCATGAACAAGGCACATTTTCCCGTTTCTTTAGGTCTTTTATTGGGTCTTGAAAAAATATTCTAGTTTTCTTTGTATACGTCTTTCATGTTTCTGGTTAGGTTCACTCCCAAGTGTCTCAATTTGTGGTTGGCTATTGTATATGATATTTTGTGTGTGTGTGTGTGTGTGCGCGCGCGTATACCGTCAAATCAGATCTGACTGGTACAGGAGGAGATTGCCCCTCCTTCCCCAGCAGAGCATCTGGTGGATTCGAACCACGCACCTCTGGGATTGTAGTTGTAGCTTCTTGCCTCTAGGCCACCAGAGCTCCCCTGTTTTCTTGGTTGCCTTCTCCGAGTTCTCTTTGTTCTGTAGAGGAATCCCACTGATTTTTAAATTTTGATCTTGTATCTGCCCCACTATTAAATTGATAAACTAACTCTAACAGGTTGAATCTTGGGGTTTTCTGTGTACACTATCATATCATCTGCATATAACAAGACTTTAATCAACTTTTTGCCGATTGGGATGCCTTTTATTTCCTTCTGTTGTCATATTGCACTAGAAAGTTTTTCCAATACAATAGAGACAGTGGACATCCTTATCTGGTCCCTGTTTGCAAATAAAATGCTTTTAGTCTTTCTCCATTGAGTACAATATTGGCTGTTGGTTTTCACTATGTTGAGGAAATTTCCTTCTGTTCTAATTTTGCTGAGTGTCTTAATCAGGAAGGGATGTTGGATTTTGTCAAATGCCTTTTCTACATCAATTGCTAGGATCATATGGTTCTTGTTTGTTTTGTTAGTGTAGTAAAACATGTTGATTGTTTTTCTTATGTTGAACCATCCTTGCATACATTTTATGAATTGCACTAGGTCATGATGATTTTTTTTAAATGTGCTTTGGATTCCGTTGGCTAAGATTTTGTTAAGGATTTTTGCCTCATTGTTCATGTTCTTGTAAGATAATATCTTTGCCAGGTTTGTTATTAGGATTATGCTTGATTTATAGAAGATCTCTGGGAGTGTTCCTTTTTCTACATTTTAAAATAGCTTACATAATAATAGTCTATGTGTTTCCTACTGCCAAAGGGGCCCTTTAGAGTAGTGAGAGAAGATCTTCACCCTGAAACCCACAGCGTCCCCTTTCAGCAGGAAGTAGCTAAGAGAAT
>NW_006399989.1:2843880-2844828 GCF_000299155.1 Elephantulus edwardii
ATTGTTCCTCCTTCTCCAGCAGAGCATCTGGTGGATTCAAACCATGTACCTCTGAGATTGCAGTGCAGCTTCTTGCCACTAGGCCACCAGAGCTCACCACAAGTAACTTTATTTCATTATTTCACCACAGGGTGGTTCTATAAGCTTTATCCTCTTGTGATTAATTTCTAATTTTATGGCAGTTGTAGTCTGAGAAGATACTTTGTATTATTTCAATGTTTTTCATTTGTTGAGGCATGCTTTGTGCCCTAATATATCATAAATTCTGGAGAGTGTACCATGTACACTTTAGAAGAAACTGAGTGCTTGGAATACCTCCACCAGGTAGAGTTGGCTGCCTGTGTAGTTTAAGTCTTCTGCATCTTTGTTAAATTTCTTTTGAGTTGACTTATCCTTTGGCAAGAGTGGTGTGTTAAAGTCTCCTACCACTATTGTGGTACTATTTCTTTTTCAGTTCTGTTAACAGTTGCATTATGTATTTAGCAGGTCTATCATTTGGTGCATAGATGTTTACCAATGTTATGTCTTCTTGATCTACTATACTATACTATATAATCATTATACACTGCCCTTCCTTATCTTTAATGGTGATTTTCATTCTGAAGTCTATTTTATCAGAAATTAGTATTGCCACTCCTGCTTTTTTTTAATGTCATTTGCTTTGTATCTCCCCCCACCCCCCGCAGGCTTTGATTTTGTGTCTATATTTCCCTTCATTTATTAGATGTGTCTCTTGTAGACAGTATATTGATGGGCTTTGGTTTTTTTATCTATTCTGCTACACTTTTTCTCTTGATTGATGCATTAAATCCATTCGTATTAAGTGTAATTTTTGACAGGCCAGGTTTTATTGTTGCCATTTTTTTTCTATAATTATATTTTATTAATTTTCATAAACATTTACAGAGATTTTGGGCTTCCACTCATTCATTGTTGCACTATTCTCTC
>NW_006399989.1:2845778-2855824 GCF_000299155.1 Elephantulus edwardii
CAACCTCGCCAGCATTTGTTGCTTGCTGTTCTGTTAAATTTTGCTATTTTGACTGGGGTGAAATGATATCTCATAGTTGTTTATATTGTTGCCATTTTGCTGTTTCTTTTTTTGTTGTTTCTTGTTACTATGGTCCATCCACTTTCTTTTGGTGTCTCTGTGTGAAAGACTTCCCTTAAAAGTTCTTGTAGGTTTAGTCTTGTTTTCACAAATTCCTTAAGTTCTTACTTTTCTTCAAAGGATGTGATTTTTCCTCTGTATTTGATGGAGAGCTGGCTACAGGATCCTGGGTTGACAATTGTTTTCTTTCAATTTTCTGAATATGCCATTGCATTGTTTTCTTGCCTGCATGGTTTCTGCTAAAAAATCAGAAGTTAATCTGATTGCTTTTCCTTTGTAGGTGACTCTTTGTTTTTCTCATGCTGCTATTCTTATCTTTTTCTTTTTGGGTCTAGTCTAATTGGTGTTTACTGAGCTACATGAATGTGAATAGCCTCATTCTTAATACCTGGGAAGTTTTCTTCTAGTACCTCTTCCACAATTTTCTCAATTATTTCCCAATCCCACTTTAATTCCAGTCATACATGTTATTCCTTTTGATGTCATCCCACATGATTCTAAAGTTTTCTTCATTTTCTTTGTGTCTTATCTCTGATTTTTCTTCTGATTTCTTCTGATTTTCCTTTGAGGTTCTTGTCTTCTAGTTCACTGACTCTCTGCTCCATCACTTCAGTTCTACTTTTGTGTCCTTCTAGCATGTAGGACACTTCTGCCATTTCAGTCTTAATGTTCTGGATTGCTTTTTCATGCCTTTCTGTTAATTCTAGTACTGTGTTGACAGTATCCTCTCTATCTTGTGATGATTTTTTAAGTTCCTGTATCTCTTTATCTATAGTTTCATCTTTCTTCCATTTTTTGTATTTTCTTCCATATTTGTACAAGTTCCTCCTCAACAATATCTTTCTTCTAGAGCCTTTGTTTTCTTTTTGGTTTCCATTGTTTCTTCAGTCATTTGTACCTTCTTCATAATTGTTCAAATAACTCTTCATCAATGTATTTTTTCTGTTTCTTTACCTTTAGGTTATTCCCTTTTTATGGCTTACATTGTTTCTTCCATCATTTGTACTTTTATTGGTAGTTGTTTGAAGATCTCCATATCAGAGTATATCTATCATCTGCCTTCTTGACTCTGGAGTATTCATGAAGTCTGATATTCTCTGCTTTTTTTGGAGAAGGCTTAATTTGTTTTTTCATAGTGTTTGATGCTACCGTTGCTTTCTTGACATAAGTTTTTCTTGATAAGTGTTAGATCATTTCTATTGTGTCTGCTAAAGTTGTGGGTGGTTTTTGCCTTTCTAATGTTATTATAAAATAATAACAAGTTAAAATGTGGTGATCTACTCACTCCACTGTAAGTCCTTTCAGGGAAAATTTGCCTTTCCTAAAGTCCTTGAGGTTCTCTCTGTTCTAGACCATAGCCCTGTAGGAATCTTGACTTGAAGTAGTGCCATGACACCAACTCTATAGGCCTCCTTCAGAGATGAAGTGGCTGAGTGGTGTGAGATCAAGTGTTACACTCAAGCATTTTCTCATACACTTTTTCTCCTGCAGTTTAATGTCTTCCTTTATCTGTGGAGCTGCAGGAGATTAGAGATCAGAGCTGCCAAGTCAAGCAGCTTGTGTGCAGGGGGTCTCAAATCAGTCCCCCCTCTCTCTAGCAGAGAGCTACAAAATTCGTTTTCCTCTGCCTGAAGTTCTTTATACTAAATCTTTTGTCCTGTTTGGCCCCTGGGATGGCCTCACAGCCATGAAAACAAGGACCCCCATAGGTGGGTCCTGCAATCCCAGGGATGCCTCAGTCCTATGTCTCCAAAAGTAATGGATAGTGCTTGCTCTGCACTGAACCCCACCTCTCCTCACCTTTTCTCTTGATGTGGTGGCCTCCTTTGTCTCTGATGTGGCGGGAGATCATGACTGTCTGCTTGGTGTGCTTGTATGCAGAGGTTTATAGATCAGCCTTCTGTTAAAGAGAGACAAGAAAATTCTTCCCTTTGTCCAAAGTTCTGCACAATAAAATATCTTGTCCTGTTTGGTCCCTGGGTTGATCCCACAACCATGGATGCAAGGACCCCCTGATGGAGAGATCTACAACCCCCGGGACACCTCAGTCTCATCTCCCCACTAACTTTGACTTTAAAAATGCTGCCCTGGACGGGCTCACCAAGTTGTGCCAAGAAATCTGGAGAACAACCACTTGGCCAACTGACTGGAAGAGATCTATATTTGTTCCTATCCCAAAGAAAGGTGACCCAACAGAGTGTGGAAACTATAGAACAATCTCACTGATTTCACATGCAAGCAAGATTCTACTGAAGATTATCCAAAAACGACTGGAACAGCACATCAACAGAGAACTACCAGAAGTCCAGGCTGGGTTTAGAAGGGGTCGTGGTACTAGGGATATTGTAGCTGATGTTAGATGGATCTTAGCTGAAAGCAGAGAATACCAGAGGAATGTCTACCTGTGTTTCATTGACTATGCAAAGGCATTTGACTGTGTGGATCATAACAAACTGTGGCTGACTCTGAGAATAATGGGAATCCCAGAACACTTGATTGTGCTACTGCAAAACCTATACTTGGACCAGGAGGCAGTTGTCAGAAGAGAGCAAGGGAACACTGGATATGGATAAATGATAAAATCCTGACACACGCCTTTCTCAATTTTAAACCATGTAGTGTTTTCCACATTCTGTTTGTACGGCAGCCTGTACTCCTAGATATAGGTTTTGCATGAGCACACTTAAACAATCTGTGATTCCCATTCTTCTCAGTATTAGCCATAATTTGTTATGATCCACATGGTCAAATGTATTTGCATAGTCAATGAAGTATAAATAGACATTTTTCTGGTATTCTTTGCTTTTAGCCAGGATCCATCTTACATCAGCTGTAATAAAGTTGATGCCATGGTCTTTTATGAATTCAACTTGAATTTTTGGCAGTTCTCTGTGTACTTTTCTAGCCATTTTTAAATAACCTCTAGCAGTATTTTGCTTGGATATGATATTAATGATGATATTATTCTATAATTTCCACATTATCTTGGGAATGGAAACAAATATGGATCTCTTCCAGTCAGTTGGCCAGGTAACTTTCCTCCAATTTCCTTGGCTTAGTTTTCTAAGTACATCCAGAGCTGCATCTGTTAGTTGAAATGCCAAGAGAGTTCTTCCCTTTTTATTCTCCAATCTGGAACCACCTTTGTCCTCTCAAATCAGGTAATGCCCATCCTCCCAGAATTCCACTGTGCTTTGTTGACAGTCAGGGATTCTAAATAAGACGAGGGACACAATTCAAACTAGCTTCAGTAACATGGGTCTGCAGCCCTCGGGCCAAGTAAACAACACTACATACCAGATCTAGAGAAGGCATCACCCTCACCTAGGAAGTTATTCTGTGATAGCAGTGCACTGCAAACAAAAGAGTAGAGACACTAAATCACAAGAAGACAGATCTGGAGCAGAAGCTTAGGGGCAAAGACAGTTACCAGACCAAGCGACTGGAAGAGATCTGTATTTTTTCAATGCTTCAAATTCATTCTCCAGATGATTTTTAAATTCAGGTGGGATAGATTAAGATCAGATTTTGGTTCTAATGGACTTGTTTTAATTTTTTTGAACTTCAGTTTGAACTTGCATATGAGTAATTGGTGATCTGTTCCACAGTCAGCACCAAGCCTTGTTTTAACTTTATTAAATGATCCAGGAAGTATTAAAAGAAGATGGAAAGAATATACTGAGTCACTGTTTCGAAAGGAATTGGCAGACACAGAAGAATTTAATGAAACAGCATACGAGCAAGAGCCTATGGTGATGAACGAAGAAGTTCAAGCCGCTTTGAAGGAAATAGAAAAAAAATAATAAGATCCCAGGAATAGGTATCTGGAGAACAACCACTTGGCCAACTGACTGGAAGAGATCTATATTTGTTCCCATTCCAAAGAAGGGTGACCCAACAGAGTGTGGAAACTATAGAACAATATCATTGATTTCAGATGCAAGCAAGATTCTACTGAAGATTATCCAAAACGACTGGAACAGCACATCAGCAGAGAACTGTCAGAAGTCCAGGCTGGGCTTAAAAGGGGTCTTGGTACTATGGATATTGTAGCTAATATTAGGTGGATCTTAGCTGAAAGTAGGGAATACCAGAGGAATGTCTGTCTGTGTTTCATTGACAATGCAAAGGCGTTTGTGTGGACCACAACAAACTGTGGCTGACTCTGAGAAGAATGGGAATGCTAGAACACTTGACTATGCTTTGTGCGAAACCTATACTTGGGCCAAGAGATAGTTGTCAGAACAGAGCAAAGAAACACTGCAGGGTTCAAAATTGGGAAGGGCATATGCCAGGGATGTGTCCTGTGTCCATACCTTTTCAACCTGTATGCAGAGCAGATTATCTGGGAGGCTGGGCTCTATGAGGAGAAATGTGGCATCAGGATTGGTGGAAGATCTATCAACAACCTGCGTTATGCAGATGACACAATCCTGCTTGCTGAAACTGAGGAGGACCTGAAGCGCTTACTGCAGAGGGTCAAGGACTGCAGCCTTTGGTATGGATTGAGGCTCAATATCAAGAAGACAAGGATTCTCACCACTGGCCCAATTGGCAGCATCAGGATGGATGGTGAAGAGATTGAGATTGTTCACAACTTTAGTTTGCTTGGCTCTACAGTCAACACTCTTGGCACCAGCAACCAGAAAAGGAAAAGACGTATTACGATGGGAAAGTCTGCTGTTAGGGACCTCTCCAAAGTACTGAAAAGCAGTGGTGTCTCTCTGGAGACTAAGGTGTGTCTGATACAGTCTTTGTAATCATTTGTTATGTGTCAGAGAGTTGGACAATGACTAGGGAGGAAAGAAGGAGAATTGATACCTTTGAGCTGTGGTGCTGAAGAAGAGTGTTGAATGTACCATGGACTGCTAAAAAAACAAACAGATTCATCCTGGAGACGGTTAAACCGGGCTGTTCCTTGGAGGCAAGGATTCTGAGGCTTCGTCTGACATACTTTGGACAAGTTGTAAGGAGGGACCATCATGCTCGGGAGGGTGGAGGGACAGCGCAGGAGGGAAAGGCCTTCTATAAGGTGGATTGATTTAGTGGTTGTGTCGGAGACAGTGTGATTGGCACAGGACAGAGCAGAGTTTAGGGCTGTTGTACATAGGGTCGCTATGAGTCGCAAGTGACTCGACGGCACATGACAACAAAAACAACATTAAGTTTCTCCAATGATTCCTTCCTTACCTAATTAACTGCATAGAAATCAAATTCACTCCATCTGAAAGGAATGAAATTTGGTAGAAATATTCAATTTCCTTTTTTTTGGCTTTAGGTATTGGAGCATATATTTAAATGATAGTTGTATTAAAAGGTCTTCTTTGTATGCATATGGTTAATATACTATAATTCACTTTATTTTATTTCAGGATAGAACTTGATATTGTCTTTTAAACAATGAACACAGCACCATTTTTCTTTATTTTTATTTTTTTATTCCTGACATAGTATACTATGTGATTGTCTGAATCAGAGTGGCCAGATTCAACCCATCTCATCTCACTAATGCTTACAATGTTAGTGTTCATGTATTCCACTTAGTTTTTCACAAATTTTAATTTTTCAAAGTTCATACTTCATATATTCCATGTTCCAAATATTACAGGATATTTGCAGCTGTTTCCCCTCATTTTGTTTCACTGTCTATGGAACATTTGGCAGTCCATGGTATACTCAATAGATTGTCAGTGTTCATGCACTCCATTTAATTTTTTCATAATTTCTAGTTTTCCAGCATTCAAGCTATGTACATTTCATGTTCCAGTTATTAAAGGATGTTAGCTGTTATTTTTCCTCATTTTGACTTTCATTCTGGGCTCTACCACTACATACTATACTATTTTTCATAGAGTTTTCAGTGACCTGTTAATTAAGAAATGGATGGCCAATTCTGTTTCCCAGTCTTTCTTAATTGGGAGCTCTACTAAACCTTATACACTGTGGGTAACCATTGTGGCATTTGACATACCAGTGACATAGCTTTCAGTATCATAGCAACCCGCAAGTTATCTCTGTAAAGCAAACTGACAGACAAGTGTTATTCCAATTAGAACAATGTTTTCCCCAAACACAGCAAACTGACAATTTAGTTTGTAACCATAAGAGCAAATCACTCTTCATGCTAGACCTGAGGGCCACAGGAGCAAGAATGCCCCAGCCCACAAGTGATCATTAATTAAGTAAAAAAAGACTGAATAGACCATGGAAGAGCACTCTCCATTGCTTGTGAGGAGAGAGGACTATAGGGTTGGAAGTCCCTCCATCTGGGGGTTCTTGTTTCCATGACCATCCAAGGACCAAACAGGACAAGTGTGCAGAAACTTTGGGCAGAGGAAAGGGACTTTTGTAGTTCTCTGTGAGTTAGAGGGAGGGCTGACTTAAGACCCTCTGCACACAAGCTGCTTGACCAGGCAGCCCTGATCTCTAATCTCCTGCCACTACACAGACAAAGGAAGACATTAAGTTCCATGAGAAAAGGTGCATGAGAAATTGCTAAAGTAGAGCACCTGGTCTCACACCACTCAGCCACTTCATATATGAAGGAGACCTGTACAGTTGGTGTCAGGAGGCAACTTCAAGTCAAGATTCCTACAGGGTTACAGTAAAGAGCAGAGTGAACTGCAAAGACTTTAGGAAAGGCAAATTTTCCCTAAAAGGCCTTATAGTTGAGTGAGTAACTCACCACATTCTAACTTGGCAACTAATTAGTAACATTATAAAGGCAAGAATCACCAACAACTTTGGCAGACAAAATAGAAATGATCTAACACTTATTAAAAAAACAACAACCCTTCACATAATGTCAAGAAAGCAACAGGCAGCTTCAAACACTGTGAAAAATTAAATTAAAACTTCTCCAAAAAGAAGCAGAGAATATCAGAGACCTCATGAATACCCAAGAGTCAAGAAGGCAGATGCTATATGTTGATACGGAGATTTTAAAACAGGTAGCAGTAAAAGTACAAATGATGAAAGAAACAATGTAAGCCACAAATGAAGGGAATAACCTAGAGACAGAGAACCAGAAAAAAATATATTAATGAAAAGTTATTTGAACAGAAGGTGCAAATGATTGAAGAATCAATGGAAACTAACAAGAAAGCAAATTCTCCAGAGACATGGAGCCAGAAGAATGATATTGATCAAGAGGAATTTGCACAAATATTGAAGAAAGAATTGAAACTATAGATAAAGAGATACAAGAACTTAAAAATCATCACAAAATAGAGAGGGTATTTCCAACACAGTACTAAAAATAACAGAAAGGCATGAAAAGGCAATCCAGATCATTAAGACTGAAATGGCAGAAGTGTCCTGCATGTTAGAAGGACACAAAAGTAGAACTGAAGAGATGAAGCAGAGACAGTGAGGTGGAAGACAAGAACCTCAACAGAAACATACTCAAAGAAAAATCAGAGATGAGGAGATGAGACATAAAGAAAATAAGAAAACATTAAAATCGTGGGATGACATAAAAAAAGAATAACATACATATGATTGGAATTCCAGAATATGAGAGGGATATCATTGAGAAAGTTGTGGAAGAGATACTAGAAGAAAACTTCCCGGGTATTATGAAGAATGAGGAAATCCACATTCAGGAAGCTCAGTGAACACCAATTAGACTAGACCCAGATGGGAAAACATCAAGACATATTATAGTTAAATTCTCCAACATAAAAGATAAGAATACTGAAAACATTATGAGAAAAACAGAGTCACCTACAAAGGAAAAGCCATCAGATTGGGTTCTGCTTTTTCAGCAGAAACCATGTGAGCAAGAAGACAATGGAATGGAATATACAGAAAGTTGAAAGAAAATAATTGCCAACCCACGGTCTTGTACCCAGCAAAACTCTCCATCAACTATGAAGGAGAAATCACATCCTTTGCAGAAAGAAAAATAATTAAGGAATTTGTGAAAACAAGACCAAAACTACAAGAAGTTTTAAGGGAAGTCCTTCACACAGAGTCACCAAAGGAAAATGGATGGACCACAATAACAAGAAAAAACAAAAAAAAAAGATACTCAGCAAAATGGCAGTGATAAAACCTGACCTGTCAATAATCAAACTCAATGCACCAATCAAGAGAAAAAAGAATAGCAGAATGGATTAAAAACCCGAAAGCCCATCAATATGCTGTCTACACAAGACACATCTAATAAAGAGAAAGATAAACACAAAATCAAAGGCTGGGGAAAAATATACCAAGTAAATCACGTGCAAAAAAAAAAGCAGGAGTGGCAATACTAATCTCTGATAAAATAGACTTCAGAATAAAAATCACCATAAAAATAAGGACGGGAACTGTATAATGATTTAAGGCAGAGCAGATCAAGAAGACATAACATTGGTAAACATCTATGCACCAAATGTTGTTGTTGTTGTTGTTGTTGTTGTTATGTGCCGTCGAGTCGCCTGCGACTCATAGCGACCCTATGTACAACAGCCCTAAACTCCACTCTGTCCTGTGCCAATCGCACTGTCTCTGACACTCCCATCCCAATTATCCCAGTCACTGAATCAATCCACCTCATAGAGGGCCTTCCTCTCCTGCGCCGTCCCTCCACCCTCCCAAGCATGATGTCCCTCTCCAAGGACCGGTCTCTCCTCACTACATGTCCAAAGTAAGTTAGACGGAGCCTCAGAATCCTTGCCTCCAAGGAGCCACCCGGTTTAACCCTCTCCAGGACAAATCTATTTGTTTTCCTAGCAGTCCATGGTATTCTCAGTACTCTTCTCCAGCACCACAGCTCAAAGGCATCAGTTCTCCTTCTATCTTCCTTGGTCATTGTCCAACTCTCTGATGCATAACAGGTGATTGCGAAGACCATGGCCTGTATCAGACGCACCTTAGTCTCCAGAGAGACACCACTGCTCTTCAGCACTTTGGAGAGGTCCCTGACAGCAGACTTTCCCATGGCAATGTGCCTTTTAATTTCCTGGTTGCTGGTGCCAAGAGTGTTGACTGTGGAGCCAAGCAAACTAAAGCCGTGAACAATCTCAATCTCTTCACCATCCATCCTGATGCTGCCAATTGGTCCAGTGGTGATTATGTTGATGTAATTATATTGATTATTGAAGATAGGTCTCTGCCACCAGATTATGTAGATGTTATAATTATTATTCAACAAAGGAGAAAAATGGACCATAGATCTCCAGAAGTTGCAACCAGAAATGTTGGTAAATTGTTAAAAGTTCTACTTTTGCCTTTGTTTTTTATGTGTTTTCCAATTGCTATGAACTGCCCCCCCCTACCCCGGCCAGGACTGCCTTAGCTGCATCCCAGAGGTTTTGGTATGTTGTATTTTCATTATCATTTGTTACAAGGAACTTTTTATTTCATTCTTTATTTCTTCTATAACCCAATAGTGTTATTTAGCTTCCATGTTGATGGCTTTAAAAAGCTTTATCCTCTTGTGGTTAATTTCTAATTTTATGGCGTTGTGTTCTGAGAGATAATTTGTATTATTTCAATGTTTTTTAATTTGTTGAGGCTATCCTTGTACCCGAATATGTGATTAATTCTGGAGAATGTACCGTGTACACTTTAGAAGAAACTGAAGTTTTATTTGGGTACAGTGCTTGGAATACATCCACCAGGTAGAGTTGAATGCCTGTGTAGTTTAAGTCTTCTGCATCTTTGTTAAATTTCTTTTGAGTTGACTTATCCTTTGACGAGAGTGGTGTGTTAAAGTCCCCTACCACTATTGTGGTGCTGTCTCCTTTTTTTGTCAGTTCCGTTAACAGTTGCTTTGTGTATTTAGCCCATCTATCATTCCTTTTTTTTGTCAGTTCCGTTAACAGTTGCTTTGTGTATTTAGCCCATCTATCATTTGGTGCAAGATTTTACTGAAAATTATCCAAAAACGACTGGAACAGCACATCAACAGAGAACTACCAGAAGTCCAGGCTGGTTTC
>NW_006399989.1:2856324-2867491 GCF_000299155.1 Elephantulus edwardii
AAGATGTACTAAGATGGGAAAGTCTGCTGTTAGGGACCTCTCCAAAGTACTGAAGAGCAATGGTGTGTCTCTGGCGACCAAGGTGCATCTGGTACAGGCCATGGTCTTTGCAATCACTTGTTATGTGTCAGAGAGTTGGACAATGACTAGGGAGGATAGAAGGAGAATTGATGCCTTTGAGATTTGGTACTGGAGAAGAGTATTGAATGTACCATGGACTGCTAAGAAAACATACAGATTCATCCTGGAGAGTGTTAAACCGGGCTGTTCCTTGGAGGCAAGGATTCTGAGGCTTCGTCTGACATACTTTGGACATGTTGTAAGGAGCAACCGGTCCTTGGAGAGGGACATCATGCTTGGGAGGTTAGAGGGACAGTGCAGGAGGAAAAGGCCCCTTATGAGGTGGATTGATTCAGTGACTGGGGTAATTGGGATGGGTGTGTTAGAGACAGTGTGATTGACACAGGACAGAGCAGAGATTAGGGCAGTTGTACATAGGGTCGCAAGCAACTCGATGGCACATAACAACACCAACAACATCAATACAATGAAAGTTCTATTTTTTTATCAACCATACTATGGCAAGTGGTGGATTTGTGCAGATGTTTCTGCCACAATTTCAAGAATACCCACTGCTTTATTTTTTAGGTGACAGTCTTTAGTTACAAAGCTATCATTTTTTACAGCCTTTACAATTTACTACAGCTATTGTTTTTTGCTTTCTTTGTTATTTCTTTTCCTAGTTTTCTAGGGATTTATTCCTTCTCTTGTAAAAAAAATACTTGTACTTAGAATAGCTTGTAAGCTTTGCCCTTGCAGAATCTAGTGTTGAACACCCAGGCATATAAACAAGAGTCTCCAAGATATAGCTGCCTTGAATTTTCCACAAAGCTGCATGGTGAAAATTTTGGTTTGAAGTTATTCCTTCTTTATGTTTACACTTTTAACTTTACACTTTTGGTGAAGGAAAGGACTTAAAAGAAAAGGTAGAACTAAGAATAATACTTTTGCATTGAGCAAGAACGTGATTTCATTCTTTTTTACATTAACAGCAACTCAATATTCAGCTGATACAATGGGATATGCTAATTCTCGTCAGCAGGGACAACCAGTTCCCTGGACCTCATCAGCTTGTCTCTGCTCCTAGCACTTCTTTTATTTCTAGTACAGAAAGAAATCTGTTGCTGTCACTGGCCTTGAAGGCCACCATGCTTTAGGATGATCTGGACACTCTATCTTCAAATGGCCTTTCCTTTCTCATTTTTGCTGATCAGGCTTGGTCCTTGGGAGCCCTATGTTAGTAGAGTTTTCTAGTATTGATGTTGAATACTGTGAGTAAGGCAGATCCTGCCATCCAGGAATGTCACAAGCAATGCACTTCAAGTCAGACATCTTAAAGAAAGGTACATTAACTCTTTAGATCCTGGTGGGGTATGCCAATTATTATAATTAAGGAGCTACTTATATAGGTTGTTGTTAGAGGCCAACGAGTGAGTACAGCTCATTGTTAGTGTTATGTACTGTCGAGTCACTTGTAACTCATAGCGACCCTGTGTACAAGAGCCCTAAATCCTGCTCTATTCTGTGCCAACCTCACTGTCTCTGACACACCTACTCCCATTATCCCAATCACTAAATAAATCCATCTCATTGAGGGTCTTCCCTCCCCTCTACCAAATATGATGTCCCTCTCTAAGGACCGGTCCCTCCCTGCAACATGCCCAAAATATGTCAGAGGAAGCTTCAGAATCCTTGCCTCCAAGGAGCAGCCCAGTTTTACCCTCTCCAGGACAAACCAGTTTATTCTCCGAGCAGTCCATGATATATTCAACACTCTTCTCCAGCACCACAGCTCAAAGGCATCAATTCTTTTTCTGTCATCGCTAGTCACTGTCCAGCTCTCTGAAGCATAGCACGCAATTGTGAAGACGATGGCCCGGATCAGATGAACCTTAGTCTTTACAGTACTCTGGAGAGGTTCCTGACAGCTGACTTTCCCATTGCAATTCATCTCTTGATTTGCTGGCTTCTGGTACCAAGAATGTTGACTGTGGTTCCAAGCAAACTAAAACTTTTAACTATCACCATCTCTTCACCATTCATAATGATGGTGCCAATTGGCCCAGTGGTCAGAATCTTTGTTTTCTTGATGTTGAGCTTCAATCCATATTGAAGGCTGCAGTCCTTGACCTTCTGTGGCAAGCGCTTCAGGTTCTCCTCAGTTTCAGCAAGCAGGGTTGTGTCATCTGCATCATAGTGAACCTATGAACTAAAGATCTGAACCCTATTCTATCCTGAGCCATCCTCGCAATGCCTGACACACAAGAGCCTATTGCTGCAGTCACCATGTCACTCCACCTGGTTGAGGGTCTTCCTCTCCTTCGCCAACCCTCCACCCTTCCCAGCTTCAGCACCTTCTCCCAGAAATAGCCCCTCCTAAGCAACATGTCCCAAAGTAGGTTAGGTGAAGCCTCATAATTCTTACCTCTAAAGTGTATTCCAGCTGCATACTCTTCAAGACATATATGTTCGTTCATTCTCTTGGCCGACCATGGGATGTTCAGTGCTCTTCTCCAACACAACTCAAAGGCATCAATTCTTTTACTGACAACCTTACTCATTGTCCAGCTCTCAGATGCATAGCAAGTAATTAAATCAGACTCACCTTAGACCTCAAACTGACATCATTACTCCTCAGTAATTTGATACATCCATAATTGCAGACTTTCTCAGTGAAATGAATCTCCTTATATCCTAATTGCTGGTACCAAGGGTGCTAATTGTGGAGCCAAGCAAGGTGAAAGTGTTGACAGTTTTAATCTCCTCTGCATCCATCAAGACATTCCTATCGGTCCAGTAGTAACAATCCTTGTCTTCCTGACATTGAGATGCAATCCATACTAAAGACTGCATTCCTTGATCTTCTGCAACAAGTGCTTCAAGTTCTCTCTTTCAGCAAACAAGGCTGTGTCATCTGCATAACGCAGGTTATTGATGAGTCTCCCTCCTCCAATCCTGAGGTCACACTCCTCCTCATAGAGTCCCGTTTCTAAGATAATTTTCTCAGCATACAGACTGAATAGGTATAAAGAGATAATAACCCTGATGCGCTCCCTTCTCAGTTTCAAACCATGCGGTGTTTCCCTGCTGTGTTCACATAACAAACAGTCTCCCAGTCCAGGTATAGATTCCGCATGAGCACAATTACGTGCTCTGGGATTCCCATTTTCTCAGTGTCAGCCATACTTGTCATTATCCACACAAATACATGTGCATAGTCAATAAAGCACAAATAGGCATTCTTCTGGTATTCCTTACTTTCAGCCAGGATCCATCTAACATCAGCAATGATATCCCTGATGTCACAGTCTTTTCTAAATCCTACCTAAACTTCTAGCAATTCCCTATCTGTGTACTTCTCTAGCCATTTTAAAAAAAATTATCTTCAGCAGTATTTTGCTTGCATGTGATAGTAATGATATTGTTCTATAGTTTTCACATTCAGTTGGATCACCTTTCTTGTGAATGGGAACAAATATCAACCTCTTCCAATCCGTTGGTCAGACAGCTGTCCTCCAATTTTCCTGGCATAGACTAGTGAGCGCATCCAAAGCTGCATCTGTTAATTGAAACAAGTCAATTGGTATCCCATTGATTCCTTTGGCCTTATTGCTTGCCAATGTCTCCAGTGCAGTTTCCACTTTCTTCTTCATTTCCATTGGCTCCTGTTCATATGGTACATATTGAAGACCAGGTGGTTTGTGGGATGATATCAAGGATATCATCCATTAAAAAAGCAAAAGATCATTATAAAAACAGAGGAAAAAGAAAAAATAGAAAATTATTACCTAACATGGGAGGGACTGGAGAACATGATGCTGAGTGAACTCAGTATCATAAAGACAAACACTGTATAAGACCATTATTGTAGAACAAAAATGAGGATCCAAGGGGGTGGCGCTTAATCATAGTGCCAAACAATTTGATGAGTGGAAGAAGAGGTGGATAAAGGAAAGTAGAAAGATTCAGTGTGAAAATTAAGGTGTAGGAATTTTGTTATTTTTTTAAAATAGGAGGAATTTCCTCAACATAGTGAAAGCAAAATGAAGAGAGATTAAAGGCATTCCCTTTGAGAACAGAAACTAGACAAGGATGCCCATCATCACGTCTTCTATTCAATATTGTATTGGAAATCTTAGCAAGAGACAAGAGAATAAGACAAGAAAAGTAAATAAGTGGTATCCAAATTGGCAAAGAAGAAATTAAGCTAACTCTATATGCAAGCGATATGATAGTAGTTGTTGTTGTTGTTGTTGTTGTTGTTATGTGCCATCAAGTCGCCTTTGACTCATAGCAACCCTATGTACAACAGCTATGAACCCTGCTCTATCCAGAGCCAACCTTATTGTCTCTGCCACACCTAAACCCATTACCCCTGGCACTGAGTTAATTTATCTCATTGAGAGTCTTCCACTCTGGCACTGTCCCTCCACCCTCCAAGCAAAATATTCCTCTCCAAGAACTGGTTCTTCCTTATAACACATCCAAAGTACATCAGATGGAGCATCAGAATCCTTGCCTCCAAGGAGCAGCCTGGCTTAGTCCTCTCCAGGATGAACTTGTTTGTTCTCTTAACAGTCAATGGTATATTCAGTGTTCTTCACTACCACCAAAGCTCAAAGGCATCAGTTTTCCTTCTATCATCCCTAGTTATTGTCCAGCTTTCTGAGGCATACCATGTAACTGCAAAGACTATGGCCTGGATCTTTTCTCCCTCAAAAGTGTGTGGCCTTGAGCCTTGTTGTTGTTGTTATGTGCCATCAAGTCAAGTCACTTGAGACTCATATCGACCCTATGTACAATCGCCCTAAACTCTGCTCAGTCCTGTACCAATCACACTGTCTCTGACACACTCATCCCAATTACCCCAGTCACTGAATCAATCCACCTCAAAGAGGGCCTTTCCCTCATGCGCTGTCCCTCCACCCTCCCAAGCATGATGTCCCTCTTCAAGGACCGGTCCCTCCTTACAACTTGTCCAAAGTATGTCAGAAACCTTGCCTCCAAGGAGCAACTCGGTTTAACCATCTCCAGAATGAATCTGTTTGTTTTCTTAGCAGTCCATGGTACACTCAATACTCTTCTCCAGCTCCACAGCTCAAAGGCATCAATTCTCCTTCTATCCTCCCTAGTCATTGTCCAACTCTCTGACACATAACAAGTGATTGCAAAGACCATGGCCTGTACCAGATGCACCTTAGTCTCCAGAGACACACCATTGCTCTTCAGTACTTTGGAGAGGTCCCTAACAGCAGACTTTCCCATCGCAGTACATCTCTTCATTTCCTGGTTGCTGGTGCCAAGAGTGTTGACCGTGGAACCAAGCAAACTAAAACTCTGAACAATCTCAATCTCTTCACCATCCATCCTGATGCTGCCAACTGGTCCATTGGTGAGAATCTTTGTCTTCTTGATTTTGAGCCTCAATCCATATTGAAGGCTGCAGTCCTTGACCCTCTGCAGCAAGCTCTTCAGGTCCTTCTCAGTTTCAGCAAGCAGGACTGTGTCATCTGCATAACGCAGACTGTTGATAGATTAAGGTTAAAGGTGAAGGCCTGCTTGAGAGTGTGACTTTAAAACCCAGTACGGCCTAAGGGCCAAATTTATTATTTTTAGAAGAATATTCTTTTAAAGATGCAGCAATCATTTGTCTATTTGCTGTGCTGAACAACTTGGAGCTGCTGTGATGCTGAACACTATTCCATAGTTGTGTCAAATACCATAATGGTTACCCATTATGTAGAGTGGTTGGATGAGCTTCCAGATTGATTCATGTTGGGAAGCAGGAGTGGCATCCACTTCCTAAAGTAGATGCCTCTCAAAACTTTACAACCTCTGTTATAAATGTATAGAAATGATGTTACTTATAGAAATATTTCAGGTCTTTTGTACAAAGCTTACTCTGAGTCATATTTGACTCAACAAGAAGGTATGCCATCTGCATTACACAGGTTGTTGATGAGACTTCCTCCAATTCTGAGTCCACATTGCTCCTCATAGAATCCAGCCTCCTAGATGATGTGTCCTGCATATAGATTGAAAAGGTATAGAGGTAGGACACATCCCTGGCATACATGCTTCCCAATTTTAAACCATACAGTGATTCCTTACTCTGTTCTGAAGAATGCCTCCTAGTCCAAGTATAGATTTTGCATAAGAATTATCAAGTGTTCTGGGATTCCCATTCTTCTCAGAGTTAGTCACATTTTATTAGTATACTCAGAAAACCCTAAAGACTCAGCGAGAAAGCTACTGGACATAGTTGACCAATTCAGCAAAGTAGTAGGATACACAAGATCAACATATATAAATCAGATACATTTCTTTTTTTTTTCAGAGTTGACATAGTTATCAAGTGTTTATCCAGAAACTATTTAAAAAATTACATGTGCTGGGATACATATGATACTGTTAACAACACTAGCCCCATCTTACAGAAATCCTGTCTGTGGTTATCACCATTGCTTGCTGCCCAAAGGAACAGAGACATCATATAGAGATTTGTACAGTCCCTTGTTTGATCTTACAAGGTGCTCATATACTTGGATCTGTACAAACGTGACTGGGTTTGGTTAAACAATCAGAAATCGGCTACAATAGTAGTCAAATCAATACATACTTTTGGTTGACTAATAAAAATACTTTTAACTCTTCTCTAAGAAAACCAAACACTTGCACATGATTCTCACTCAAGTGGCCCAATTAATTGCCCTAAAATATTTTCTTTGTTAGATTGGGATTCAATCTCTTTAAATAAAAAAAATAATACAGGCCTAATTGGGTGGGTTGCATTGGTTTAAACCTTTGCTAAAAATTTCTCCACTTTTTTTTTAATGATTGAAAATGCCTTTCTGGTATCACTTGTTTTGGAAATACAGTTCTTAGTATAGTGTGACAATTCCATGAAAAATCAAAGCGTGAATAGTGAAAGAAGGAGAAATGCTAAAGGTGCATATAAAAATAGGTGCTACAATCAAATATTCGTATATTTTATCAATAAGTTATTTTTGACTAATCAATTATGGATCATATAGCTCTGCAATTTTAATGATTTGTCCACATCTATGGCGATCTTGTCTAGATCACAATACTTTTGTTATTTAATTCAAATGTCCAGAATGCATATAAACACATCGTTTAAAAAAAAAAGGAGAAATGAGGGAGGGACAAAGGAAGGGGGAGAACTTTCTGATTCAATTGGGAAGTGCTAATCTCTCAAAAAAAACCACGGAGACCCACCTTAGCTTAAAGAGGGGGAAGGGAGGAGGGCACCGAGGGCACCGAGCCAGGAAGCCAAAGAGCAAGAGGAGAATCTATGCAGGGCCATCTCTCACCACCCCCAACACTTCCAACCTCTGCAAACAGCATGGGACCTTGAGTAAGTCACCCACAGCCAAAGCGACCAGCTCTTCGCACGGCCCTCCACATTTCTCTACAGTGAAAAAAAGAACACAGAACAGGAGTGAAGAAAAACAATACCCATCACAATAGCTAATCACAAGATTAAATATTCTGGAGCAAATCTAATTAAAGACACAAAACACCTATAAAAAATTTACAAAACATAACTACAAGAAACAAACAAAGAAAAGACCTAGAGAAATGGAAGAATATACCATGCTCATGGATAGGAAGACTCAATATTGTGAAAATGAAAATACTACCAAAGGCAAACTACAAGTTCAATGCAATCCCAATACAGATATCAATTATATTCTTCAATGAGATGGAAAAGGCAATTTCCGATTTTTTTTTGGAATGGAAAGAGACCCCGAATAAGCAAAGCACTCTTTAAAAAGAGAAACAAGGTAGGAGGCATCTCACTCCCTGATTTCAAATCCTACTACATTGCCGTGGTGGTCAAGACAGTGTGGTACTGGTACAGTGACAGATACATAAATCAATGGAATGGAATTGAGAACCCTGAAGTCACCTCATCTACCTATGCTCAACTTATTTTTGACAAGGAGACTAAATCAAGTAAGAGTGGAAATGACAGCCTTTTAAACAAATGGTGTTGTCAAAATAGTTTTCTGTAGAAAACTCAAGCAAGACCATACCAAAACCAACTCAAGGTGTATCAAGGACCTAGGAGTAAAACCAAAGACTATAAATTTCATTAGAGAAAAATGTGGAAGAACTCTGGAAGCCACAATCCACAGTATAAACAGTCTTTCAAGTATCTTGAAAAACCTACAACCAGGAGAGAATAAAATAGATGAGTGGGACATTCTAAGAATCAAATCCCTATGCACATCAAAAATCTTCTCTAACATGGTAAAAAGGAAAGCCACAGACTGGAAAAAATATTTTGTAATGACATAAATCTAACTCTGAAAAAAATGGGAAT
Organism: Elephantulus edwardii; assembly: GCF_000299155.1. Taxonomy (NCBI): domain Eukaryota; kingdom Metazoa; phylum Chordata; class Mammalia; order Macroscelidea; family Macroscelididae; genus Elephantulus; species Elephantulus edwardii. Next base: position 2,864,735 of record NW_006399989.1, read on the forward strand.
CTCAGAACACTTGGTCATTCTTATGTGAAACCTATATTTGGACCAGGAAGCAGTCATCAGAACAGAGCAAGGGAACACTGCATAGTACAAAATTGTCAAGGGTGTATGCCAGGGATGTGTCCTGTCTCCATACATTTTCAATCTATATGCAGAACAGATTATCCGAGAGGCTGGGCTCTATGAAGAGAAATGTGGCATCAGGATTGGAGGTAGACTCATCAGCAATCTGCGTTATGTAAATGACACAACCTTGCTTGCTGAAACTGAGGAGGACCTGAAGTGCTTGCTGCAGAAAGTCAAGAACTGGAGCCTTCAATATAGACTGAAGCTCAATATCAAGAAAACAAAGGTTCTCACTACTGGGTAGATTGGCAGCATCATGATGGGTAGTAAAGAGAATGAGATTGCAAACAGCTCCAGTTTGCTTGGCTCCACAATCAGCACTCTTCACACCAGAAACCAGGTAAAAGACATATTGCGTTGGGAAAGTCTGCTGTTAGAGACCTCTCCAGAGTACTGAAGAGCAATGATGTCATTCTGGAGACTAAGATGTGCCTGATACAGACCATGGCCTTTGCAATCACTCACTATGCATCAGAAAGCTGAACATTGACTAGGGGTGATAGAAGGAGAATTGATGCCTTTGTGCTGTGCTGTTGAGAAGAGTACTGAATATACCATGCACTACTAAGAGAATGAACAAGTTCATCCTGGAGAGGGTTAAACCAGGCTGTTCCTTGGAGGTAAGGACTCTGAAGCTTCCTCTGACATAGTTTGGGCATATTGAAAGGTGGGACGAGCCCTTGGAGAGGGACGTCTGCTTTGGAGGGTGGAGGGACAATGCAGGGGAGGAAGACCCTTGACGAGAGGGATTGATTCGGCCACTGGGTTAATGGGGGATAGGTGTGTCAGAGACAATAAGATTGGCACAGGACAGAGCAGGGTTTAGGGCTGTTGAACATAAGGTGGTTATGAGTCATAGGCAACTTGATGGCACATAACAACAACAACAACAACAATGACATATATGATAATGGGCTTATATCTAAATTTATAGAATTCTCCAGCACCTCAATAAGAAGAAGGTAAACAACTCAACTGCAAAATAGGCACAGGATATGAATAGACACTTCACCAAAGAAGACAGCCAGATGGCAAACACATGCATAAAAATGATCAAAATCCATAGCTATCAGAGAGATGCAAATAAAAAAAAGTTATGAGAGAGCATCTCATCCCAGTAACAACAGCAAATTTCAATAGAGCAGCAAACAGTAAATGCTGACAAGGTTGTGGAGAGATTTGAACCGTTATTCACAGCTGATGGGCATGGAAAATGGTGTAACCACTATAGAAGGAAGTTTGGCACATTCACAAAAAGTTGGGAATACAAATACCATTTGACCCAGCAATACCACTAGCGGAATTATACCCTAAAGAAATCACAACCACCATCTAAACAGATATATGCACATATATCTGTTTAGATGGTGGTTATGGTTTCACCAATGTTCATTGCTCTGTTATTTACAATATCAAAGAGGTGATGCAACTCAAGTACCAATCAATAAATGAGTGGATAGAAAAACTATATTTATATAATGGAATACTATGCAGCACTGAAAAACAATGGACTCAGAAGACGTTACACAACATAGGAGACCCAGGAGCACATCATGCTGAGTGAAATTTTTCCGTCACAAAAGGATGAATACTATGCAGTGTGTACAGCACCACTGTTATAAAGCAGGTTTGACATCAAGGTTTGGGAGAATAGTATAAGAGTGGTGCATTTGAACAGATGAAAGAAAAAAAAAACAGATGAAAGAAATAACTGTCTAAAAGGAATGTATTATTAGGCATTAGACATATGACAACAGCCCAGAATAGAGGTATGTCATTGCAAAGAAGTGGGGGGAGGGTAGAGGTAATTGTGCAATAATGAATGGCTGTTTTGTGTTTTTTTTAAAGTGACCTGAGGGAGGGGGAAGGGAGGGAGAGAGCATCTAATGTGCATAGCAGGTGATTGGAAAGACTGACTCGAATTGAGTGCTTCTTAAACTTCAGACCTGATGAGGTCCCAATTTTCAGACTTCCACAGTGTAACACATCTTTTGATATCTTGACTGCTGGTACCAAGGGTGTTGATTGTGGATCCAAAAAAGAAGAAATTGTTGACAATTTCATTCTTTTCTTCATCTATCACAATGTTGCCTGTTGGCCCTGTAAGAAGGACTTTTGTTTAACACATGCTGAGATGCAATCCATATTGAAGACTATAGTTGTTGTTTTTGTTGTTGTTGCTGTTGTTGTTATGTGCCATCAAGTTGCCTGTGACTCATAACAACCCTAAGTACAACAGCTCAGAAGTGTGCCCTGTCGTGAGCCAGTCTCACTGACTCTGATGCACCCAATTTCCTTAGTAACGGTATCAATCCATCTCATCAAGGGTCTTCCTCTCCTGCGCTGTCCCCCCACCATTCCAAGCATGATGTCCTTCACCAAGGATCGGTCCTTCCTAGCCACATACCCAAATTATGTGAGATGTTGTTGTTATGTGCCGTCGAGTTGCTTGTGACTCATAGCGACCCTATGTACAACAGCTCTAAACTCTGCTCTGTCCTATGCCAATCTCATTGTCTTCGACACACTCATCCCGATTGTCCCAATCACCAAATCAATCCACCCCCCAGAGGGCCTTCCCCTCCTGTGCCTGCCCTCCACCCTCCCAAGCATGATGTCCTTCTCCAAGGACCG
>NW_006399989.1:2867591-2874527 GCF_000299155.1 Elephantulus edwardii
AAAAAAAAAAACCAACCAAGCAAACAGTTCACACCAAAGCCTAAAATCAAACCAAGAAAACACACCTTGATAGAATCCCGTTGTTCCACATACCACTGTTAAAGGGATACCAGGTCCAAACTGGTGACAAACTGCCTTTTTAAATACAAGACCAAATCAATTCACTCAATTGTGAACAAAACGAAAAGACAAGTAAACAGTCCACACAAAAGCCTCAACCCAAACAAATAAACAAACAAACAAAAAACAACCTTCATAGACTGTAGCTGTTCCAAACTGATGAACAACTGCTTTTTTAAATACAAGGCCAAATCCAATTGCCTCACACCCAATTATAAAGAATTTTTTAATAAAAGTAAATAATCCACACCCAAGCATAAACTAAAACAATAAAAACAACTTTGAAGAATGTAGCTGTTTAATACATCTACCCATAATGGATTATAGCCTCAAACTGGTGACCAACTACCTTTTTTAATACAAGGACAAATCAAATAGCCTTACAGCTGGTTATAAACAAAACAATAAATCAAGAAAACAGTACCCAAGCCTCAAATAAAACAAGACAACACACCTTTGTAGAATCCAGATGTTCCACACATCTCTACAAACTGGATGCCAGCTCCAAACTGATGACCAACTACTGCCTTTTAAAATACAACGTCAAATCCAATCATCTCACACCCAATTACAAACAAAACAAAACAACCAACCAATCAGTCAACACCCAAGCTTTAATAAAAACAAGAAAACAAACCTTTGTAGAATCAAGCTGTTCAACTCATCTCCCCATACTGGATACCAGCCCCAAATTAATGACAAATTGCCTTTTTAAATACAAGGAAAAAGAAAATCACCTCACACTAAATTGGGAACGAAACAAAAAAGCATGAAAACAGTCCACATCCAAACCTCAATCAAAAACATGAAAATACAGCATTGTAGAATTCACGTGCTCCACACATTTCCAGAAACTGGATATCAGCCTCAAACTGGCAACCAACAGCCTTTTTAAATATAAGGTCAAATCCAATTGTCTTACACACAATTGCAAACAAAATAAAGGAAAAAAGCAAACAGTCCACACCCAAGCATCAACCAAATCAAGAAAACACACCTTTGTAAAATCCAGCTATTACACACATCTCCCCATACTGGATATCAGCCCCAAACTGGCAACAAACTACCTTTTTAAATAAAAGGTGAAATTAAATAGCCTCACATCCAATTTGGAACAAAACAAAAAAAGTATGGATACAGTTCACACCTGAGCCTCAAGAAAAAAACACCTTTATAGAATCCAGCTGTTCCACACATATCCCTAAATGGGATAAAAGCACTAAACTGGTGACTAACAGCCTTTTAAATACAAAGCTAAATGCAATCCAATTGCAAAAAACACAAATAATCCACAGCCAAGCCTCAACCAAAACAAGAAAACACACCTTTGTGGAGTTCAGCTTCTCCACACATCTCCACAAATCAAATACTAGCCCCAAACTGACAACCCACAGCCTTTTTAAATACAAGGCCAAATCCAATTGGATTACACAAAATTGTGAATGAAACAAACAAGCAAACAGCAGACATTCCATAGCCTAGCCTCAATCAAAAGAAAAAACACACTTTGTAGAATCCACATGCCCCACACATCTTCCAAACATGATACCTATCCCAAACTAGCCACCAACTGCCATTTTAAATACAAGGCCAAATTCAACTGTCTCACACCCAATGGTGATCAAAACAAACAAAAAGAAGCATACAGTCCACACTCAAGCATCAACCAAAACAAGAAAAACACAAAGTTGAAGAATCCAGCTGTTCCACACTTCTCCCCATACTGGATACTAGCCCTAAACTGGTGACCAAATACCTTTTAAAATACAAGGCCAAATCCGATTGTCTCACACCCAATTGGGAAGGGAACAAAAAAGCAAGGAAACAGGCCATACCCAAGCCTCAACCAAGATGAGGAAACACCTTTGTAGAATCCAGGTGCTCCACATATATCCCCAAACATGATAACAGCCCCAAACTGCTGATCAACTATCTTTCTAAATATAAGTACAAATCCAAATGCCTCAAACCCAATGAGAATGAAACAAAAAAGCAAGCAAACAGTCCACACCCAAGCCTCAATCAAAACAAACAAACAAACAAATATCTTTGTAGAATCTAGCTGCTCCAAACATCTCCCCAAACTGGATATGACCCTCAAACTGTCAACCAAATACCTTTTTAAATATAAGGTCAAATTCAATTGGTTCACACCCAATTGTTAACGAAACAAAACCCAAAAAAGCAAAGAGTACAGACCCAAGCCACAGCTACAATAAAAGGACACAACTTTTTGGAATCCAGTTGCTCCACACATCTCCCCAAACTGGATACCAGCACTAAATTAGCAACCAAATACCTGTTTATATACAAGGCCAAATCAAATCAACTCACACTCAATAAGGAACAAAACAAAAAAGCAAGCAAACAGTCCACACCCAAGCCTCAACCAAAACAAGAAAACACACCTCTAAAGATTCTAGTTGCTCCACACATCTCCCCAAACTGGTTATGATGCTCAAACTGTCAACCAAATGCCTTTTTAAATAAGGCCAAATTCAATAGGTTCACACCCAATTGTTAATGAAACAAAAACCAAACAAACAAAACCCAAAAAACCAAATAGCCCATACTCAAGATGCACCACACATCTCCCAAAACTGGACACGCAACAAACTGGTGAAAAACTGCCTTTTAAAATACTGTTGTTGTTGTTGTTGTTGTTGTTGTTATGTGCCATCTGGTCACTTGTGGCTCATAGCGACCCTATGTACAACAGCCCTAAACCCTGCTCTATCCTGTGCCAATCGCACTGCCTCTGACACACCTATCCTGATTACCCAAGTCACTGAATCAATCCACCTCATAGAGGGTCTTCCCCTCTTGTGCCGTCCCTCCACACTCCCAAGAATGATGTTCCTCTCCAAGGACCTGTCCCTCCTAACAACATGTCCAAAGTATGTCAGATGAAGCCCAGAATCCTTGCCTCCAAGGAGCAGCCTGGTTTAACCCTCTCCAGGATGAATCTGTTTGTTTCTTGGCAGTCCATGGTACATTCAATACTCATCTTCAGCACCACATCTCAAAGGCATCAATTCTTCTATCCTCCTTGATCATTGTCCAATTCTCTGATGCATAACAAGTGATTGCAAAGACCATGTCCTGTATCAGACGCACCTTAGTCTCCAGAGTGACATCATTGCTCTTCAGTACTTTGGAGAGGTCCCTAACAGCAGACTTTCCCATGGCATTACTTTTTTTTATTTCCTGGCTACTGGTGTCAAGAGTGTTGATTGTGGAGCCAAGCAGACTAATGTTGTTAACAATCTCAATCTCTTCACCATGCATCCTGATGCTTCCAATTGGTCCAGTGGTGAGAATCTTTGTCTTCTTGACATTGAGCCTCAATCTATACAAGGCCAAATTCAATTGACTCACATCCAATTGTGAATGAAAAAAAAAAAAACAACCAGAAATTTCAAGACCAAGCCTCAACTAAACAAGAAAACACACCTTTGTAGAACCCAGCTGCTTCACACATTTCCCAAAACTGCATACTATCCCCAAACTGGAGACCCACTGCCTTTTTTAAAACAAGGCCAAAACCAATCTCCTCACACCCATTGGGGAGCAAAACCAAAAACCAAATCCAAGCCTCAACCAAAACAAGAAAACACCTTCATTGAATCGAGCTATCCCACACATCTTCCCATACTGGATTCTAGCCCCAAACTGGTGGTAATCAAATCTCCTCCAACCCAATTGTGAATGAAACAACAACAACAAACAGTTCACATCCAACTTTCAATCAAAATGAGGAAACACAGCTTTGTAGAATCCAGGTGTTTCACACATCTCCCCAAATTGGATACGAGCCACAGAGTGGTGACCAACAGCATTTTAAATACAAGGCCAAATTAAATCAGCTCATACCCAGCTGTGAATGAAACAAAACAAAACAAAACCAAAAAAGCAAGCAAATAGTCCATACCCAAGTCTCAACTAAAATAAGAAAACACACCTTTGTAGAATCCAGGTGCTCCATACCTCTCCCCAAACTGGATACCGGCCTCAAACTGGTGAACAACTGCCTTTTTAAAACAAGGCAAAATGCAATCTTCTCACACTCAATTGTGAAGGAAGCAAACAAGGAAATGAACAAACAACAACAACAAATCAAACTGTCCACACTAAAGCCTCAACCAAACAAGAAAATACACCTTTGTAAAATACAGCTGCTCCATACATCTTCCCAAATTAGATATCAGCCCAAAACTGGAAACCAACAGTATTTTTAAATACAAGGCCAAATCCAATCAGCTCACACACAGTTATGAACTAAAAAATAAAACAAGCAGTATACACCCAAGTCTTAACCAAAACAAGAAAACACAACTTTATACAATCCAGGTGCTCCACACATCTTCCCAAACTGGATACCAGTGCCAAATTGGCAACCAAATGCCTTTTTAAATACAAGGGCAAATCCAGTGGGCTCACACGCAATTGTGAACAAAACAACAACAACAAAAACAACAAGGAAATAGTCCACACACAAGCCCCAACCAAAATAATGAAACATACCTTTGTAAAATCCAGCTGCTCCACACATCTCCCCAAACAGGCGATCAACTGCCTTTTTAAATACAAGGCCAAATAAAATTTCTTCATGCCCAATGGTGAACAAAAACAAACAAACAAACAAAAACAAAAAAGTGAGCTAACAGTCCACACCAAGCCTCAACCAAAACAAGAAAACACAGCTTTGTATAATCCACCTGCTCTACAAATCACTCTGAAAGGGATACCAGCCCCAAACTGGTGGCAAATTACTTTTTTAAATACAAGGCCAAATCCAATCAGCTCACACTCAATTGTGAAAAAAATCTGAACCAAAACAATAAAACACACCTTTGTATAATGTAGCTGTTCCACAAATTCTCCAAAACTGGATACCAGCTCCAAACTGATGACCAAGTGCCTTTTTAAATACAAGGCCAAATTCAATTACCTCACACCCAATTGTGAACAAAGAAAACAAAAACAAAAAGGAAACAGGCTATACCCAAGCATAACCCAAAACAATAAAACACAACTTTGAAGAATACAAGGCCAAATCCAGTCATCTCAGACCCAAACATGAACATTAAAAAAGCAAACAAACAGTCCACACCCAAGGATAACCAAAACAAGAAAACACACCTTTGTAGAATTGAGACACTCCACACATCTTCCAAACTGGTGACCAAGTGCCATTTTAAATACAAGGCCAAATCCAATTGGCTCACACCCAATTGTGAACAAAACAAAACACAAGCAAATGGTCTATACCCAAGCCTCAATCAAGACAAGAAAACACATCTTTATAGAAACCAGCTGCTCCACACATCTTCCTAAACTTGGTAACAGCACCAAACTGGAGAAGAACTGCCTTTTTAAATACAAGGCAAAATCAAATCATCTCATATCAACTGTGAAAATAAACAAACAAAAAATTGAACAGTCCACACTCAAGCCTCAATAAAACAAGAGCACACAACTTTGTATAATCCAGGTGCTCCACACATCACCCTAAACTGGATATCAGCCTCAAAATTGCAACCAACTGCCTTTTTAAATACAAGACCAAATCAAATCAGCTCACAGCCAGTTGTGAACAAAACAAACAATCATCGAGTTCATTCCCAAGCCTCAACCAAAACAAAAGAACCCCACATCTTTGTAGAATTCAGTTGTTCCATACATCTGTCCAAACTGGATCACAACCCCAAACTGGTGACTTTTTAATACAAGGAAAAATCCAATCAGCTCACACCCAATTGTGAACAAAACAAAAAACAAGCAAACAGTCCACACCCAAGCCTCAATCAACACAAGAAAACACACCTTTGTAGAATCCAGCTGTTCCATACATCTCCCTAAACTGGATACCAACCCCATACTGGCAACCAATTGCCTTTAAAAACAAGGTCAAATCCAATTCTCTCACACCAATTGTTAATGAAACAAACAAACAAACGGGGAGGGGAGATCAGTCTATTCTCAAGCCTCAACCAAAAAAAGAAAACACACATTTGTAGACTTGAGCTGCTCCATACATTACTCCAAATTGAATACCAACCCCAAACTGCCAAATTTAAATACAAGGCTAAATCCAATCAGCACACACCCAATTGTGAATGAAATAATAAAACAACAGTCCACCCCAAGCCTCAATAAAAGCAAGAAAATACACCTTTGTAGAATACAGCTGCTCCACACATCTCCCCAAACTGGATACCAGCCTCAAACTGCCAACCAATAGCCTTTTCATACAAAGGCTAATCCAATTGGATGACATGCAATTGTGAATGAGACAGAAAAAAACAAAAAAAGCAAACAGTCTAAACCCAAGCTTCAACCAACATTAGAAAACACAGCTTTGTTGTATCCAGGTGCTCTATACATCTTCACAAAGTGGATAAGAGCCCAAAACTGGTGATCAGATATCTTTTTAAATACAAGGCCATATCCAATCACTTCACACACAATTGGGAACAAAACAAAAAAAGAAGTAAACAGTCCACACCCAAGCATGAAACAAAACAAGAAAACACAACTTTAAAAAATCCGGTTGTTTCACACATATCCCAATCCGTGATACTGACCCCAAACTGGAGACCAAATACCTTTTTATTTTAATTTTATTAGTTTTAATGAACATTTACAGAGATTTTGGGATTTCATTCATTCATTGTTGCACTGTTGTCTCTACCCTCCTCCCCAGTTCGTTCTTCTTTCTTTTTTCCCCGACTTGAATGTCTGTTTTAATTGTCCAATTGCCACAGTGCTTCTCAAAGCCAGTTCTAATTAATCTCCTTTGTCAGTGTGTCCTTT
>NW_006399989.1:2874627-2876810 GCF_000299155.1 Elephantulus edwardii
CTTCTTCCTTCATCACCATAGGCTCTTGCTCCTATGTTGTTTCATTAAATTCTTCTGTCTCTGCCAATTCCCTTCCATACAGTGACTCAGTATATTCTTTCCATCTTCTTTTGATACCTCCTGGATCACTTAATACTCTGTCTAAAGCATCCTTGATTATAGAAACTCGAGGTTTGACTTTGTTCTTCAGTTCCTTGAGCTTAAGAAATGCTGAGTGAGTTCGACCCTTTTGTTTTCTGACTCCAGCTCCTTGCACATTTCATTGTAATATTTTACTTTGAGATGGATCGATTCTCTGAGTGGAGTGGTGGGAATGAATGTGTTTGAGACAGTGAGGTTGGCATGGGATAGAACGGTGTTTAGGGCTCTTGTACATAGGGTCACTATGAGTCGCAAATGACTCAATGGCACATAGCAACAACAACATCCCGCACTGCCTTTTGAAATCTTCTGTTCACCTCTTTAGTATCTTGAATTCTTCCGTGTGCTTTGGCTTCTCTGCACTCCAGTGCAATATTCAGAGTTTCTTCTGACATCCATTTTGGTCTTTTCTTCCTCTTCTTTCTTTGTAATGAACGTTTGCACTCTTCTTGGATGATACCCTTGATATCCTCCCACAACTCACCTGGTCTTCGCTTATTCGTGTTCAAAGCCTCAAAACTCTTCTTGAGATAGTGAGATGGAGCTTCAAAATCGTAGCCTGCAAGGACAAACTTGGTTTCACCCTCTCCAAGACAGACTTTTTGCTTTCTTGGCAGTTGATATTCAAAACTCTTCTTCCGCACAACTCTTTGCATCATCAATTTTTCTTCTTTCATCCTTTGTCACTGTCCAGCTCTCTGATGAATAGCAAGTTATTGAAAAGACCATGGCCTGGATCAGGTGCACCTTAGTCTCTAGAATGACATCATTGCTTCTCAATACTCTAGAGAGGTTCCTGACAGCAAATTTACCTAATGCAATTTGTCTTTTGATTTCCTGACTGCTGGTGTTAAGAATATTGATTGTGGAGACAAGCAAACTATAACTGTTAACCTCAATCTCTTCTCCATCTATCATGGTGCTGCCAATTGGCCCAGTGGTGAGAATCTTTGTCTTCTTGATGTTGAACTTCAATTCATACTGAAGACTACAGTCCTTGACCTTCTTCAGCAAATGCTTCAGGTCTTCCTCAGTTTCAGCAAGCAATGGTGTGTCATCTGCATAAAGTAGGTCCTTGATGAGTCTTCCTCCAATCTTGATGCCACATTCTTCCTCATAAAGCCCTGCTTCCTGAATTATCTGTTCTGCATATAGATTGAAAAGGTGTGGAGACAAGATGCATCCCTGATGCACTCAGTTCCTGGTTTTGAACCACGCAATGTTTCCTTGCTCTGTTTTGAGGACTGCTTCCTGGTCCAAGGATAAGTACAACTGAATGTTCTGGGATTCCCATTTTCCTCAAGGTTAACCACGATGTGTTGTGATCCACACAGCCTTTGCACAGTCAATGAAACAGAGATAGATATTCCTCTGGTAGTCTTTGTTTTCAGCCAAAATCCATCTGACATTGGCAATAATGTCTGTAGTGCCACAACTTTTTCTAAACCAAGACTGTATTTCTGATAGTTCTCTTGTCAATGTACAGTTCCAGTCATTTTTGGATAATCTTCAGCAGGATTTTACTTGCATGTGATAATCCATTGTCATTTATATTTAATTCAATCCATATTGATAATCTGTATCAAGCACCTCAAGTTTTTCTCCCTTTCAACAAGCAAGGTTGTGTAATCTGCAAAAAACAGGTTGTTGATGAAACTTCCTCCAGGCCTGTTGCCACACTCTTCTTCATAAAGTCCAGCTTCTTTAATGATTTATGCAGCATACAGTTTGAATAGGTATCGAGAAAGGATACAAAACTGACACATATCTATCTCTCTTTTAAACCATGCAGTGTTCCCTTGCTCTGTTTGGACAACAGTTTCTTAGTCTAGATATATGTTTTTAATAAATTTAATTAAGTGTTCTGGAATGCCTATTCCCTCAATATAGTTTGTTATGATGCATATAATTAGATGATTTTGCATAGTTAATAGAACATATGTAGACATTCTTCTCTTGTGCAGGTTCAAATTGAATCTAAGGAAAATTAAAACAAGTCCACAAGAACCAAAATGTGAGTTTGAGTCTATCCATGCTAAACT
>NW_006399989.1:2878131-2878788 GCF_000299155.1 Elephantulus edwardii
ACAATCCCACCAACAGTGTAGAAGAGTTCCTATCTCACCACATCCTCTCCAACACTTGTTACTTGTTACTTATTGCCACTACTACTTGAGTGAGATGGTTTCTTATTGTGGTTTTAATTTGTGCCTTTCTTATTTCCAATGATTTTGAGCATTTCTTCAAGTGTATATTGGCCATTCTCTGTGAATATTCTCTCCATGTCTTTTGCCAATTTTGCAATTGTGTTATTAGTCTTTTTCTTGTGGAGGCCAGGTAGGATTCTGTAAAATTTCAATGTTTAACGTGTTTAGATTAAAAAAAAAATACACACCTAAGCTTCAGTCAAAACAAAAAAACACACCTTTGAAGAATCCAGCTGCTCCACACATCTCTCAAACTGATACCAGCCCAAACTGGCAACCAAGAGAATTTTAAAATACAAGGCCAAATCCAATCAGCTCACACTCAGTTGTGAATGAAAAAAATAAAACAAGTCAAGAGAAGAGTCTACACTAAAGACTCAACCAAAACAAGAAAACACACTTTTATATAACCCAGGTGCTTCACAGATGTTCTCAAACTGGATGTTTGTTGTTGTTATGTGCTGTCGAGTCGTTTGCGACTCATAGCGACCCTATGCACAACAGCCCTAAACCCTGCTCTATCCTGCGCCAACCGCA
>NW_006399989.1:2879253-2881049 GCF_000299155.1 Elephantulus edwardii
AACCATTTTGAATAATATTGCATGAGTTCCTTGTTTTTTAATGCAGCATAGTATTCCATTGTGTGAATATACCACAGCTTCTGTATCCATTCGTTTGTTGATGGGCACTTGGGTTGTTTCCAACTCCTTGCTATTGTGAACAAAGCTGCAGTAAACATAGGTGTGCATATATCTGCTTGGATGTACCAAATACCTTTTAAAATACAAAGTCAAATCCAATATCCTCACATCCAATTAATTGTGAATGAAACAAAAAGGCAAGGAAACAGTCCACACCCAAGCCTTAACCAAAACAAGAAAACACAACTTTGAAGTATCCATCTACTTCGCACATCTCCCCAAACTGGATACCAGCCTCAAACTGGCAATTGAATGACTTTTAAAATACAAGACCAAATCCATTAGGTTCACATCCAATTGTGAACGAAACAAAAACAAAAAACAAACAAACAAACCAAAAAATCACAAGCAAACAGTCTACATACAAGCCTCAACTAAAACAAGAAAACACACCTTTGTAGAAAGAATCCAGCTGCATCACACATCTTCCCAAACTGGATACAAGCCCCAAACTGGCAACTAAATGACTTTTTAATATGAGGTCAAATCCAATAAGTTCATACCCAGTTGTGTACAAAACAAGAAAACCAAGGAAACAGTCCACACTCAAACCTCAATCAAAACAAGAAAGCAAACTTTTGTAGAATCAAGGTGCTCCACACATCTTCCCAAACTGGATACCAAATTGGCAACCTTTTATTTCTTATTTTTCATTTTTAAAAGTACCATTTACTCTAAAAATAACAAAAACCAACAATATGTTTTTTATTAATTTCAAAGAACATCTACAGAGATTTTGGAATTCCACTCATTCATTGTTGCACTTTTCTCCCCATGCCCCCCCACTCTCCCCCGATCACTCCTCTCCTTGAAAAGGAAAAGAAAAACTCCCTCATTGGTACACAATCCCCCCGCACACCCCCACCCCCATGTCCACCCCAAATATACTCCACTCTACAACCCTCATTCCGGACTCTTATGATAATCATAGTGCCCTAAAATATATTACTTTTAAACTATTCTCTCCCTCATCGACTTCAATGCAGTAACATAATTTATCCAGTTTTACTCAGTCTTACCCCACCCCGATGTCAACCTCATAATACAACAGTGGCACTATATAGTATTTGTCCTTTTGTGGCTGAGATATTTCACTCAGCATATTGTCCTCCAGGGTCACCCATTTTGAATAATATTGCATGAGTTCCTTGTTTTTCAAGGCAGCATAGCATTCCATTGTGTGAATACACCACAGGTTTTCTATCCATTCGTTTGTTGATGGACACTTAGGTTGCTTCCAATCCTTGCTATTGTGAACAAAGCTGCAATAAACATGGGTGTGCATATATCTGCTTGGATGTCGTTTAAGGTCTCTTCAGGGTATATTCCCAGTAGTGGAATTGCTGGGTCAAATGGTATCTCTATTTGCAACTTTTTGAGAAAGCGGCACACTGCTTTCCACAGTGGTTACTCCCACCAACAGTGGATGAGGGTTCCAGTCTCTCCACAACCTCGCCAGCATTTGTTGCTTGCTGTTCTGTTAAATTTTGCTATTCTGAGTGAGATGAGATATCTCATAGTTGTCTTGCTTCGCATCTCTCTTAGAGCTAGGGATTTTGAACATTTCTTCATGTGCTTGTTTGCCATCTGAATGTCTTCTTTGGTGAAGTGTCTGTTCATATCCTGTGCCTATTTTTTTAAATCTGATTATTTACCTTTATCTTGTTGTGGTGCTC
>NW_006399989.1:2882680-2883980 GCF_000299155.1 Elephantulus edwardii
TAGGATCATGTGGTTCTTTTCCTTGCTTTGTTAATATGATGAATTACATTAATTGTTTTTCTTATACCAAACCATCCTTGCACACCTAATATGAATCCCACTTGGTCATGATGGATTATTTCTTTGATGTTGGATTCTATTGGCCAGGATTTTATTCAGGATTTTTGCATCTATGTCCATAAGAGATATTTGTCTATAGTTTTATATTTTGGTGGTGTCCTTTCCTTGCTTTGGTATCAAGGATATGTTTGCTTCATAGAATGGGTCTGGAGGAATTCCATCTTTTTCTATTTTCTGAAATAGTTTATATAGAATTGGTGACAGTTCTTCTCTGAATATTTGATAAAATTCACTTATAAATCCATCAGGTCCAGGGCTTTTTTTGGTTGGAAGTTGTTTTATTACCTTTTCAATTTCTTCTTTTGTAATGGGTCTGTTCAGATGTTCAATTTCAGTTTGTGTCAGTTTAGGTAGGTTGTGAGTTTCTAAGTATGTGTCCATTTTCGGTTTTCATATTTGTTTGAGTATAGTTTTTCAAAATATTCTAATGTTACCTTTATTATTTTAGTTAGATCTGTTGTGATGTTGCCTGATTCATCTCTTATTCAGATTATTTGTGTCTTGTCCTTCTTTTATTTTGTGAGTTTTGCTAATGGTTAGTCGATTTTATTGACCTTTCAAAGAACCAACTCCCAGTTTTGTTGGTAGTTTCAATTGTTTTTCGGTTTTCTATTTCACTTATCTCTGCTCTAATTTTTATAATTTCAGTGTTTTTAGAGGGTGTCAGGTTTTCTTGCTGTTCTTTTTCAATTTGTTGGAGATGTTGGGTTAGAGAGTCAATGGTCAAATTTTCATGCCTTTTGGTGTGTTTGCTTATTGCTATAAATTGACCTCTGATGACTGCTTTTGCTGTTTCCCAGAGGTTTTGGTAAGTAGTGTCTTCATTGTCATGTGTTTCAAGAAGCTTTTTAATTTCATTTTTTATGTCTTCTTGTACCCAGTCGTGTTCAAGCAAGTAGTGGTTCCGCTTCCAAATGTATGACTTTTTCTTTATCCTTTGTTCTCTTGTTTTTAATTTCTAATTTTGTGATCTGAGAAGATACTTTGTATAGTTTCTATGGTTTTGAATTTATTGATGCTTGCCTTGTGACCTACAAGTGGTGTATTCTGGAGAGCGCTCCATGCACATTGGAAAAGAAGGTATATTGTGCATTTTTTGGGTGCATTGGCCTATAAATATCTACAAGATCGAGTTGGTTAATTGTGTGGTTTAATTCTTTTTAAAAAATTTCTTTATTTT
>NW_006399989.1:2890812-2892204 GCF_000299155.1 Elephantulus edwardii
AAATTCTGGATCACAGTTTCTTGTTTTTCCAATGTCTCTAATGCTTCATTTGTTTTCTCTGCATTGTTTTGGATTTTTTTTTAAGCTCCTCCTTATCTTTGCTAGCACTATTCTGTATTTCATCCAGTTTCTTTTTTATCCACTTAAAATATTCAATAATTTTTCTTTTAAAATCACTATCAGAAAGATCCGTCAGGCTTTCTGGCTCCAGGAAATCCGTTGCTACTGTGTCTTCTTTGGGAGTTGATATCTTGCTTTGGGCTGGTGGGACAAGTGAGGCACTCTGCTTTCTACGGGCCGTTGGTGTGGCAGAGTTCTTCCTGTCTGAGGTGGTAGATGGTTTTTTATTTGACGTCACTGCTCCAGAAGAAGGTTGGGCAGAAACAAGTGTAAATGCGTAGAGGGTGCCTGCACACTCCAGCGCTCACGTGAGTGGGGAGGGAGGAAGCGCACACTGATACATGTGGAGAGGGCCTCAGGAGAACCTAAATAATGAAGGAGGAAGTCTGTTGTTCCCTTTCTGGAATAGCTTCTCCACTCTTTGGAGATGCTCAGGATCTCCCTGTTGTCTGAGTTAGTGGGCCCTACGTACTTAGGCCAGAAACCAGTTTGATTCCCCACGCGACTTAATCCTCAATGGCACATGAGTATTTTAGGAGAGGTTGATAAATCTTATAGATGTGGCAAATATGATTGTCTTCCTGGCCCGAGGGCCTAAATGGGTGTTGGGTGTCTGGGTCACAAGTCCCAGCCTGGAACTGCCTCTGCTGTCCTTGCAGATCTCCCAGCAAAGTCCAAGTTCACAAAGATGGCGCTTCCCCACAGACCTCTGGGAACTGTAGTCGGTACCTGCAGTGGTATCAGACAGGAAGGCTGGGTCGCAAGCCCCAGCCTGGAAATGCCTCTGCCGTCCTTGCAGATTTCCCAGCAAAGTCCAATTTTACAAAGATGGCGTTTCCCCACAGACCTCTAGGAACTGTGGTCGGTACCTGCAGTGGTAGCAGACAGGAATGCTGCGTCGCAAGCCCCGACCTGGAAATGCCTCTGCCATCCTTGCAGATCTCCCAGCAAAGTCCAAGTTTACAAAGATGGCGTTTCCCCACAGACCTCTGGGAACTGTAGTCAGTCGGTTTAATTCTTGAGTATCTTTGTGAGATTCTTTTTGGTAGTTCTATCTTTTCTTGAAAGGGGTGTATTGAATCTCCAAGTACTATAGTAGTGTTATCTATCTCCTTTTTCAGTTTTGTTAATGTGTGTTTTACATATTTTGCAGGTCTTTCATTTGGTGCATAGATATTCAATATTGTTATATCTTCTTCTTCTAGTGACCCTTTGAGCATTATGTAGTGACCTTCTTTGTCCTTTGTGATGGTTTTTGCATTGAAATTTATT
>NW_006399989.1:2892374-2898127 GCF_000299155.1 Elephantulus edwardii
TGGTGCATTTAAACCATTCACGTTCACTATAATTATTGAGAAATAGGGTTTTATTGCTGTCATTTTGTTCAAATCTTTTTGGTGTGGTCGTTAGTTACTTTGGTCCATTCTGTTTTCTGTGGCATCTCTGTATGAAGAACATCTCTCAGTATTTCCTGTAAGGCTGGTCTTGTTTTTACGAACTCCTTTAGGTTCTGTATTTCTGGGAATATTTTGATCTCTCCTTTATACTTGATGGACAGTTTTGCTGGGTACAGTATTCTTGATAGAAAATTGTGTTCTTTGAGTGTTCTATATATATGCCATTCCATTGTCTTCTTGCTCGCATGGTTTCTGCTGAGAAATCAGCACTTAATCTTATCTGTTCTCCCTTGTAGGTTATTCTTTGTTTTTCTCTCATTGCTTTTAGTATTCTCTCCTTATCTTTGTTTCTGGAAAATTTGACAATGATGTGCCTTGGTGTTTTTCTTTTAGGGTCTATTCTATATGGTGTTCACTCAGCTTCTTGAATATGTATTCTGTTATTCTTCATTATGCCTGGAAAGTTTTCCTCTAGGAATTCTTCCACAATTTTTTCAGTGCCTTTACTTGCTTTTTCCTGCTCTGGGATTCCAATGATGTAAATGTTATTTCTTTTAATGGTATCCCACGTTATTCTTAAGTTTTCTTCTGTTTCATACCTTTTTCCATTCTGCTTTGTTCTCGGTCAGATCTGTGGTGACAATTCTATACTTTATTTCACTAATTCTGTTTTCCATCTCTTCACCTCTATTTGTATGTTCCTCCATCATGTTGACAGCACCAGAAATCTTAGATTTTATATTTTGGATTATGGTTTCTTGTTTTTCCAGTCCCCCTAGTGCCTCATTTGTTTTCTCTGCATTGTTTTGTATTATTTTTTTAAGCTCCTTCTGACTTTTAACTGTAGTGTCCTGTAATTATTCAAGTTTGTTTTTCATCCATTGAAAATATTCGATCATTTTATTTAAAAAAATCTGCATCAGAGAGTTCCATCAGACTTTCTGGCTTCATGAAATTCATTCCTACTGTGTAATTTTTTTTGAGATATCTTGTTTTGGGCTTGGGTGGTGAGTGGGGTACCCTGCTTCTTTTGAAACATTGACATCGAAGAGTTTTTGAAAACTTAGGTGATAGTTGGTTCTTGGTTTGACATCACTGCTCCTCTATAGAGATGTCCAAGATCTCCCTGTTGTTTGAGTTAGTCGGACCAACGTGGTAAGGCCAAACAGCAGGTTTTTTGTCCAAAGAAACTAAATATTCAATGTTAGACAACTTTTTCAGGCGAGGTTGATAAATGCTATAATTTGGTCTATGTGGTGTTTTTTTTAAACTCCTGGCCCAAGGTCTGCAGGCCTGAGGGCCTCAAAATTCAAAGCTGGTGGGGGGGTGCAGACTTCTGGGGCTGGGAAATGCAATACCTGGAGATGCAAGCCACAAATCCAGAGATGTGTCCCGGTCCAAATCCACTCCTTCTCTCCACTGCGTCTGCGCACTTTTCCTCTCACCAACTCCAAAACTCAAAGTTGGAAGGGGGTGCAGACTTCTGGGGTGGGGGAACACGATACCTGGGGACTCGAGTCAAAGATCCAGAGGTATGTCCCAATCCAAATCCCCTCCCTCTCTCCACCTAAACAACAATTTTAAAAAATAAAAAACAAAATCCACCTATAACCCCAAAGGCAAAACAGATGGACAGACAACCTTTTCATGTTAAACTTTCACAAAAGTGGATTTGGTTTCATAAAAGCCTGCAAATGTAATATTTCTTAAGATAATTTGTAAACACAGTTGAAGAGGAAATATAACATGAATCAGCAGAGATGTGGCAATGACAAAGGAATCAACGAGCAGAGAGCTGTTACTCATAAAAAGGGAGGATGGGGACACAGGAGTGCCACTGGTCACATGGTTTACTGGTAAATTATGTTCCCCAGAAGCTGTGAAGTGGCTTATCATTCATAACATGGGTTTTTCTTCTTGCAAAATAAAAGGGACTTTGGGTCAAATGGCCCAGGATCTTTTGTGTTTATAAACCCTTCCTATATTGTTTTGTTCCTCCCTATATTGCTTTGTTCCTTTCAAAATAATTGGACAAGGAAAACATCTTCACCCTAGCAACATGTGTTTTCCCCAATAATTCCTGGTGTGTTTTAAAATTCCACAAACTATTCAGTGGGGAAGCAGAAGGCCCTCAGATCCAACACGTGCTTCATCCCTCCTGAGTGGGGGGTTGGTTTGAAATTGGTTTTCTCACTAGGGTAATTAATGAAGGCTTGATCTTTTGTTGGCAAATACAGCTCAGAAGGGAAGCTCTCATGTTTCTAACCTTGGATCCATGTGTGATGGTGCTGGCTAACTGACCCTGAACCTGGGGAGAGAACCCACTCCAGTGACAGTGGGTGGTTCGCACAAGTCAGCCATGGAAGAAGATAGCAGGTGACTAGGGATGAAATATCAAAACTCAAAATCCTCAGGGCAGGTTCTTAAGTCAACAAAAAAATGACAGTCCTGGCAATTTGAAAAGACCATGAGGGAAGGACAGAAAAGCCACCTCAGGTACAAGCACTAGAAGCAACACAAAGGAGGAGACATTTGAGAATTTTCACGAGTGAAAAAGCTGAAAAAGAATGCACAAAAGTGGTGAAAGGAGAAGATATTTCTCCACTGGTTCAAACTGCAGCAAAATCTAGGCCAGAAAAGAAAGCATGCCTTTTGTCAACAGCTGATCCAGAAAAGCATGGAATGGCAGTGTGGACATTCCTCTCCTCCCAACTCCCTCCCCAACTGAACCCCACAATGATTTAAAAAAAAATTTAAAAATAAAAGAAAAAGGCTCCTGGGAAATTCCCTTTCTCTTCCTCCATTAAAAGGAGATGCTAAAAAGTACAACAGAGGATGGGGATGGAAAACATCCTTTCTGATTTGCTTTGTTTAGCATGTCTTGAGTGTTTGATGTGGTTCCATTGTTGGGGTTGGTGGACACACTTGAGTACATTGTAGACGTGTAGGAAAGTGGATGAAGGACTAACTGTGGGGCCAAGAAGGAGTCCCATTAACTGGTTGCCCCACAGTGACTACCACAGGTTCTTAAAGAAAAGAAAGGAAAAAAAGGAAGAATGTCTCCGAATGTCCTCATATGTCCCATCTCTGATACACAAGCGGAGGGTGGTAGGCCAAGGCCCTCTAGCCTAGGCTGGTGATGTTGGCATGGCCACCAGGGGGTGCCACAATGCACTGGGTGGTAGGATGAGGAATGTTGTCATCAATCTGAGCACCAGACAAGCTAAAGCCAGACTGGTGCAGGTTCCGGCTAGAAGGGGCCTGCTGCTTGGCACGAGACCTTCCAGCTGAGGAGGCTGGAGTCGCAGTCTTGGGTATCACACACTGGTCCATCGTACAGGCTACAGGGAATCCCTCTCAGCTCTGCCAGCCTGCTCCTTCATTTGACATGCTTGCAAACAGAGAAGGGATTCCGGGGACTGTAGTACACAGAATCTTCTGGGACATGAAGTATACCATCCTGAAGGACGATCTTCCCCTGGCTGATGGCAATCAGTGAGGAGCCACTGCACTCCATACCTTCATAGATGTTGTATTCAAGAAAGCTGTTTTGTGTCTTGGAGGAGATAGTCTTAATGGTGTCTGGATCCCAAATGGCCAGATCAGCATCGAATCCCACAGTGACACGGCCTTTCTGGGGATAATGGTTGAAGATTTTGGTTGCATTGGTGCTGGTCACAGCCACAAACTGGTTCTCATCCATCTTCCCAGTGACCACAGACTTATCCCAGATGACGGACAAGCACTCCTCTGTGCCATTGGTGCCCTCAGGAACCAGGGTGAAGTTATTCTTTCCTGCAGCTTTCTGGGCTGTACTGAAAGTACAAAGTAGGCAATACTACTAAAGGCAATTTACACGTTCAATGCAATCCCAATAAAAACACCAATCCCATTCTTCAACAAGACGGAAAACGTAATCTCCAGTTTCATTTGGAACGGAAAGAAGTCCCAAATAAGCAAAGCCCTCCTTAAAAATAGAAAAAAGGTAGGAGGTATCTCACTCCCTGATTTCAAGTATGGTACTGGGACAATGGCAGACCCATAGATCAAGGGAATAGAATTGAGAACCCGGAAATCAGCCCATCTAGCTATGGTCAACTGATTTTTGACAAGGAGATGAAATCAATTAAGTGGGGAAATGACAGCCTTTTTAACAAATGGTGTTGGCAAAATTGGAAAACTATCTGCGGAAGAATCAAGGAAGATCCACACCTCACTCCATATAAAAAAATCAACTCAAGGTGGATCATGGATCTAGGACTAATACCAAGGACTAAAAACTTCATAAAAGAAAAGCTTGGAAGAACTTTAGTAGTCTTTTTTTTTAAATTTTTTTTAAGTTGTTCCTAAATAAAGGTTTTGTCAGCACACTGAATAGTTTTTAAAAACGGTATGAATTGTATCAATAGAAATACCAGGGTCATCTTGCACAATGCCAAGAAAACCAACGATGCCAGATACTGAATTTCTCTTGCACTGTCCTTTGAACAACTTTAGTAGTCTTAATCCACAACATAAACAGTCTTCCAAGTATCCTGAAAAATCTACAACCAGGAGAAGATAAAATAAATGAATGGGATCTTCTAAGAATCAAATCCCTATGCCCATCCAAAAACTTCTCCAACAGGGTAAAAAGGAAAGCCACAGACTGGGGGAAAGTATTTGGGAATGACATGTCAGATAAGGGACTTGTATCTAGAATTTATAAAATACTTGAGCACCACAACAAGATAAAGGTAAATAATACAATAAAAAATGGGCACTTCACCAAAGAAGACATTCAGATGGCCAACAAGCACATGAAGAAATGTTCAAAGTCCCTAGCTCTAAGAGAGAGCCAAATCAAAACAACTATGAGATATCATCTCACCCCAGTAAGAATAGCAAAATTTAACAGAACAAATGCTGGCGAATTTGTGGAGTAACTGGAGCACTTATTCACCGTTGGTGGAAGTGTAAAATGGTGCAACCACTGTGGAAAGCGGTTTGGTGCTTTCTCAAAAAGAGTTGCAAATAGAGATACCATTTGACCCTGCTAGGAATATACCCTAAAGAGACCATAACCGACATCCAAACATACATGCACACTCATGTTTATCGTGGCTTTGTTCACAAGAGCAAGGAGTTGGAAACAACCCAGGTGCCCATCAACAAACAAATGGATAGAGAAGCTATGGTATATTCACAGAATGGAACACTACGCTGCACTGAAAAACAAGGAAGTCATGCAATATTACTCAAAATGGGTGACCCTGGGGGACATTATGCTAAGTGAAATATCTCAGTCGCAAAAGAACAAATACTGCATGGTGCCACTGTTGTAGAATGGGACTAACATCAGGGTTGGGGTAAGATTGAGAAAAACTGGATAAATTATGTATACTGCATTGAAACAGATGAGCGAGGGAACAGTTTAAAAGCAATATACGATAGGGTATTACAGGATTCCAGAATTAAGGTTGCATAGTGGCGTGTGCCTGGGGCTTTGGGAGGTGTGCGGGGGGATTGTATACCAAAGAAGGTATTTTTCTTTTGCTTTTCAAAGAGACGAGCAAACTGGGGGGAGGGGGTTGGGAGGGCTAGGCAGGGAGAAAAGTGCAACAATGAATGAATGGAAATCCAAAATATCTGTAAATGTTCATTAAAATTAATAAAATTATATATAAATTACA
>NW_006399989.1:2907607-2909539 GCF_000299155.1 Elephantulus edwardii
ATGGATGGTGAAGAGATTGAGATTGTTAACAATTTTAGTCTGCTTGTCTTCACAGTCAACACTCTTGGCACCAGCAGCTAGGAAATTAAAAGACGTATTGCTATGGGAAAGTCTGCTGTTAGGGACCTTTCCAAAGTACTGAAGAGGAATGGTGCCACTCTGGAGACTAAGGTGCATCTGATGCAGGCCATTGTCTTTTCAATCACTTGTTATGCATCAGAGAGCTGGACAATGACTAGGAAGGATAGAAATAATTGATGCCTTTGAGTTGTGGTGCTGGAGAAGAGTATTGAATGTACGATGGACTGCCAAGAAAACAAACAGATTCATCCTGGGGAGGGTTAAACTGGGCTGCTCCTTGGAGCCAAGGATCCTGGGGCTTCATCTGACTTACTTTGGACATGTTGTAAGGAGGGACCGGTCCTCGGAAAGGGACATGCTTGGGAGTGTGGAGGGACAGCAAGGAGGGGAAGACCCTCTATGAGGTGGATTGATTCAGTGACTGGGGTAATCGGGATGGGTGTGTCAGAGGCAGTGCGATTGGCACAGGATGGAGGAGGGTTTAGGTCTGCTTTGAGTTGCAAGCGACTCAATGGCACATACAACAACAACAACAACATGCCCTCTTGTTCTATTGACCCCTTCAGCATTATGTAGTGACCTTCATTGTCCTTTGTGATGGTTTTTACATTTACATTTATTTTATCAGCGATTAATATCTCTGCTCCTGCTTTTTTCTGGTTGCCATTTGCTTGGTATATTTTTTCCCCACTCATTTTTAGTCTGTCTTTATCATTTTTCAAGGTATGTCTCTTGTAAACGACATATTTATGGATTTTGGGTTTTTATC
Organism: Elephantulus edwardii; assembly: GCF_000299155.1. Classification (NCBI taxonomy): domain Eukaryota; kingdom Metazoa; phylum Chordata; class Mammalia; order Macroscelidea; family Macroscelididae; genus Elephantulus; species Elephantulus edwardii. Next base: position 2,908,458 of record NW_006399989.1, read on the forward strand.
CAATCTGCTATTCTTTTTCTCTTCAGTGGTGCATTTAAACCATTCACATTCAGTGTGATTATTGAGAGGCAAAGTTTTATTGCTATCATTTTGTTGAGTTATTTTTGGTGTTGTTGCTAGTTACTTTAGACCATGGAGCTTTCTGTGGTATATCTGTAGGAAGGACATCTCTGAGTTTTTCCTGCAATGCTGGTCTTGTTTTTACAAACTCTCTTAGGTTCTGGGTTTTTTAAATCTCTTGATCTCTCCTTCATATTTGATGGATAATTTTGCTGGATACAGTATTCTTGGTTGACAGTTGTGTTCTTTGAGTGTTTGATATATGTCCTCCCACTCTCTTCTTGCTTGCATGGTTTCTGCTGAAAAATCGACAATCTTATTTGTTCTCCCTTATAGGTTACTCTTTGTTTCTCCCTTGCTGCTTTCAGGATTCTCTCCTTATCTTTGTTTCTGGCAAATTTATTTATGATATGCCTTGATGTTTTTCTTTTGGGGTCTATTCTATATGGTGTTCACTGAGTTTCTTGAATATATATTCTCTCATTCTTCATTATGCCTGGGAAGTTTTCCTGTAGTAATTCTTCCACAACTTTTTCAGTGCTTTACTTGCTTCGTTCTGTTCTGGGTAACCAATGATGTGCATGTTATTTCTCTTGATGGTGTCCCATATTATTCCTGGGTTTTCTTCTTTTTCCTTCCTTTTTGAGTCTGATTTTTGCTCTAGAAGGTCGGTGGTGACAATTCTGTCTTCTATTTCACTGGTTCTGTGTTACATCTCTTCAACTCTGCTCATGTTTCCCTCCATCATGTTGACAGCATCTGAATATTTTGGATAGTGGTTTCTTGTTTTTCCAGTGCTGCTAATGCCTCATTTGTTTTCTCCACAGTGTTCTGGACTGTTTTTTTGGAGCTCCTCCTAGTTTTTGTTTGTTGTTGTTGTTGTTAAGTGCCGTTGAGTTGCAGGCAACTCATAGCGATCCTATGAACGAGAATCCTCGATGCTTGGGTGCCTTTCATCCTCTCTCCAGGTTCATAGGGTTTCCAGAGGCAAGCTATTATGGAAGTGGATGCCACTCCTCCTT
>NW_006399989.1:2909639-2915740 GCF_000299155.1 Elephantulus edwardii
AAAATATCTGTAAATGTTCATTAAAATTAATAAAATTATATATAAATTACAAAGTAACCTGAAGATTCCCACAGGACAGCAAGGAGTTCAGGAATCCTGGAGTGGTTGGATGTGGGATGAGAGGCGAGGACATGACAAAGGCAAGGGCCTTGACCCAGTTCCTGCTTCAATCCAACATCATTTTTAAATACAAAGCCAAATCCAATCACCTCACACCCAACAGGGAACAAAAGCAAAAATCAAGCAAATAATCCTCCCACAAGGATCAACCAAAACAAGAAAACACATCTTTGTAGAATCCAGCTGCTTCACTCATCTCCAAAAACTGCATACAGTTCCCAAACTGGATCCAATTGCCTTTTTAAATAGAAGGCCAAATACAATTGACTCACACCCAATTCTGAAGAACCCCTGCAAAAAGCAGAACAACCAAACAGTCCACAACCAAGAATCAACCAAAACAAGAGACCACAACTTTGAAGAATCCAGCTGTTACACACATATGCCTATACTGGATACTAACCCCAAACTCGCAACCAACTACTTTTTTAAAATACAAGGCCAAATCTAATCACATCAAACCCAATCAGAAACAAAACAAAAAAGTAAGTAAACTGTGCACACCCAAGTCTTAACCAAAACAAAAAAACACACCTTTGTAAAATCCAACATCTCCATACATCTCCCCAAACTGGCTATCAGCCTCAAACTGAAAACCAGCTGTTTTTTTAAATACAAGGCCAAATCCAATCAGCTCACACTCAATTGCAATGAAAGAAACAAACAAAACCCTAAGCAAACAGTCCACACCCAAACCTCAAACAAAACAAAAAAGCATACCACTGTAGGTTCCAGGTGCTCCACACATGTCCCCAAACTGAATACCAGCCCCAAACTGGCAACCAGCTATTTTTTGTTGTTTGTTTTTTTTAATACAAAGCCACATCCAATCTCTTCACAACCAATTATGAACAAAACAAACAAAAAAAAACCAAGCAAACAATCCACACCCAAGCTTCAACAAAAACCTTTATATAATCCCCCTGCTTCACACATCTACAAAAACTGGATACCTACCCCAAACTGCCTTTTTAAATGCAAAGCCAAATCAAATCGGCTCACACCCAACTGTGAACAAGGAAAGAAAAACAAACAAGCAAGCAAAGAGTCCACACCTATGCCTCTATCAAAATAAGAAAACACACCTTTGTAGAATCCAGCTGTTCCACACGTCTATCCAAACTACATACCAGCTCCATATTGGCGACCAAACAACTTTTTAAATACAAGGCCAAATGCAATTGGTTCACACCCAATTGTGAACAAAACGGAAAAAGAAGGAAACAATCCACACCCAAGCATCAACCAAAAAAAGAAAACACAACTTTGAAGGATACAGCTGTCCCACACATCTCCTTATACTGGACGCTAGCACCAAGCTGGCAACTAGCTCTACCTTTTTAATTAGAAGGCCAAATCCAATTGCCTCACACCCAATTGTGAAGGAAATAACAACAACAGAAACAAAAAAACAAACCAACAGTACACACTCAAACATCAAACCAAACAAGGAAACACACCTTTGTAGAATCCAAGAGCTTCACACATCTTTCAAAACTGGGTAACAGCCCCAAACTGCCAAACAACTGCCTTTTCAAATAAAAGGCAAAATCTAATGGGTTTACACCCAATTGTGAATGAAACAATAAAACAAGCAAACAGTCCACACTCAGTCATCAATCAAAACAAGAAAACACACATTTGTAGAATACAGCTGTTCCACATTTATCCTCAAACTGGATACCAGCCTCAAACGGCCAAACAACTACTTTTTCTTACAATTACTTTTTTATATACTAGGTAAAACCTAATTTGCTAACACCCAATTGTGAGCACAAAAAGTTAAAAAAAAAAAAAAGGCAAAATGTCCACATGCAAGCCTAAACCAAAACAAGAAAACACAGCTTGGAAGAATCCAGTTGCTCCTCACATCTTCCCAAACTGGATACCAGCACCAAACTGGTGATCCACTATCTTTTAAAATACAAGGCCAAATGCAATTGGCTCACACACAATTGTGAAAGAAACGAAAAAATATTCATGCCCAAATGGTGACTATCTTTTTAAATAAAAGGTGAAATTTAACCAGCTCACATTCAATTGTGAACGAACAAGCAAACAGTTAATTCTCAAACTTCAGTCAAAACAAGAAAACAGTCTTTTGTAGAGTTCCATATAGCTGATCAACTGCATTTGTAAATACAAGGCCAAATCCAATTGGCTCATACCCAGTTGTGAACAAAACAAAACAAACCAAACAAAAAAGAAGCAAACTGTTCACATGCAAACCTCAACCCAAACAAGAAAACAGACAGTTGTTGAATCCAGGTGCTCCACACATCTTTCCAAACTGGATACCAACAATCCATTTAACTCACGCCCACTTGTATTGTTGTTATGTGCTGTCGCGTTGCCTGTGACTCATAGCGACCCTATGTACAACAGCCCTAAACCCTGCTCTGTTCTGTGCCAGTCTCACTGTTTCCAGCACCACCACCCCAATTACCCCAGTCACTGAACCAATCCACCTCATAGAGGGTCTTCCCCTCCTGTGCTATCCCTCCACCCTCCCAAGCATGATGTCCCTCTCCAAGGACCAGTCCCTCCTTGCAACATGTCCAAACTATATCAGACAAAGCCTCAGAATCATTGTTCCAAGGAGCAGCCCAGTTTAATCCTCTCCAGGATGAACCTGTTTATTTTCTTAGACATCCATGATACATTCAATACTCTTGTCCAGCACCACAGCTCAAGACATCAATTCTCCTTCTATCCTGCCTAGTCATTGTCCAGCACTGTGATGCATAGCAACTGATTACAAAGACTATGGACTGTATCAGACACACCTTAGTCTCCAGAGAGACACTACTGCTTTTCAGCACTTTGGAGAGGTCCCTAACAGCAGATTTTCCCATAGCAATACGTCATTTAATCTCCTGGCTGCTGGTGCCAAGAATGTTGACTGTGGAGCCAAGCAAACTAAAGCTGAGAACAATCTCAATCTCTTCACCATCCATCCTGATGCTGCCAATTGGTCCAGTGGTGAGAATCTTTGTCTTTTTGATATTGAGCCTCAATCCATACCAAAGGCTGCAGTCCTTGACCCTCTGCAGCAAGCGGTTCAGGTCCTCCTCAGTTTCAGCAAGCAGGGTTGTGTCATCTGCATAACACAGACTGTTGACGGGTCTTCCACCAATCCTGATGCCACACCCCTCCTCATAGAGCCCAGCCTCCTGGATAACCTGTTCTGCATATAGGTTGAAAAGGTATGGAGATAGGACACATCCCTGGTGTACACCCTTCCCAATTTTGAACCATGCAGTGTTTCCTTGCTCTGTTCTGACAAATGCCTCTTGGTCCAAGTATAGGTTTTGCATTAGCATGATCAGGTGTTCGGGGATTCCCATTCTTTTTAGAGTCAGCCACAGTTTGTTATGATCCACATGGTCAAACGCCTTTGCATAATCAATGAAACACAGATAGACATTCTTCTGGTATTCCCCGCTTTCAGCCAAGATCCATCTAACATTAGCTACAATATCCCTAGTACCATGACCCCTTGTAAACCCAGTCTGGACTTCTTTCAGTTCTCTGTTGATGTGATGTGCTATTCCAGTCTTTTTTCGATAACCCAATTGTGAATGAAAAAAACAAAAAACCACAAAACCGCCAAGCAAACAGTCCACACCCAAGCCTCAACTAAAACAAGAAAACACACATTTACAGAATTCACCTGATACACAGATCTTCCGAAAATGAATACCAGTCCCAAACTGGTGTCCAAATGGCTTTTTAAATCCAAGGCCAAATTCAATTGTCTGATACACAATTGTACTTGAAATGAAAAAACAACCAAACACTTCACACCAAAGACTCAACCAAAAGAAGAAACACACATTTGTACAATCCAGCTGCTCCACACATCTTCTGAAACTGAATAACAACCCCAAATTGGTGACCAAATACCTTTATAAATACAATTCCAAATCAAGTAGCCTCACAACCAATTGTGAACAAAACAAAATTATAAGCAAACAGTCCACACAAGCCTAAAAAAGAAGAAGAAGAAAACACACCTTTGTAGAGTTCAGAGGCTCCACATATCTCTCTAAACTAAATACCAGCCTGAAACTGGCAACAAATTGCCTTTTAAAATAAAGGATCAAATCCAATTGGCTCACACCCAATTGTGAACAACAACAAAAAAACACCACCAAGCAAAGAGTCCACAGCTAAGAACAAGAAAACACAGTGCTGTAGAATCTACCTGCTACACACATCTTCTTAAAATGTATACCAGTCCCAAACTGGTGTCCAAGTAACTTTTTAAATACAAGGTCAAATCAAATCAGTTTGTACTCAATTGTGAAAGAAACAAACAAACAAATTAAACAGTCCACACCCAAAACCCAACCAAAACAATAAAACACACCTTTGTAGAATCTATGTGCTTCACACATCTTTCTAAACTGGATACCAGCTTCAAACTGCCAACCAACTGCCTTTTGATATACAAAGCCAAATCCAATCTTCTCACCCCCAATTGCAAACAAAATAGCAAGCAAACAGTCCACACCAAAGCCTAAAAAATAGGAAGAAAACACACCTTTGTTGAGTCCAGCTGTTCCACACATTTCTCTAAACTGGACACCAACTTGAAACTGCCAACCAACTGCCTTTTTAAATACAGGGCCAAATCCAATTAGCTCACACACAATTATGAATGACACAAAAATACAACAACAAGCAGACAGGGTACTCCCAAGCCTCAACCAAAACAAGAAAACACACCTTTGTATAATCCAGCTCTCCACACATATCCACATATTGGATATCAGCTGCAAAGTGGAGACCTTTTTAAATACAAGTCCAAATCCAATTGGCTCACAAGCAATTGTGAACAAAACAAAAAAACCCAAATAGTCCACACCCAAAACCCAACCAAAACAAGAAAACACACCGAAGTAGAATCCAACAGCTCCATGATATCAGCCTCAAATAGATAACCAACAACCTTTTTAAATACAAGGCCAAATCCAATCAATTCACACTCAATTGTGAATGAACACACACACACACACACACACACACACACACACGTGCGCAAACAGTTCACACTCAAGCCTCAAAAAAGAAAATACAACTTTACTTAATCTAATGGCTCCATGCATCTCCAAAAACCAAGCCAAACTGGAGACTAACTGCCTTTTTAAATACAAGGTCAAATACAATTGGTACACACCCAATTTTGAAAGAAGAAGGAGGAGGAGGAGGAGAAGGAGAAGGAGAAAAGAAGCAGCTAACAACACGCAAAATATCCTACACCTATAGCTCAATCAAAACAAGAAAATACATCTTTGTAGAATCAAACTCTTCTACACATCTACACAAATGGGATACCAGCCTCAAACTGGTGAGCAAATGGCTTATTAAATACAAGGTCAAATTTAATTAGATTACACCAAATTGTGCATAAAATGTACAACAAAACAAACAGTCCACAACCAAGAATCAATCAAAACACGAAAACACAACTGTGAAGAATCCAGCCATTCCACAAACCTCCCCATACTGGATACCATTCCCCAGCTGCCAGACAACTCTTTTTAAATACAAGGCTAAATATAATTGGCTAACATCCCATTGTGAATGAAACAATAAAATAAGCAAACAGTCCACACCCAAGCTTTAACCAAAACCAAGAAAACACATCTTACAAAAATCCAGGTGTTTCACACATCTCAAAAAGGATAGCAGCTCCAAAACTAGTGACTAAATGACTTTTTAAATACAAGGTCAAATTTAATTGGCTTACACCCAATTATGAATAAAACAGAGAAAGAACCTAACAGTCCACAGGCAAGTGTCAACTGAAATAAAATAACACACCTTTGTAGAATCCAGGTGCTATACCAGTCTCCCCAAACTGGGTACAATGGGTACCAGGCCAAAACAGTCACCAACGATCTTTTTTTTTCTTTTAATTTTTTTATTATTAATTTCAGTGAAAATTTACAGAGACTTTGGATTTCCATTCATTC
>NW_006399989.1:2919856-2928306 GCF_000299155.1 Elephantulus edwardii
GAGGCAAGCTATTATGGAAGTGGATGCCACTCCTCCTTCCACGCTTGTTTAATCGGGGAGCTCCCCCCCACTCTCAGTCCACATTGGGTAGCCAACCATTAATGTATTTGACACATCCTTGTCACAGTGTTCAGCCTCACAGAAACCACAAATGCTTGTAGTATCCTATAATTCTTCAAGTTTATCTTTCATCCATTGAAAATATTCAATCATTGTTCTTTTAAATTCTGTGTCAGAAAGTTCCATCAGACTGTCTTGCTTCAGGAACACCATTGATACTGTGTCACCCTTTGTGGTGACATCTTGCTTTGTGCTTGTGTATTGTGTGGGATAGCTTGCTTTCTTTGAGACATTGATATGTTCTTGATCTGAAGACAATGCTCTAGAGATCAGTTGGGTAGCTACTCCACTTATGTTTTTCTCTGAACTTCTGACTCCAGGGAAATGTTAGTTCAGAACCTGTGAGAGCAGCCTCTTACAGGTAAGACAGGTCAAGGTGCTCCAGATTAAGGGCAGGTTGATTAAGCAGACATGTAGGCACAGGTGTGGAAACAAATGGTGTGGGACATGCACAGGGGTGAGGTGATCACAAGGGCAGGTCAACCACTTGGGGGACCTTACTCAGAGCTCAGCTGTCTGGATGTGCTTACAATTGGGGTCCCTATTCAAATTCCAGCTGTCCATCACCAACCCAGTGGTTTTCACTCAGCGGTCCCTGTCCAGTGGCACTTACACAGGTGCCCTTGCACAGTGGCCCTTACACAGGTGCCCTTGCACAGTGGCCCCTGCCCAAGCAAGGTCCTGGGTCCAATGGGACCCAACAAGACAAAGTCAAATTCCCACCAACCCACTCACCTCTAGCTGGTCTGCAGTGTCCACAAAAGTTCAGACAAATTACCACTGGCCCACTGGGCAGTCAGCATTGCCCAAGAGAGCTCAGCCAAATTCCCACCAGTGGGCTCATCCTTGGGTACTCTCCCAGGCAATTAGCCGTGCCAAGGAAAACCCAATGGGGATCCTACCAACCTTTCTCATGGCAGATCAGTCCCACAGCAGCTCGATTGGTGGCTTCAGAGGATGGCTGGGTCCACAGTATGCCTTTGTGTTGTGATTCAAAATCCTATTGTCCACTGCTGTTGGTAGGTCTCTGTGCTGTGTGAAGGACTCGCTAGTGGTGCAGGGCCGTGGCACGGCCACTAGGGTGTGCTAGGGGTGCGGGGGCATGGGATAGTGGCGGTGTGGTGTCCCGGGGACATGGTGCTGTGGCGGGGGCGGGGGTGCCTCTGGGAGTTAGGTAGGGGTTGCAGTCTGTTCCCAGATGTTATGCTGCCAAGTCACCAGTCCTCAGCACATCAGACTGCCAGCGTCACCACAGTGTGCCACTGCCTCACCACAGTGTGCCGCCCCGTTGGAAAATATAATTTTTACAGATGAAATAGGCACATATCCACATAGGAAACAGGTCAGAACAACAGCTAGCATCACCAGAGCAGTGGCTACTTCACAAAAGCACTGGATTTCATTTAGAGAATCTTTTCCCCATTTAGATATATATGTATCTGCTTTTCCTCCATTTAAAAGCTAATATAATAAAAAATAGTTTATTTTTCCATAAGAGTCCCTAAAATATTTCTTATCCCCCCTTCTTTTCTCTAAATAGCTATTAGCCTTATGTGGATCTTAATTTTGTCTTCTGTCTCTGATGTCACCAAAAGAATTCTCATCCCAGTAGTCAATGCTAACAACTTACCTCCTTTATTTTTGCAAGACCATTGAAGTGTATTTATATGTGCATTTATGCAATAGAATTCTGTTAGTTTCTACTCTGTGCCAAATACTAGGAGTATCATACTGTACCCTTAAAACTCCAGCAACATAAGGCCAGGCATGCACTCACAGGCAAATGTGACATGTGCAGGGACAGAGGAAGCATAAAGGGAGCAGAGGTAGCAAGAAGAACCTTATCCAGACCAAGTGGGATGGAAGTTTTCCAGAATAGCTCAAGGTGGCTTAAAACACCAGGCCTTGGTCAAGAAAGGCCAGTGTCCTTGGAGCTTAGTGTGCGGTGTGAGACTGAGGAACTTAAATGTGACCTAGAGTACCATAGGAAGTGATGAAAATATTTTCAAGTTCATGGGTCAGGTAACTTCAATTTTCAAAAGCTTATTCTGTCCCCTTTTTGTAAGGCAACTGTGTCATAGTCAAGAAGCCCTGGTAGTGCAGTGCTTAATGAACTGGGCTGCTCACCCAAAGGTCGACAATTCAAACCTACTACCCACTGTGTAGGAGAAAGATGAGGCAGTATGTTCAGTAAATATTTACAGCCTTGGAAACCCTATGGGTCAAATCTACTCTGTCCTACAGGGTCACTGTGCATCAACATTGACTTGATGGTAGAGGGCTTGGGAGTTGGGGGTTAGGATACACATACCTCTATACCAGCTCTAGTTTCTTCTTTCTTGGGGCTGACTGCTTAGTTGAGGGAGGAATGCATCCCTAGGGATTCAGAGCACTGCCTGTGTGGACTCTGGTCCTGCCTTGGCTACCAATCCACTGAATGAATTTTAGGTAGCTGATTCTCCAATTTTGATGAAGTAAAATTATCCACCTTTGATGAAGAAAAAGACAAGATGAGAACGTACAGGAGGAGTACATGAAGCTCCAGAGAACAAAGGTACTTTATATAACCAAGATAATTACTATTAAAGGAACATTTTCCTCACTTTCTATATTTTGTACCTTCCTATTCTTAGTCTGACACATCATCTCCATCTAGAACAGTGACAAGCTCCTTACTCATCGTAATTACCTTTTCAACCTGATGCTGGGTTTAGTAAAAACAACAACAACAACAAAAGATCCAGCACCTATGGTCATGAATGAACTACAAGCTAAATTTAAGGCATTACCAAAAAAATAAGATCCCAGGAATCAATGGAATACCAATATACTTGTTTCCACAAACATATGCAGCCTTAAACATATTCATCAAGGTATGCCAGGAAATTTAGAGGACAGTCACTTGACCAACAATTTGGAAGAGATTAATATTTGTTCACATTCCCTACAAAGGTGATCCAACAGAATGTGGAAATTGCTGACTAATGTCATTAATATCACAAGCAAGTAAAACCTTGCTGAAAATTATTTAAAAATGACTAGAACAGTACATTAATGGAAAACTGCCAGGAATTCAGGCTGGATTTAGAAGAAGCCATGGTACAAAATATATCATTGCTGAAGTCAAATTGATCTTGGCTGAATGCAGAGAGTACCAGAAGGATATTTATTGTTGTTTTACCGATTATGCCTTACTGTCAACAATCTATGCATACAAAACAGAAATGGCATAACACATACCAAGAAGAACTTCACATGTGTCAAAAAAGCAAGATACAGCATCAAACCTTGTGGATAAATGAAAACAAGCCATTCTCTGAAAGCAGATCATATTGCAGACCAAATGAATATCCCAGAGATAGGGAGCCAGGAGAAATAGATCAACATGGAGATAGATGATAAATTATTGAAGAAACTGAAAAAGATGGAAGAAAGAATTGAAACCATAAATAAAGAGGTACAATAAATTTAAAAATCATCACTAGACAGAGATATGACACCACCTTGCTTGCTGAAACTGAAGAAGACCTAAAGTGCTTACTGCATAAGGTCAAGGACTGTAGTCTTCAATATGGGTTGAAGCTTAATATCAAGAAGACAAAGATTCTCACCACTGGGCAAATATGCAGCACCATGACAGATAGAGAAGAGATTGAGGTTTGTTAACAATTACAGCTTGCTTGGCTCCACAATCAACACTTTTAACACCAGCAGTCAGGAAATAAAAAGATAAATAGTGTTGGGAAAATCTGCTGTCAAGGATCTCTCCAGAGTGCTGAAAAGCAACAATGTCAATTTAGAGACTAAGGCCTGTCTAAGCCAGGCCATGGTCTTCAAATTACTTGCTATGCATCAGAGAACTGAATAATGACTAAGGATGACAGAAGAAGAAGAATCAATGCCTTTGAATTGTAGTGCTGGAGAAGAGTCTTGAGCATACTATGGACTGCCAGGAATACAAACAGGTCTGTCTTAGAGTGGTTGAAACCAAGTATTTCCTTTGAGGCTAGGATTTTGAAGTTCCATCTCATATACTTTGGGCATGTGGTCAGGAGAGACTGGCCCTTGGAGCCTTCTCCTACTTGGAAGGGTGAAGAGACAGCATAGAAGAGAAAGAGCTCAGATGAGATGGACTGTTACTGTGACTGGGACAATGGGGGTTGGTGTGTTGGAATTAGTGAAACTGGCTCAGTACAGGCAAGGTTCAGAACTACTGTACATAGGGTCATTATGGGTCACAAGAGACTCAATGTCACATAACACCAACAAGAAGAAGACAGAGATGATACAGTCAACATAGCACTGGGAAGAAAATAAATGCATGAAAATCTAGAATATCAAGACAAAAATGGCTGAAGTTTCACTAAACTGAAGGAACCAAAAAGCAGAACAGAATAGAACAGATGGAACAGAGAGCCAGAGAGAGCTAGAAGACAAGAACCTCAGTGGGAACATACTAGAAGAAAATACAGACAGAATGAAAATGAAGACAATATGGGATAATATCAAAAGGAACAACATACATATACTCAATTCTAGAACAGGATGGGGCACTGAGAAAACTTGGTATCATGAAGAATAAGGAAATCCGTATTCAAGAAGGTAAGCAAACTTCAACAGACTTGATCCCAAAAGAAAAGTATCAAGATACAGAATAGTCAAATTCTCCAAAACAAAGATAAGGAGAGAATACTAAAAGCAGCACACACACACACACACACACACACACACACACACACACACACACACACAAAAGAGTCCAGTTAGGTTAAAGTCTGATTTCTCAGCAGAAACTATGCAAGCAAGTAGACAATGGAATAGCATGCACAGAAAGTTAAAAGAAAACAATTGCCAGCTGAGTAAAAGTTGTCCATCAAATAGGGAGGATAAATTGGATCATTTGCAGAAAAGCAAGACTTAAGAAATCTGTGAAAACAAGATAAACTCTACAAGAAATATTAAGGGAAGTAATTCACACAGACATAGCAGAGGAAAATTGAATGGACAAAAGCTGTCATCAACAACATAAAAAGAAACACAACAAAATGCCAATGATAAAATCTGACCTGTTAATAATCACACTTAATAAGAATTTATTCAGTGCACCAATTAAGAGTAACAGAATAGCAGAAAGGATAAAAACAAAGCAAAAAAGAAAGTCCATCTATATGTTATCTACGAGAGAAACATCTAAGAAAAAAGAATATACTACAAATCAAAGGTTGGAAAAAAATTATACCAAGTAAGTTACATCCACAGGAGTGGATATGATAACATATACTGCAGGATGAAAACCACCAAAAATATAAAGAAGGGCACTAAATGATGACTAAATGCACAATACATCAAGAAGGAATAACCTGAGTAAATATTTGTGCACCAAATGATAGCCCTGCAAAATGTATAAAACAATACTTAACAGGCTTGAAGAAAGACATGGACAGCAACACAATAGTAGTAGGAGACTTTAATACAACACTCTCACCAAAAGATAGGTCCATTTGAAAGAAAATAGACACAGATGCTGAAGAACTAAACAATACAATTTGCCAGCTTGACCTTGTAGATGTATTCAGGGTACTACACCCAACTAAAATGCAATTTATTTTCTTTTCAAGTGCACACAGTACATCCACTGGAATTGATCATATATATATTAGGACACAAAGCAAGCCTCAACAAATTTAAAAAAAAACACTGGAATAATATAAGGTATTTTTTCAGACAAAAATGGTATAAAAGTAGAAATTAACACTAAGAATATAAAGGATAAATAAATCCAGGTGGAAGCTAAATAACATCCAGCTAGAGCACAGTTCTCGAGTGGTCTAATAATAAGCTGAACTGCAATCCCAAAGGCATGTGGTTTGAATACACCAGGACAGTCTCCTTCTCTTGTGTGATTTATTGTCTCTGAAAACCCACCAGATGGTCAGCTATGGGTCGTTCTGACTTGATGATACACAATAACAACAATAGAACACTATTGAGTAATAGAAGAAATGAGAAATGAAATTTAAAAATTCCTTGAAACAAATGAAAATGTAAATCATCTCAAACCCTCTGGGATACAGCTAAGTCAGTCTTCAGGGGACAGTTCTTAGCAATAGGGAAACACCTAAAAAAGGTAGAAAGAAGCAAAATTAATGACCTAACTCAACACTTCCACTAAACAGAAAAAGAACAAACTAATCCCACAGCCTCTACAAAAAATGAAATTATAATGTTAACGGCTGAAATCAATGGGATAGGAAACAATTGAAACCATCAACAGGGTAAATATAATAGACAAATCACAAATATAAGAAAAGAAAGATAACATTTCTTTTAATCTCACTCCAATTTGTCTGATTAAGTTATGTTTGGTTTTTCTCCCTTTCCCCAACTATAGGGCAGGAACCTGACATTAGTAATTTGTGTACCCAATAGCATCAAGTATCTGGTAAATGAATACTTGTTGAATAAAGCGGTTTTATTTCTTTTAAATTTTATTTATGTATGCATGTATGTACATATGTATTTTTTTACATATGTATTTTTTGATGTTTTTAGGTGTCATAGAGTCACCTGCTACTCATAGAGACCCTATGTACAACAGCCCTAAACCCTGCTCTATCTCTTGCTAATCTTATTGTCTCCAACACACCTATCCCAATCACCCCAGTGACAGAATCAATCCATCTCATCAAGGGTCTTCCTCTCCTGCACTGTCCCTCCACCCTCCCAAGCATGAAGTCCCTCTCCAAGGACTGATCCTGTCTTGAAACATTTCCAAACTATGTCGGATGAAGCTTCAAAATCCTTTACTCCAAGGAACAGTCTGGCTTCACCCCTTTCCAGGATGAACTACTTTGTTCTCCTAGCAGTCCATGGTATATTCAATATTCTTCTCCAGCACCACAGCCCAAAGACATCAACTCTCCTTCTACCATCCCTGGACATTGTCCAGCTCTCTGATGCACAGCAAGTAATTGCCAAGACCATGGCTTATATCAGGAGCATCTTAGTCTCCAGAGTGGCATCATTGCTCTTCAGTACTTTGGAGAGGTCTCTGACAGCAGACTTTTCCAATGCAATTCCTCTTTTCATTTCCTGGATGCTGGTATCAATAGTGTTGCTCATAGAGCCAAGCAAACTGAAGCTGTCAAAAATTTCAATCTCTTCACCATCTATCATGATGCTTCCAATCAACCCAGGGGTGAGAATATTTTTTTTTTATGTTGAGATTCAATCCTTATTGAAGGCTGTAGTCCTTGATCTTCTGCAGCAAGTGCTTCAGGTTCTCCTCAGTTTCAGCAAGTGGGGTTGTGTCATCTGCATAACACAAATTGTTGATGACTCTACCTCCAATCCTGATGCCACACTTCTTCTCATACAGCCCAGCCTCCCAGATAATCTGTTCCACATATAGTTTGAAAAGATATGGAGATAAGACACATCCTTGATGCACACTCTTCCCAATTTTGAACCATGCAGTGTTTCCTTGCTCTGTTCTGATGACTGCCTCCTGGTCCAAGTATAAGTTTCACATAAGCACAACAATCTCTTGTGTTTATTTTATACTGATTTTCATACAAAGTTCATAAAGTTTGTATACATTATTTTTCACACCAGATCTTTCCTCTTTCCTATACCCACTCCTCCCTTCACCCATCAAATTGTGTGACCCTATGATTAAGCACCCCCCCTTGGATCCTAATACTCATTCTACAGTAATGGTCTTATACAGTATTTTTCCTTATGAGACTAAGTTAGTTGACGTAGCATAATGCTCTCCAGTCCACGTTAGGTAGTAATTTACAAAATGATAGCTCTTGTGTGCTGTATAGAATTCCATTGTGTGCATGTACCACAATTTCTCAATCTATTTGATTGTAATTGGGCACTTGGGCTCCTTCCATGTTCTCACTATGATGAATAAAGCTGCTATGAACATTGGTGTAGAAGCCTCTGTTTGTGTCTCAGTTCTCATTTTCTCAGAGTATATTTCAAGCAGTGCAATTGCTGGGTCGTATGGAATTTCTATGTTCAACTTTTTTTTAATTATTAAATTTTATTAATTTTTTTGAACATTTACAGAGATTTGGGGTTTTCATTCATTCATTGCTGCACTATTTTCTCTACCCTCCTCCCCAGTTTGTTCCTCTTTTTCATCCCCCCCCTTGAAAGTATGTTTTAATTGTCTAATTGCCACAGTGCTTGTCAAAGCCAGTTCTGATTGATCTCCTTTGTCAGCATGTCCTTTGCCATCCCTTATCACTCCTCCCTGAGAGAGACTTCACCCTGATTCATAAGGAAAAGGGGATGGCGTATTCTCTTAGCTACTTCCT
>NW_006399989.1:2928406-2929966 GCF_000299155.1 Elephantulus edwardii
CCCCACCCCCAGTACACTACCCTCTTGGAGAAGTAAAAGAAAAATGTTTGATAAAATTCACTTGTAAAACCATCTGGTCCAGGCCATTTTTTGGTCAGAAGCTGTTTTATTACCTTTTCAATTTCTTCTTTTGTAATGGGTCTGTTCAGATGTTCAATTTCAGTTTGTGTTAGTTTATGCAGGTTGTGCAGTTCTAAGTATTTGTCCATTGCCTCTTTCATATTTGTTTGAGTATAGTTTTCCATAATAATCTAATGTCAGCTTTTTTATTTTAGTTGGTTCTGTTGTAATGTTGCCTGATTCATCTCTTATTCGTATTAATTTTGTCTTCTTCTTTTCTTTTCTGAGTTTTGCTAACAGTTTGTCGATTTTATTGACCTATTCAAAAAATCAACTCTTAGTTTTGTTGATAGTTTCAATTTTTTTTGTTTTCTATTTCATTTATTTCTGCTCTGTTATAATTTAAGTGTTTTTAGAGGGTGTCGAGTTTTCTTGCTGTTCTTTTTCAATTTGTTGAAGATGTTGAGGTAGAGAATCAATGGTCAATTTTTCCTGCCTTTTGATGTGTTTCTTTTGCTGTAAATTGACCTCTGATTGCTGCTTTGGCTGTTTCCCAGAGGTTTTGGTAAGTAGTGTCTTCATTGTCATTTGTTTCAAGAAAATTTTTAATCATATTTTATTTCTTCTAGTACCCAATCATGTTCAAGCAAGGATTTGTTCAGCTTCCAAATGTATGGGGGTTTTTTCTCCTTTGTCTTCTTATTATTAATTTCTAATTTTACAGCATTATGGTCTGAATAGATGCTTTGTATTATTTCTATGATTTTGTATTTATTGATGCTTGCCTTGTAACCTAGAATGTGATCTATTCTGGAGAATGTTCCAGAAGGTATACTGTCTATTTTGGGGGTGCAAAATAGACAGTATACCTTTTGACGTCAAGTTGGTTTATTGTGTGGTTTAATTCTTCAGTATCTTTGTTTAGTTTCTTTCTGGTAGTTCTATCTTTTCTTGAGAGGGGTGTATTGAAGTCTCCAAGCACTGTAGTACTGTTGCCTATTTCCTTTTTCAGTTTTGTTAATGTTTGTTTTATTTATTTTGCAGGTCTTTCATTTGGTGCATAGATATTTATTATTGTGCTGCCCTGGATGTGCTCACCAGGTTGTGCCAAGAAATCTGGAAAACAACCACTTGGCCAACTGACTGGAAGAGATCAATACTCCCATTCAAAAGAAGGGTGACCCAACAGAATGTGGAAACTATAGAACAATATCATTGATTTAACATGCAAGCAAGATTTTACCAGAGGATATCAAAAAACGACTGGTACAGCACATCACCAAAGGACTGGCAGAAGTCCAGGCTGGGTTTAGAAGGGGTCGTGGTACTAGTGATATTGTAGCTGATGTTACATGAATCTTAGCTGAAAGCAGAGAATACCAGAAGAGTACCTATATGTGTTTCATTGATTATGCAAAGGTGTTTGACTGTGTGGATCATAACAAACTGTGGCTGACTCTGAGAAGAATGGGAATCCCAGAACACCTGATCATGCTAAGG
>NW_006399989.1:2934544-2936339 GCF_000299155.1 Elephantulus edwardii
GGTTTCAGGGTGAAGATCTTCTCTCACTATTCTAAAGGGCCCCTTTGGCAATAGGAAACACATAAACTATTATGGAGATTGATTTTGTAATTTAGATACACTGTTATCAATTGTGCTTAGTCTTACATGTTCATATCCTTGAAGATGTATCATGGAAGTGTTGCAGCCTAGAAGACACAAATTTAACTAACAAGTTAAAAGTACATGTGTCAAAAATTAAAAATCATTAGTATTCCAAGTAGAGGCTCTAATAGTGGCACAAATCAAGTTACAGAGGGATAGTAGTTCTTACAATAAAAGGCCTATTGACTAGCACTTTGTCTATTATAGTATGTAGAGGCTCAACTATGTCATTTATTGTTCTTAAGTCCTGGACCAAATTCCATCTACAACTGGGTTGTTTTACAACTTGGAAGTCCGCATTCAAGGCAGAGGTGAAGTAAGGAACTGCTTATGAGGTTTTCCGTCAATTCCAACACAATGTTCAACTTTTTGAGGAAATGTCAAACTGTCTTCTAGAGTGGTTGTACCATTTTTACAATCCCAACAACAATGTAAAAGAGTTTCTATCTCACCATATTCTCTCCAATATTTATTACTTGCTGCCCTGCTAAACTTTGTCACTGCTACTGAGGTAAGAGGGTATCTCATTGTGGTTTTGATTCATCTCTCTTATTGCCAGTGATTTAGAGCATTTCTTCAAGTGTCTGTTGGCCATCCGAAAGTCCTCCTCTGTGAAAAGTATTTCCATGTCTTTTACCCATTTTGTAATTGGGTTATCAGTCTTTTTCTTCTGGAGGCACTGTAGGATTCTGTAAACTTATGTTATAAGAGCCTTGTCTGAGATTCTATTTTCAAATGTTTGTTCACAGTCTGTAGGGTTTCTTTTACCCTGTGGGAAAAATATTTTTATGAGCACATAGGTTTAATCTTTAGAAGGTACCATTCATTATTTCTATCTTCAGATTGTACATTTCTGAATGTATTTGGCAGTCTCTTTATACCATAGAGTAGGCCTTTTAAGCTTGGTCCCAGTTTGTCTCTTATGAGCTTTACAGTTTTGGGCTTTATTCTAATCCAACTTCAGTTGATTCTTGTGTGTGGTGTGATATATGGATCCTGTTTTAACTTGCTATAGCTAGCAGGAAAGGCTTTTAGCCTTTCTCCAATGAGAATGATACTGGCTTTTGGTTTTGCATATATACTCTTCAGTGTGTTGAGTAAATTGCCATCTATTCCAATTTTTCTGAGTGTCTTAATCAGGAAAAGGTGTTGAATTTTGTCAAATGCCTTTTCTGCATCAATTGCTAGGATAGTATTTTTCTTGGTATGTGTTTTGTTAATGTGGTAAGTTGTATTGATTGTTTTTCTTATATTGAACCATTTTTGTATACCTCTTATGTATCCCATTGAGTTATGATGAATTATTTTTTATGTGGTTTTGGATTCTATTGGCTAGGATTTTGTTAAGGATTTTTCCCCCTATGATCATGAGATATATTGGTCTGTAGTTTTCTTTTTTTTGGAATATCTTTTCCTGGTTTTGGTATTAGGGTTATACTTGCTTCATGGAATGTCTCTGGGAGTGTTCCTTATGCTTCTATATTTTGAAATAATTTAAGTAGAATTGATGATAAATATACTCTAAATGGTAGAATTCAGCTGTAATGCCATCCGGTTCAGGACTTTTTTTTTTTTTTGTGGGGAAGTCTTCTTATGAGCTGCTCAATTTCTTCTTTTGTGTTGGGTCTGTTCAAGTGTTCTGCATCTGACCAAGTCAATCTGGGTGGGGCAT
>NW_006399989.1:2936439-2946689 GCF_000299155.1 Elephantulus edwardii
TTTTTTTTTTTTGTGGGGAAGTCTTTTTATGAGCTGCTCAATTTCTTCTTTTGTGTTGGGTCTGTTCAAGTGTTCTGCATCTGACCAAGTCAATCTGGGTGGGGCATGGGATTCAAGGAATTTGTCCATTTCTTCTAGGTTTTAAAATTTACCCAAATATATCTTTTCATAATATTCCTATGTTATAGGTTTAATTTCCTCTGCTTCTGTTATGATATCACCTCTATCATTCCTTAATCGAGTTGTGTCTTCCTTTTTTCTTTTGTTAAGTTTGTTGACACTTTGTCAATTTTATTGACCCTTTAAAAAAACTAGCTCCTGATCTTATTGATGGGTTGGTTTTTTCCCCCCATTTTCTATCTCATTGATTTTAGCACTTATCCTTAAAATTTCCATTTTTCTAGAGGCTGTTGGGTTAGATTGTTGTTATTTTTTTCTATTTGATGAAGGTGTTGAATTAGATCATGTATTTTGCTTCTTTCTTTCTTTTTTATGTGTTTGCCTATTGGTATGAACTGGCCCATGAATACTGCCTTAGCTGCATTGTATTTTCATTATCATTTATTTCAAGAAACTTTTTCATTTCATTCTTTGTTTCCTCTTCCACTCTTATTCTAGCAGGGTATTATTTAGAGTCCATCTTGACAGCTTTTTAAGCTTTATCCTCTTGTCATTAATTTCTAGTTTTATGACATTGTGGTCTGAGACAATATTTTGTATTATTTCAATGTCTTTTAATTTGTTGAGGCTTACTTTGTGCCCTAAATATGTAATCAGTTCTGGAGAATGTACCATGTGCACTTGAGAAGAAAGTGATTTGAGTTTTATTTGGGTGCAGTGCTCAGAATACACCCACAAGGTCCAGTTGGCTGACTGTGTAGTTTAAGTCTTCTGCATCTTTGTTAAGTTTCTTTTGAGTTGACCTATCCTTTGGTAAGAGTGGTGTGTTAAAGTTTCCTACCACTATTGTGGTGTTGTCTGTTTCTTCAGTTCTGTTAACAGTCACTTTATATATTTATTATATATATTTGGTGCATAGATGTTGACCAATGTTATGTCTTCTTGATTTACTGTGTCTTTACTAATTACATAGTACCCATCCTTATCTTTAATGGTGATTTTCATTCTGAAGTCTGTTTTATTAGAGATTAGTATTGTCACACCTCCGTTTTTTAAAAAAAATGCCATTTGCTTGGGATATTTTTTTCTAGCCTTTCTATATTTCTCTTCATTTATTAGATGCTTCTTTTGTACACAACATATTGATGGGCTTTCCTTTTTTTATCCATTCTGCTACTCTTTTTCTTTTGATTGGTGCATTAAGTCCATTCACATTAAATGTGATTTTTGACATGCCAGGTATTGTCATTGTAATTTTACTGTGTTTCTTTTTTGTTGTTTTTGTTACTATGGTCCATCCACTTCTCCTTTGTTGTGTCTGTGTGAAGGACAAACGTTCTTGTAGGTTAAGTCTTGTTTTCTCAAATTCTTTAAGTTCTTTCTTTTCTGCAAAGGATATCATTTGTTCTTTATATTTGATGGAGAGCTTTGCTCTGTACAGGATCTTGGGTTGGCAATTGTTCTCTTTCAACTTTCTGTATATGCCATCTTATTGTCTTCTTGCTTGCATGGTTTCTGCTGCAAAATCAGAACTTACCCAGATTGCTTTTTCCTTTGTTAACTGACTCTTTGTTTTCTGGTGCTGCTTTCAGTATTCTCTCCTTTTCTTTTATTTTGGAGAATTTTACTTTGTTATGTTTTCCTGTACAGGTCTAGTGTATTTGATGTTCACTGAGCTTCCTGAATATGGATTTCCTCCTTCTTCATAATACCTAGAAAGCTTTCTTCTAGTGCCTCCTCCACAATTTTCTCAGCGATTTACCTATCTTTCTAATATTTTGGAATTCAAATCATATGTATGTTATTCCTTTTGTTCCACATTATTCTAATGTTTTCTTCATTTTCCTTATGTCTTATCTCAGATTTTTCTTTTAGTATGTTTCTATTGAGGTTCTTGCCTTTCAGATCACTGAATTTCTGCTCCACCTCTTCTGTTTTACTTCTTTTTCCTTCCATTGTGTTCAACACTTCTGCCATTTCAGTCTTAATGTTCTGGACTGCATTTTCATGCTTTTCTGTTATTTCTAGTACTCTTTTGGCAGTACCATTTGTGATGATTTTTTAAGTTCTTGTATCTCTTTATCTATAGTTTCAATTTTTCTTTCATTTTTTTTTTTGCATTTTCTTCCATATTTGTGCAAGTGCTTCCACATTAATATATTTTTCTGGCTCCATATCGGGAGCTTTCTCGTTGGTTTCCATTGTTCCTTCCATCATTTATAACTTCTTCCATAGCTCTTCAAATTACTGAGTTCCTTGTTTTTCAATGCAGCATAGTATTCTATTGTGTGAATATACCACAGCTTCTCTATCCATTAATTTCTTGATGGGCACTTAGGTTGTTTCCAACTCCTTGCTATTGTGAACAAAGCTGCGATAAACATGGATGTGCATATATCTGTTTGGATGTCAGCTATGGTCTCTTTAGGGTATAGTCCCAGTAGTGGAATTGCTGGATCAAATGGTATCTCTATTTGCAACTTTTTGAGAAAGCTCCACACCACTTTCCACAGTGGTTGCACAATTTTACACTTCCACTAATATTGAATAAGTTTCTCCACAACCTCGCCAGCATTTGTTGCTTGCTGTTCTGTTAAATTTTGCTATTCTGTCTGGGGTGAGATGATATCTCATAGTTGTTTTGATTTTCATCTCCCTTAGAGAAAGGGATTTTGAACATTTCTTCATGTGCTTATTAGCCATCTGAATATCTTCTTCGGTGAAGTGTCTGTTCACATCCTGTGCCGATTTTCCTATTGCATTATTTACCTTTATCTTGTTGTGGTTGAAATGACTTTTTTAAATTATGAAAGCAACTCCATTTTTCCTCATAGTATAGTAGATCATATGATTGACTGAAAATATCCCATGTTAATCCATCTTATTCTAACAATACATGTTGTTGTTGTTGTTGTTATGTGCATTGAGTCATTTGCGATTCATAGCAACCCTATGTACAAGAGCCCTAAATGCCATTCTATTCTGTGCCAACCTCGCTGTCTCAAACACATTCATTCCCACCACTCCACTCACAGAATCGATCCATCTCATTGAGGGTCTTCCTCTCCTGCGCCGTCCCTCCACTCTCCCAAACATGATGTCCCTCTCCAAGGACCAGTCCCTCCTTGAAACATGCCCAAAATATGTCAGATAAAGCTTCAGAATCCTTGACTCCAGGGAACATTCTGGCTTCACCCTCTCCAGGACAAACCTGTTTGTTCTCCTAGTAGTCCATGGTATATTCAACACTCTTCTCCAGCACCACAACTCAAAGGCATCAATTCTCTTTCTATCATCTCTATTCACTCTCCAACTCTCCGATGCATAGCACGTAATTGTGAAGACTATAGCCTGGATCTGGCACACCTTAGTTTCCAGCCTGATGTCGTTGCACATCAGTACTCTTGAGAGGTCCCTCACAGCTGACTTTCCCAATACAATCCGTCTCCTGATTTCCTGGCTGCTGTTAGCAAGAGTGTTGACTGTGGAACCAACTAAACGAAAACTGTTAAGTTTCTCAATCTCTTCACCATCCATACCGATGCTGCCAATTGGCCCAGTGGTGAGACTTTTTGTTTTCTTGATATTGAGCTTCAATCCATATTGAAGACTGCTGTCCTTGACCTTCTGCACCAAGCGCTTCAAGTCCTCCTCAGTTTCAGCGAGCAGGGTTGTATCATCTGCGTAATGCAGGTTGTTGATGATTCTTCCACCAATCCTGATGCCACATTCCTCCTCGTACAGCCCAGCGTCTCTGTTCTGCATACAGATTGAAAAGGTATGGAGAATACATAGTGTGTCAATATTTATGCATTCCATTTCTTTCTTAACAATGTCCAATTTTCCTACGTTCATGTTTCCCACATTCCATATTCCAATCACTAGTAGTGTCTGCTACAACTGTTCCTTCTCCTTTGTGCTTCCATATTTGAGGGCTCAGCCTCGGTTGCCACATCTGCTAGTCTACTCTAAATGTGCTCTATTGTACATAGGGTTTTCAAAGGTCTGTTATAATTTGGAAGTGCATGGCCAATCCTTCTTCCTAGTCTGTCTTAATTTGAATACTCAGATTTCGAACAGTATCTGACAGACAAGCATTTTACAGAAAGGAGCAGTTGAAAGACATTTCCCAATTATACAAGCATCCAATAAATTCAGTGTTGCTCCCTGCCCTAGGCATGTATATCTTGACCTATCCCTTTCCCCATTCCATCAGCATCCCCTTCCACTCCTGCCTATCCATCCTCACCCCACTGCTCCCACCCTTTCCCCCTTGTGTCCTCATAAGTGTTTTACTAGTTATCATTCTATTTTTACAATTGTCTTATGCAATATTTGTCCTTAAGAGACTGAGTTAGTTCACTCAGAATAATACTCTCCAATTTCTTACTCCCATTGTGTGAATGTACCACAATTTCTCAATCCATTCAGTTGTGGTTGTACATTTGGGCTGTTTCCATGTATGTTCCATGTTCCATGTTCGTTCGTGAATAATGCTGCTGTGAACATTGATGTACTAATCTCGGTTGTATCTCAATTTTAATTTTCTTGGTATATTCTGAATAGTGGTATAGTCCTCAGGGGACAGTTCATAGTAATCGGCAAACACATAAAAATGAAAAAGGAGCAAATTTAATGATCTAAGTCAACAGTATCATCAAATAGAAAAAGAACAACAATCCTACTACACACCCTCTAGAATAATGGAAATTATAAGAACAAGAGTTGAAATCAGTGAGATAGAAATAAGGAAAACAATTGAAACCATCACAAAAACGGAGCTGGTTTTTCAAAAGGGTCAAGAATATTGACAAACCATTTGCAAACTTAGCAAAAGAATAAAAGAAGACACTAGTAACTCAATTAATGAATGGTCTAGGTGGCATCACAATAGAACCAGAGGAAATTAAATTTATAATATTGGAATATTATTAAGAGCTATACTATAAATTTTAGAACCTAGAGGAAATGGAAAAATTCCTTCAAACTCATGCTCTACACATGGACAGACATAGAACACTTAAACATTACAAAAGAAGAAATTGAGCAGGTCATAAAAAGACATCCCCACAAAAACAATTCTGGCTTCACTGCTGAATTCTACCAACCAGTCAGAGCAGATTTATCACCAATTCTACTTAAACAATTTAAAAAAATAGAAAATGAAAGAGCACTCACAGAGACATTCTATGAGGCAAGCTTAATCCTAATACCAAAATGAGGCAAAGATATTATAAAAAAGGAAAACTACAGACCAATATTTCTCATGAACACAGACACAAAAATGCTTAACAAATTCATAGCAAATAGAATCCAAAAGCACATTAAAAAAATTCACCATGACCAAGTGGGATTCATTACAGGTAGGTAAGGATGGTTCAACATAAGAAAAGCAACCAATGTAATTTACCACATTCACAAAGCAAATAGCAAGAACCACATGATCCTAGAAATTCACAAAAAAAACCCACAAACAAACCAAAAAACAGAAAAGCATTTGACAAAATCCAACACCCCTTCCTGCTTAAGACATTCGGTAAAATAGGAATAGAAGGGAATTTCCTCAACATAGTGAAAATATACATGAAAAACCAAGAGCTAACATCATTCTCAATGGAAAAACACTAAAGGCATTTTTGTTGCAAACAAGGACCAAACAAAGATGCCCACTGTCACCACTTCTATTCAATCTTGTGTGGGGAGTACTAGCTATGGCAATATGACAAGAAAAGGAAATAAAAGTCATCCATATCAGCAAAGAGATGGTTTATCTGTAGCAATATGAAGATGAAATGATAGTACACACAGAGAATCCCAAAGATTTAACAAAAACCCTATTACAACTAGTGGTCTATTTTTGTGGGGTTGCAGGAGACAAGATAAATATCCGAAATCAGTGGGATTCCTCTCCAATAACAAAGAGAACTCAGAGAAGGAAACCTAGAAAGCAATATCATTTAAAATAGCCAACCAAAACTTGAGGTACTTGGGAATTAACCTTACTAGAGACACAAAAGGCCTGTATAAAAAACCTACAGAACATTTATGTGAGAAGCAATAAAAGACATAAATAAATGGAAAACTGTTCAATGTTCATGGATAGGAAAACTCAATATTGTGAAAATGACAATCCTACCAAAAGCAATTTACATGTACAATGCAATCCCAATGTTGTTGCTGTTATGTGCCACCGAGTCGCTTGAGAATAGATGGTTTTGTTAGTAAATTTTATCTAACATTCAGAGAACTGTCATCAATACTACATGAAATATTCTAGAAAATAGAAAAAGATGGAATTCTCCCAGACTCATTCTATGAAGCAAACATCCTTGATACTAAAGTCAGGTAAAGACATCTCAAAAATAGAAAACTATAGACCAATTTTCCTCATTAACATAGTTTCAAAAATCTTCAATAAAATCCTGGCCAATAGAATGCAAGAGTTGTTGTTGTTGTTGTTATGTGCCGTCGAGTCACTAGTGACTCATAGCGACCCTGTGTACAACAGCCCTAAACCCTGCTCTGTCCTGTGCCAATCACACACCTACCCTGATTATCCCAGTCACTGAATCAATCCACCTCATAGAGGGTCTTCCTCTCCTGTGCTGTCCCTCCACCCTGACAAGCATGATGCCTTTAGTCTCCAGAGTGACACTATTGCTGTTCCATACTTTGGAGAGGTCCCTAACAGCAGACTTTCCTATCGCAATATGTCTTTTAATTTCCTGGCTACTGGTGCCAAGAGTGTTGACTGCGGAGGCAAGCAAACTAAAGTTGTGAACAATCTCAGTATCTTCACCATACCAAATTCATTTTTCAAGGAGATTGAAAAGGAAATTGTCAAGTTTATTTGGAAAGCAAAGAGATCCCAAACAAGTAAAGCACTTCTGAGAAACCAAAATGACATGGGAGGCATAGCACACCCTGACATCAAAACCTAGTAACCAAACATCATGGTTCTCGTACAAGACAGGTACATAGACCAATGAACAGAATTGAGAACTCAGAAATTAACCTCTCCCAGCTGATATTTGACAAGGAAATAAATTAGATCAAATGGGGAAATTGCAATCTCTTCAACAAATGGTGCTGACAAAACTGCACTGGTACCTGCAGAAAGCTGAAAGAGGACCCACATCTCACACCATACACAAACATCAACTCAAGGTGTATCAGAGACTTGGAAGTAAAGCCCAAAACTATACAGTTAATAAGAGACAAACTGGAACCAAAAGTAAAAGGCCTAGCCTATGGTGTAAAGAGACTGCCAAATAAAGCCAGAAATGCATAATCTGGAGAGGATAAAATTTATGAATGGAACCTTGTAAAGAATAAATCTCTGTGCTCATCAAAAACTTTTCCCAACAGAATGGAAACAAAAAATCAAAACACTTACCAACTTAGAGCAAACATTTGGCCATACTGTCTCAGACAAGAGTCTCATAACAAAAGTTTACAGATTACTTCTGGGCCTTCAGAAGGAAAAAAGACTGATAACCCAATTATAAAATAGGCAAAAGACATGAAAAGACTTTTCACAGAGTAAGACATTAAGAAGGCCAAAAACACATGAAAAATGTTCAAAATCACTGACAAAAAGAAAGATGAGAATCAAAACCACAACGAGATATTATCTCACCCCAGTAGTAGTGGCAAAGTTTAGTAGGACAGCAAGCAATAAATATTGGAGAGGATGTAGAGAGGTGGGAACTCTCATACAGTACTGATGCAATTGTAAAATGGTACAACTCCTCTGGAAGGCAGTTTGGCATTCCCTTCCTTCTTCTTTTGATGGTTATTCAAAATTTGGTCCATATAATCTCAATATTGTCAGCACTGTG
Source organism: Elephantulus edwardii (assembly GCF_000299155.1). Taxonomy (NCBI): domain Eukaryota; kingdom Metazoa; phylum Chordata; class Mammalia; order Macroscelidea; family Macroscelididae; genus Elephantulus; species Elephantulus edwardii. Next base: position 2,944,401 of record NW_006399989.1, read on the forward strand.
AAGCTTGAATTTATTTTTATGTTCTTTCAGGATGGGACATGTCAAGCAAGTTCTTTTTTTTATTCTGACTCAAGCTTTTGCACATGTCGTTAAAATAAAAGTTGTCTTCTTGAGCTGTTCTTTGAAATATTGTATTCAACTCTTTTACTTTAACATTTTTTGTCTTGGCTTCATGCCACTGTCATGCAATTTTCATAGTTTCTTCTGACATCCATTTTGGTTTTTATTTTTACCTTTGTCTTTGTAATGATCTTCTGCTCTATGTATCCTTGAGGGTCTGTTCCACAGTCGGCACCTGGCCTCGTACTGACTGCTAATATTGAGTCTCTCCAACCAATCTTTCCACAGATGTATTAAATGTAATTTCTGTGCAGTACATCAGGTGAGGCTTATGTGTAAAGTCACCTTTTGTGTTTCTTAGAAAAGGTATTTGCACAATTTTATAATCCCACTGACAATGTCTAAGAGTTCCTTATCTTGTAACATCCTCTCTAACCTTTTTATTTTCTATTCTGTTAAACTTTGCCACTGCTACTGGAGTGAGATGGTATCTCATTGTGGTTTTGATTTGCATCTCTCTTATAACAAGTCATTTTGAGCATTTCTTCAATTGTCTTTTGGCCATTTGAATATCCTCCTCTGAAAATTCTTTCCATGTCTTTTGCTCATTTTGTAACTGGATTATCAGTCTTTTTCTTGTGGAAATACAAGTGTATTCTGTAAACTTTCATTTATGAGACTCTTGTCTGAGATGGTATTGTCAAATGTTTGTTCCCAGTTAGTAGGTTTTCTATTCATCCTGTTGGAAAAAGGTTTTGATGCACACAGACATTTAAAGTCCCTTTCGTCAATTTTTATCTTTTTCCAAATTGTGCATTTCTGGCTGTATCTGCAGTTTCTTCATACCATACACTAGGCTTTCTAAGTTTGATCCTAGTTTATCCCTTATTAACTTTATGGTTTAGGGCTTTACTCCCATGTTTCTGATCCACCTTGAGTTTATTTTTGTGGATGGTGTGAGATGTGGGTCCTGTTTCAGCTTTCTGCAAGTAGCCATACAGTTTTGCCAGCATCATGACTGTCATTTCCCCAGTTGATGGGTTTTATTTCCTTGTCAAATATCAGTTGACTATAGATAGATGGATCTATTTCTGGGTTCCTAATTCTGTTCCATTGGTCCATGTGCCTGTTATTGTGCCACTACCAAGCTGTTTTGGATACTACTGCTGTGTAGTAGGTTTTGAGGGCAGAGTGTGCTATGCCTCCCACTTTATTTTTGTTTCTCAGAAGTGTTTTGCTTATTCAAGATCTCTTGCTTCTCCAAATAAACGACACAATTTCCCTTTTATCTCCTTGAAAAAGGAATTTGGTATCTGTATTGGGATTGTGCTGAACATATAGATTGCTTTTGGTAAGATTGCCATTTTCACAATATTGAGTCTTCCTATCTATGAAACAGGGCACATTCTTCCATTTCTTTAGATATTTTATTGCGCCTTTCAGAAACATTCTGTAGTTTTCTTTGTATATGTCTTTTGTATCTCTAGTTAGATTCACTCTCAAGTATCTCAGCTTGTGGTTGGCTGTTGTAAATAATATTGCTTTCTTGGTTTCCTTCTCTGAGTTCTCTTTGTTACTGTAGAGGAGTCCCACTCATTACTGTATATTCATCTTATATCCTGACACTCCACTAAATTGACCTATTAACAGTTTTTTGCTGCTTCTTTGGGGTTTTCAGTGTACACTGTCATGTCCTGATATTGTATATAGCAATACTTTAATCATCTCTTTGCCAATCTAGATGCCTTGTATTTCCTTCTCTTGTCCTATTGTCCTAAGAGGCACTTCCAATACAATATTGAATAAAGGTGGTGCAGTCTGATGCTCCACCAAAAAGCTGAACATAGAAACTCCATATGATCCAGCTAGTCCACTGCTTGGAATATACCCAGAGAAAATGAGAACTGAGGCACAAACAGAGACTAGCACACCAACATTCATAGCAGTGCTATTCACCATCACAAGAACATGGAAACAGTCCAGATGTCCAACTACAATCAAATGGATTGAGAAATCGGGGTACATTCACACAGTATAATACTACACAACATGCAGGAGCAATGATTTTGTAAATTACTACCTAACTTGGGAGAGACTGGAAAGTATTATGCTGAGTGAACTAACTTAGTCCCATAAGGACAAATACTGTATAAAATATTATTGTACCATAAGAATGAGAATAAAAAAAAAAAGAATGAGAATCGAGTGGAGATAGCTGGCAGCAAGGGG
>NW_006399989.1:2948686-2951809 GCF_000299155.1 Elephantulus edwardii
TCTTTGGCTCTGGTTGTTGGTGCATATATCTGAATGATAGTGGTATTCACTGGACTTCCTTGTAAGCGTATGGATATAATCCTATCACTCACAATGTTGTGCTTCAAGATGGATCTAGAAATTACTTTTTTAACTATTAAAGCAACCCTGTTTTTCCTCACCTTTTCATCTCCGGAGTAATATATCATATGATCATCTGACTCAAAATGTCCCATGCTAGTCCATCTCATCATAGGGTCATTCAATTTGATGGGTGAATGAATTGAAAAAAAAATGGGAAACATCCAGTGTGAAGAACAATGTATTTGAACTTTGTAAATAAACTAGTATGATTTTTTTAACAAAGAACCAAAATAAATGGTGTTTTTTGTGAATGAATCATTCAATGTACAAAATCATTTGCTTTCCAGCCTCATTTCTGTCACTTTTCAAATACCATTTCTTCCGACTTGTTTCCAACTGTTTCACTCCAGTCACCAATAGTTGTAAATGTATCTTAATTTCATGTTTGATGAATTTTGGATTGCAAAAGATGTATGAACTCTTCAATTTCTTCCTTTTTTGGTTTTAGTTATTTATGCATATATTTGAATAATGGTTGTATTAACAGGTCTTCCTTGTACACATACAGACAGTATCCCAGTGTTCTATCACCCATTATTTTAGACCTTGAAATAGCTCTTTTAATTATGAACGCATTCTTCCTCAGATTTTCACTCCCAAGTTAGTAGATTGTATGATTGATTCAAAGTGGCTCATGCAGTTCACTAATGCCTAGAAAGTCAACCTTTCTACATTCCATTAAATTTTTGAAAACTTCCCAGTCTGTAGGTTTCCTTTTTACCCTTTTAGAGAAGATTTTTTTTATGTGCATAGGGATTCTTAGAAAGTCTCATTCATCTATTTTGTTCTATCCTGGTTGTAGATATAATAATCTATAGCACTTCCATAATGATTCAAAGACTCTTCAGCCTGTGGACTGGGGTTTCTAGAGTTCTTCCAGGCTTTTCTTTAATTAAATTAATAGTCTTTGGTTTCACACCTAGGACCTTGACCCACCTTGAATTGCGTTTTGTCTATTATATGATGTGTGGGTCTTGCTTGAGTTTTCTACAAATGCTTTTTCAATTTTTCCAACACCATTTGTTAAAAAGGCTATTGTTTCCTCACTTAACTAATTATATCTCTTTGTAAAAAATCAATTGAGCATAGAGAGATGAGCTCATTTCTGGGTTCTCAATTCTGTTCCACTGATCTATGTGTCTACCACTGTACCAATACCATGCTGTCTTAAGCACCACGGCTATGTAATCAGGGAGTGTGAAGCCTCCTATCTTGTTTCTCTTTTTTTAGGAATGATTTACTTATTTTGAGTCACTTTCCATTCAAGATACAATTTGAAATTTTTTCCCCACCTCACTGAAGAATGTTATTGGTATCTGTATTGGGATTACATTGAACTTTTAGATTGCCATTACTAATCATCATTTTCTGATATTCATTCTTTCATCCATGAGCATGGTTTATTCTTCCATTTCTCCAGGTCTCCTTTATTTCTTGTAGTAATGTTTTGTAAGAGATCCATACTTACTCCTATTACAAAAAAGGTGACCCAGTAGAGTATGGAAATTATTTTACAATGACATATAGCACATACAAGCAAGCTCCTGCTGAATATTATAAATAAATGACTGGAACAGTACATTGACAGATTACTATGAGAAACATAAGCTGGGTTTAGAAAAAGCCATGACACTAGAAACATTATTGCAAAGGTCAAATGGATGTTGGCAGAAAGCAAAGAGTACCAGAGAGATATCTATCTGTGTTTCATTGCCTATGCAAAGGCATTTGACTGTGTAGATCACAACAAATTGTGGTTAACTTTGAGGAGAATGGGACTTCCAGAACACTTGATTTTGCTCAGGTTGGTGTGCAAGGAATGGAGATATAGCAGGGAAATGGAAAAGACACACATGTGCTTGGGGTTTGGGGGGACTGTGAATGACTTGGTTATTTCTGTAAGTGAAGTATCTTTCATCTACTAAGTAAAAATGTTTGTCTGTCAGATACTGTCCTGATATTAAGCATCCAAATTAAGACACACTAGGAAGAAAGATGGTCATACACTTTCAAAATATAACAACAGGTCTTTGAAAACCCTATATACAGCAGAGCATCCTTAGAGTAGACTAACAGATATGGAAACTGAAGCTGAGCCCTCAAATTTGGAAACACAAAGAAGGATACACAGTGGTAAGAAGAAATTAACAATTGATATGTGCAAAGTGAGAAGTATAAATGTAGAAAAACTAGACGTTGTAAAGAAAGAAATGGAGTGCATACATATTGGTTATTAGCGAAATGAGATGGATTGGCATGGGACATTTTGAATCTCACGACCGTATAATCTATTTTGCTGGAGATTAAAGGGTGAGAAAAAAATGGGGTCCCTTTCATAGTTAAAAAGGGATTTCTAGATCTATCTTGAAATATAATATCGTGAGTGGCAGGATAATATCCATATACATATAAAGAAAACCTGTTAATACCGCTATAATTCAAATTTATGTGCCAACAACCAGGGCCAAAGAGGAGGAAATAGACTATTGACTGCTGAAGTAAAAAATCAATCAAACATGTAACCAAGATGCATTAATAATAATGAATGACTGGAATGCAAAAATTGAGAACCAGAAAGAAAGTTCAGTAGTCAGAAAATATGGACTTGATGACAGAAATGAGGTTGAGGATAGAATAATAGAATTCTGTACAATCAATGATATATTGATAGCAAATACCTTTCATAAGAAACATAAATGGAGGCCATACACATGGATTTCACCTGATGGGATGTACAGGATTCAGAATGATTACATCTGAGGAAGGAATCATTGGAGAAATTCAATATCAACAATGAAAACTAGGCCATGTGCTGATTGTGGAACAGACCATCAACTGCTCATATTCAAGTACAAGTTAAAGCTAAAGAAGGTTAAATAATATACACAGGAATCAAGATTTGATCTTGAGTCTATCCCCATGAATTTAAAAACAACAAAGGAAAAGGTTTGAGGCTATGAACACTAATCAACAAAGACCAAATGAGCTGTGGGAAGATAT
>NW_006399989.1:2951949-2962759 GCF_000299155.1 Elephantulus edwardii
AGAAGAAGAAGAAGAAGAAGAAGAAGAAGAAGAAGAAGAAGAAGAAGAAGAAGAAGAAGAAGAAGAAACCAAAATGGATGTAAGAAGAGACTCTGAATATGGCACTAGAGCACCAATAAGCCAAAGCCAAGGGAAGAAATCAAGAAGTAAAGGAGCTGAATAGAAGATTTCAAAGGGCAGATCTGGAAGACAAGGCAAAATATTCTAATGAAATGTAAAAGGAGCTGGAGAAAATCAAAAGGACCAAATTCACTCAGCATTTCTTAAGGTGAACAAATTAAAGAACAAATGCAAGCCATGTGTTGTAATGCTTAAGGATGCTATGGGTAGAATATTTAATGATTCAAGAAGCAATAAAAAAATATGGAAGGAGTATACAGACTCATTGTACCAAAAAGAATTGGCTAACACAGAAGAATTTAAAGAAACAACATATGATCAAGAGACAATGGTGAAGAAAAATAAAAAGAGGCAATGGTGATGAAAGAGCAAGTTCAGGCTGCTCTGAAAGACTTGGCAAAAAATAAAGCCCCAGGAATTGATGCAATATCAATTGATGTATTTCAGCAAACAGATGCTGCCCCGGATGTGCTCACAAAGTTGTGCCAACAAACCTGAAGGACAACTACTTAGCCAACTGACTGAAAGAGATCCATATTTATTCCCATTCCAAAAAAAGATGAGCTGAGTGTGGAAATTATTGAACAATATCACTAATATCACACACTAGTAAAATTCTGCTGAAGATTATCCAGAAACGACTTGAACAGTACATTGACAGAGAACTACCAGAAATACAAGCTGGATTTAGAAGAATTTGTGGCACTAGAGACATTCTTGCCAATGTCAGATGGATCTTGGCAGAAAGCAGAGTACAAGAAAATGTCTATCTGTGCTTCATTGACTAAGGAAAGGCATTTGACTGTGTGTATCACAACAAATTGTGGCTAGCTTTGAGGAAATGGGAATCCCAGAACACTTGATTGTGCTTCTGTGAAATCTATACTTGGAACAAAAAGCAGTACTCAAAACAGAGCAAGGAAATATTGCATGGTTCAAAATCAGTAAAACAGTGTGTCAGGGATGCATCCTGTCCCCACAACTTTTCAATCTGTATGTAGAACAGATCTTTTGGGAAGCAGGACTTTATGAGGATGGGTGTAGACTCATCAATAACCTACAATACGTAGATTCTTGCTGAAACTGAACAAGACCTGAAGCACTTTCTGTAGAAGGTCAAATACTGTAGCTTCAATATGGATTGAATCTCAACATCAAGAAAACAAAGATTCTCACCACTGGGCTGATTGGCAGCACCATGATAGGTAGAGAAGAGATTGATGTTGTTAGCAATTACACCTTGATCAGATCCACAATTAACACTCTTAACACCAGCAGTCAGGAAATCAAAAGAATTGCATTGGGGAAAATCTGCTGTCAAAGACCTCTCCAGAGTGCTAAAAGCAACGATGTCAGTCTAAAGACAAAGGGGCACCTAATCCATGCCATAGTCTTCTCAATTACATATCATGCTTCAGAGTTGGACAATGACTAAGGATGACAGAAGAATAGATGCCTTCGAGTTGTGTTGCTGGAGAAGAGTCTGGAACTGCCAAAAAAACAAATCAGTCTGTCTTGAAGAATGTGAAACCAAGTCTCTCCTTGGAGGCTAGGATTTTGAAGTTTCATCTCACATACTTAGGGCACGAGGCCAGGAGAGACCTGTCCTTGGAGAAGAACACCATGCTTGGAAGGGTGGTGTGACAGCACAGTAGAGGAAAACCGCGATGAGATGGATTGATACAGTATCTGGGGCAATGGTGGTTGGTTTTTCGGAATCAGTGAGACTGGCTCAGAACAGGGAAGGATTCAGAGCTGCTGTAAGTGATATGTCGCAGGTGACCCAATGGCACAAAACAACAAAAGCATACTATTTTGGTTGGTTTTTTTTTAAAATTTAAGCCTCATATTTAGAGTTGAGAAGACCTCAGGGAGGGCCTTTGTATTTACAAGTTGGTCTTCTGTTAATATGCTGTACTGAGGTAGCCTGTGGTTGCTGTGATGCTGAACCTTGTGGCGTTTGGGAGTCAAATACCATAATAGTTATCCATGTTGGACAGTGTTTGGTGGAGCTCCCAGTTTAAGGTTTAAGGAAGGAGGAGTGGCATTCAGTTAATAAACAGCATGCATGCCTCTGGAAACTGTGAACTTTGATAAACGACAATGGTCATGGAAGGGCTTCAGGCCTTTTGTTCATGGAGTCTCTATGAGTCATGCTCAAATTGATGGTAAATTCCTGTTCTCAAGGGGAATGCTTTTAACTTCTCTTCATTGAGAACAATGTTGGCCTTCAAGCGTGTGTATATACTTTTTACTATGTTAAGTAAATTCCCCTCAAATACTATTTTGTTGAGTGTTTTAATCAGGAAAGGGTGCTGGATTTTGTCAAAGGCCTTTTCTGCATCAATTAATAGGATCCTGTGGTTCTTGTTCTTTGCTTTGTTAATGTGATGAATTATACTGATTGTTTTTCTTATGTTGAACCATCCTTACATACCTGTTGTGAATCCCACTTGGTCATGGTGAATTTTTTTTTTATGTAGCGTTGGATTCTATTGGCTAGGATTTTATTCAGGATCTTGCCATCTATGTTCATGAGAGATACTGGCCTATAGTTTTCTATTTTGGTGGTGTCTTTACCTGGCTTTGGTATCAAGGATATGTTTGCTTCATTGAATGAGTCTGGGATAATTCCATCTTTTTCTATTTTCTGAAATAGTTTATGTAGCATTGGGTTTTCTCTGAATGTGTGATAAAATTAACTTGTAAAACCATCTGGCCCAGGGCTTTTTTGGCTGGAAGTTGTTTTAGTACCTTTTCAATTTCTTCTTTTGTAATAGGTCTGTTCAAGTGTTCACTTTCGGTTTTGTCAGTTTAGGTAGGTTGTGAATTTCTAAGTATCTGTCCATTTCCTCTAGGTTTTCATGTTTCTCTGAGTGTCGTTTTTCATCATATTCCATTGTTAACCTTTTTATTTTAGTTGGTTCTGTTGTGACATTGCCCATATCATCTCTTACTCAGATTATTTCTTTTTCTTCTTTTCTTTTGTTAGTTTAGCTAGTAGTTTGTGTATTTTATTGACCTTTTCAAAGAACCAACTCCTAGTTTTGTTGTCGGTTTCAATTGTTTTTGTTTTCTATTTCATTTATTTGTGCCCTAATTTTTATAATTTCTGATTTTTGGAGGGTGTCGGGTTTTCTTGCTGTTCATTTCCAATTTGTTGGAGATCTTGGGTTAGAGAGTAAATGGTCATTTCCCCCCCACCCCCGTCTTTTCATGTGTTTTGCTTATTGCTGTAAATTTGCCTCTAATTACTGCTTTGGCTGTTTCAGAGAGATTTTGGTAAGTTGTGTTTGTGTTTTCATTGTCATTTGTTTCAAGAAACATTATAATTTCATTTTTTTATTTCTTCAGGTAACCACTCATATTCACATAAGGTGTTATTCAGCTTCCAAATGTATGGTTTTCCCCTTCTTTATCCTCTTGTGATTAATTTCTAATTTTGTAACATTGTGGTCTGTGAAGATGCTTTGCATTATTTCTATGCTTTTGAATTTATTGATATTTGCCTTGTGTCCTAAAATGTGATCTATTCTCTAGAATGTTCCATGCACATTGAAGAAAGTATACTGTGCTTTCTTTAGGTGCATTAGCCTATCAATATCTATGAGTTTGAGTTGGTTTATTTTGTGGTTTAAATCTTCAGCATCTTTGTTGAATTTCTTTCTGGAAGTACTACTTTTCTTGAGAGTGGTGTGTTGAAGTCTCCAACTACTATAGTAGTGTTGTCTATTTCTTTTTCAGTTTTTTTAATGTTTGTTTTATATATTTTGCAGGACTTTCATTTGGTGCATAGATATTTATTATTGTTCTATCTTCTTGTTTTCTTGACCGCTTAATCATTATATAGTGACCTTCCTTGCCCTTTATGATGGTTTTTGCACTGAAGTCTATTTTATCGGAGATTAATATCACCACTCCTGCTTTTTTCTGTTTGCCATTTGCTTGGTATATTTTTCCCCACTTTTTTATTTTTAGTCTTTTTTTATCTTCATTTCTTAGGTGTGTCTCTTGTAGACAACCTATTGATGGATTTTGGGGTTTTATCCAATCTGCTACTCTTTTTCTCATCAGTGGTGCAGTTAAACCATTCACATTCAGTGTGATTATTGAGAGGCAAGGTTATGTTGCTATCATTTTGCTGAGTTCTTTTTGGCATTGCTAGTTACTTTGGTCCATCCTGCTTTCTGTGGCACCTGTGTAAGAAAAAAGTCTCTCAGTGTTTCAGACAATGCTGCTCTTGTTTTTATGAACTCACTTAGGTTTTGTTTTTCTGGAAATATCTTTATCTCTTCTTCATATTTGATGGACAATTTTTCTGGGTATAATATTCTTGGTTAAGAGTTGTGTTCATTGAATGTTTGATATATGTCATTCCATTGTCTTCTTGCTCTCATGGTTTGTACTGAGAAATTGGCATTTAATCTTATTTGCTCTCCCTTATAGGTTACTTATTGTTCTTCGCTCACTGCTTTCAGAATTCTCTTCTTATCTTTGCTTTGGCAAATTTGACTATGATATGTCTTGGCTTTTTTCTTTTGGGGACTATTATATGTGCTGTTCTCTTAGGTTCTTGAATATCTATTCTCTCATTCTTCATTATGCCTCAGAAATTTTCATCTGGTAATTCTTCCACAACTTTTTTGGTGCCTTTACTTGATTCTTCCTGTTCTGATTTTCCTATTATGCACATGTTATTTCTATTGATGGTGTCCCACATTATTCTTATGTTTTCTTCTTTTACCTTCCTTTTTTCATTCTGCGTTTTTGTTCTAGCAGATCAGTGGTAACAATTCTATCTTCTATTTGGCTGGTTCTGTTTTCTATCTTCTCAGTCTTGTTCATGTGACCCTCCATCATATTGACAGCATCTGAAACATTGGTCCTCATATTTTGGATTGTCGTTTCTTATTTTTCCAGAGACTCTAGTACCTCATTTGTTTTCTCTGCATTGTTTCAGATTTTTTTAAGCTCTTCCTGGTTTCTGGATATGGTATCCTGTAAGTCTTCAAGTTTGTCTTTTACCCATTGAAAATATTCAATCACTTTTTTTTTTCTAAATTCTGTGTCAGAAAGTTTCATCAGACTTTCTGTCTTCATGAAATCCATTGATACTGTGTCACCTTTGCTTGGTGACATCTTGCTTTGGGTTTACATAGGGGTGTACTGCTTCCTACATGACATTGCTATGGTAGTTTTTCATGTCTGAGGCTATAACAGGTTCTTGATCTGAAGTCCCCACTGTGGAAGAGGGTGGGGCAGCTACCCTGCCTGGGTTTCTCTCAGTTTGATAGAGAAAAAGCCTATGAAAGCAGCCTCCTCTGTCAAACAACAGCCACAGCTAGATTAGCCCATGGAGCTCTGGGGTAAAGGAAGTTGATGCACTGGACATGAGGAAACACAAGGTGGAGTGCAGAGACCTGATTTGAAAACCAGGAAGCCTTGGTTTTCCCTTTAAAAATTAGCTCTAGCTGTCTCCCTCCTTTCTGATTGAGCTTAAGGGGTCCTATGTGATCCAGCCAAACAACAATGACCACCCACAAAGTACCTCACTCAAGTTCTAGCATTGCTTCCAGTGCACATCAGAAGCGGTGCTCTGGACACGGGACAATGACGATGGGACTAGAGTTCCAGACTTATACTCATTGAGATTCCAGACTTATACTCATTGAGATTCCAGCTTTCCTGCTTATCCCAGGGCACTGCTTCCTGCTGTGTTGCTCTCTGGTGTGTGTGTCAGTAGCTCCCCAGCACATGTTTGCCATCAGCAAGGAGCTCCCCAGCCTGTGCCTGCTTTCAGCAGGAAGCTCCCCAGTGTGTGTGTGGCTTCAGCTAGCAGCTCCCCAGTATGTGCATGGTTTCTGCTAACAGCTCTCCAACGTGTGCCTGGTGTCAGCAAGCAGCCCCTCAACGTATGCCAACAGTTACTATTAACTTCTCTCACTCAAACTCCAGCTCTCTGGCTCACTGATGTGTCTTGCTGCTGTGTCTCACTGCCATGTCTCTTGTTTTCTTCCTTTTGGTGAGGCTTGAGTGTGGACTGTTTGATTGCTTTTTTGTTTCGTTCACAAATGGGTGTGAGGTGATTGGAATTGGCCTTGTATTTAAAAAGGCTGATGGTAGGCAGTTTGAGGCTGGAATCAAGTTTTGGGAGATGTGTGGAGCAGCTGGATTCTCCAAAGGTGTGTTTTCTTGTTTTGGTTCAGTCTTGGTGTGGACTAGCTTGCTTTATCGTTTCTTTCACAACTGGGTGTGAGCTGATTAGATTTGGCCCTGTATTTAAAAAGGCAGTTGGTTGCCAGTTTAGGGCTGGTATCTAGTTTAGAAAGATGTGTGAAGCACATGGATTCTACAAAGATATGTTTCCTTGTTTTGGTTGAGTCTTGGTTGTGGACAGTTTGGTGGGTTGGGTTTTTTTTGAGGGGTGTGTGTGTGTGTGTGTGTGTGTGTGTGTGTGATTCACAATTGGGTGTGAACTGGTTGGACTTGGCCTTGTATTTATAAAAGCACTTGGATGCCAGTTTGGGACTGGTATCCATTTCAGAAGATGTATGTAGGAGGTAGCTTCTACAAGGTGTGTTTTCTTGTTTTAATTGATGTTTTAATGTGAACTGTTTGAGTGTTTATTTTGTTTCATTTGCAATTGGGTGTGAGCTGATTTGATTTGGCCTTTTATTTAAAACAGCAATTCATCATCATTTGAGAGTGGTATCTAGATTGGAAAGATGTGTGAAGCACCTGGTTTCAACAAAGGTATGTTTTTTGTTTTTCTGTTTTGGGTGAGGCTTGGGTGTGGACCATTTGCTTTTAGGTTTGTTTGTTTGTTTGTTTAATTTACAATTGGGTGTGGGGTGATTTGATTTAGCTTTGTATTTAAAATGGTTGCCAATTTGTGGCTGGTATCCAATTTGGGGAGATATGTAGAGCACTTGGACTCTACAAAGGTGTGTTTTCTTATTTTGGTTGCTGCTTGGGTGTGGCCTGTTTGTTTTCTTGTTTTGTTCACAATTGGGTGTGAGCTGATTGGATTTGGCCTGGTATTTAAAAAGCAGTTGGTTGCCAGTTGGGGCTGATAACCAGTTTAGAAAGATGTGTGGAGCAGCTGGATTCTACAAAGATGTGATGGTTTGGGGGTTTGTTTGTTTTGCGGGGTTTCATTTGAAGCTTGAGTATGGACTGTTGGCCTGCTTTTTGTTTCATCCACAATTGAGTGTGAGCCATTTAGATTTGGCCTTGCATTTAAAAAGGCAATTGATCACCAGTTTAAGATGTATGGAGCAGCTGGACTCTACAAAGGTGTGTTTTCTTCTTTTTGTTGAAGCTTAGGTGTGGACTGTTTCCTTGCTTTTATATTTCATTCACAATTGGGTGGGAGGCTATTGAATTCAGCCTTGTATTTTCAAAAGAATTTGGTCTCCAGTTTGGGGTTTTTATTCAGTTTTGGAAGATGTGTGGAGCAGCTGCATTCTACAAAGGTGTGTTTTCTGTTTTGGTTGAGACTTGGGTATGGACTGTTTGGTTGTTTTTAATTTCATTCACAATTTTGTTTGAGTCAATTTGATTTGGCCTTGTATTTAAAAAGGGAGTTGGTCATCAGTTTTGTGCTGGTATACAGTTTGGGAGGATGTGTGGAGCAGCTGCATTCTACAAAAATGTGTTTTCTTGTTTTATTTGAGGCTTGGGTGTGGACTATTTCCTTTTTTGTTTGTTTGTTTAATTCACAATTAGGTGTGAGGCAATTGGATTTGGCCTTATATTTTAAAAAGCAGTAGGTTGCCAATTTGTGTCTGGTATCCAGTTTGGTGAGATGTGTGGAGCAGCTGGATTCTACAAAGGTGTGGGTTGTTTTTTCTATTTTGTTTATTTGTTTGTTTTGGTGAAGGCTTTGGTGTGGACTGTTTGCTTGTGTTTTTCATTTCATTCACAATTGGGGGTGAGCTGATTGAATTTGGCCTTGATTTAAAAAGGCAATTGGTCACCAGTTTGGAAGTGCTGTGCAGTTTGTGAAGATGTGTGAAGCACCTAGATTCTACAAAAGAGTGCTTTGGTTGAGGTTTGGGAGTGGACTGTTTGTTTGGGTTTTTTTTTTTTGTTCGTTAATAACTGGGTGTGAGCAGATTGGATTTTATCTTATATTTAAAAAGACAATTGATCACTGTTTGTGCCTGGTATCCAGTTTGGGGAGATTTGTGAAGCACCTGGATTCTACAAAGGTGTGTTATCTTGTTTTGGTTGACACTTGGGTGTGGACTGTTAGGTTGTTTATTAATTTCATTCACAATTAGGTGTGAGCTGATTGAATTTGACCTTGTATTTTAAAAGCTATGTGATGTCTAGTTTTGGGGCTGGTATCCTTTTTGAAGAGATGTGTGGGACACCTGCATTCTCCTAAGATATGTTTTCTTGTTTTGGTTGAAGCTTGGGTGTGGACTGTTTGCTTATTCTAATGTTTCATTCACAATTGGGTGTTGGCCGATTGGATTTAGTCTCAGAGGCAGTTTGGGGATGGTATCCATTATGGGAAGATTTGTGGAATGAATGGATTCTTCATAGGTGTGTTTTTTGTGTTTTGGTTGATGCTTGTTTGTGACTGTTTCTTTTGTTTTAAATTTTGTACACAATCTTCTGTGAGCTGAATGAATTTGACCTTATATTTAAAAAGTCATTTGGTTGCTAGTTTGAGACTGGTGTCCAATTTGGATAGAAGTGTAGAAGAGCTTGATTCTATAAAAATACATTATCTTGTTTTGATTGAGACGTAGGTGTGGAATTATTATTATTATTATTATTATTATTATTATTATTATTATAGCAGATCAGTGGTGACAATTCTATCTTCTATTTCATTGGTTCTGTGTTCCATATCTTCAACCCTGTTCATGCTGACAGCATCTGAAACATTGGTCCTCATATTTTGGATTGTGGTTTCTTGTTTTTCCAGAGCCACTAATGCCTCATATATTTTATTGTATTGTATTTTTAAGCTTCTCCTGGTTTTTGTTTGTGATATCCTGTAATTCTTTAAATTTATCTTTCACCCATTGAAAATAGTTATTTTTCTTTAATTCTGTATCAGAAAGCTTCATCAGACTTTCTGACTTCAGGAAATCCATTGATACTGTGTCATTTTTGGGGGGTAATATCTTGCTTTGGGCTTGATGACATGGCCTGCTTCCTACATGACTTTGCTGTGGTAGAGTTTTTCACCTCTGAGGTGATAGAAGGTTCTTGATCTGAAGTCATTACTCCAGAAGAAGGTGGGGAAGCTACCTTGCCTGAGTTTCTCTCCATTCGGTAGAGAAAAGGCCTCTGGAAGCAGCCTCCTGTGTCAGACAACAGCCACAGCTAGGATAGTCCAAGGTACTCTGGGCTAAAGGCAGTTGATGGACTGGCCGTGAGGAGATGCAAGGCATACCACAGAGACCTGATTGGAAAACAAGGAAGCCTTGGTTTTCCCTTAAAAAAATGAGTTCCAACTGTCTCACTCCCTTCTGAGGGAGTTTAAGGAGTCCCACATGATCCAGCTAAATGCAGTGACCACCACAAAGTTCCATTGTTGTTCCCAGTACACTTTGGTAGCAGTGTTCTGTGTGTAAACTGGAGGCATTGGGACCAGAGTTTTGGGAACAGGCCAGAAACAATGAGACTGGAGTTCTGGGCTCACACTCACTCAGATTCCAGCTTTCCTGCTCGTCCTGACATATTGTTTCCCAGCATGTGGCTTCCTAGCACCTGGCATGTATGAGGAATCAGCAAGCATCTTCCTGGCACATGTGTGGCGTTAGTAAGCATCTCCCAGGCACATGCTGACAGTTGCTCTTCCCTTCTCTCACTCAAACTACAGCTTGCTGCTGCACCTCACTGCTGGTCCATCTCAGCTGCTGGTCTGTGTTAGCTGCCGATTCCTCTCAGCTCGGAGGCTAGTATTTTGAAGTGCTATCTCACATACTTTGGGCATGTGACCAGGAGGGACCAATCTTTGGATAAGGATATCATGCTCAGAACGGTGGAGGGACAGAGCAGGAGAGGAAGACTCTAGATTGATACAGGAACTAGAGAATAGGGGTAGGTTTATCAGGATCATTGAGACTGGCTCAGGACAGAGCAGGCTTTCGAGCTATTGTACACAGAGTCACTTTGAGTGGCAGGTTACTTGATGGACTATAACAACTGTTTTGTAATTTTCTTTGTATAGGTCTTTGTGTCTCTAGTCATGTTTGTTTTCAAGTGTTTAATTTTGTGATTAGCTATTTTTATGGGTCTTGGTTTTCTTAGTTCCTTCTCTGTGTTCTCTTTCTCACTGAAGAAAGATCCAACTGATTTTTGTATGTTGATCCTGTATTCTGCTATTGTTGTTCTTGCTGTTATGTGCTGTTGAGTCACCTGTGACTCATAAAGACCCTATGTGCAAGAGCCCTAAACCCTGCTCTATCCTGTGTTAATCTCACTGTTTTTGACACACCTATGTCCATTATCTCAGTCACTGAATCGATCCGTCCCATCAATTCATCTCCTCTCCTGCTCTGTCCCTCTACCCTCCCAAGCATGATGTCCCTCTTCAGGGACGGGTCCCTCCTTGTAATATGTCTAAAGTATGGCTCAATGTCAAGAAGACAAAGATTCTCACCACTGGACCAATTGGTAGCATCAGGATGGATGGCGAAGAGATTGAGATTGTTCACAGCTTCAG
>NW_006399989.1:2963644-2966680 GCF_000299155.1 Elephantulus edwardii
TCTATCCATTCGTTTGTTGATGGGCACCTGGGTTGTTTCCAACTCCTTGCTATTGTGAACAAAGCCACGATAAACATGGGTGTGCATATATCTGCATGGATGTCAGTTATGGTCTCTTTGGGATATATTCCCAGTAGTGGAATTGCTGGGTCAAATGGTATCTCTATTTGGAACTTTTTGAGAAAGCGTCACACCGTTTTCCACAGTGGTTGCACCATTTTACACTTCCACCAACAGTGAATAAGGGTTCCAGTTTCTCCACAACCTCGCCAGCATTTGTTGCTTGCTGCATCCCTAGTCATTCTTAAAGGGAATGCCTTTAATCTCTCTCCATTAAGAATGATGTTGTATATTGATTTTGCATGTATACTTTTCACTATGTTGAGGAAATTTCCCTCTTTTCCTTTTTTTGGGTTTTTTTTTAAGTGTTTTAATCAGGAAGGGGTGTTGGATTTTGTCAAAGACCTTTTCTGTATTAATTGCTAAGATTATGTGGGTTTTGTCCTTTGCTTTGATAATATAATGAATTACACTGAATGCTTTTCTTATGTTGAACCATTATTGCATATCTGTTATGATTCCCACTCACTTATAGTAAATAATTTTTGATGTATTATTGGATTCTATTGTCCAAGATTTTATTAATAAATTTTCCATTTATGTTTATGAGAGATATTGTTCTACAGTTTTCTATTTTGGTGATGTCTTTACCTGACTTTGGTATCAAGGATACGTTTGCTTCATAGAATGAGTCTCAGAGAATTACATCTTTTTATATTTTCTGAAATACTTTATCTAGAATTGGTGACATTTCTTCTCTGAACGTTTGATAAAATTCACTAGTGATTCCTTCTGGTTCAGGGCTTTCTTTCTTTCAAGTTGTTTTATAGTCTGTTAAATTTTATCTTTTTTTAAAGAGTGTGTTATCCAGTATACTTCAGTCTGTGTCAATTTGAGTTGGTTTTGAGTTTCTAAGTAAGTGTTCATTTCCTCTGAGTTTTCATATTTGATTCAGTAGAGTTTTTAATAGTATTCTATTGTTAACCTTTTTTTTTCAGTTGGTTCTGTTATGACATTCCCTCTTTCATCTGTCACCCCACTTTTTTTTTGCATCTTCTCCTTTGTTAGTTTTTCTATTAATTTGACGGTTTTTGTTTTTTGTTTTTGTTTTTTTTTTAGTTTGTAGATTTTGTTGACCTTTTCAACGAATTAGCTCTTGGTTTGTTGATGGTTTCAATTGATTTCTGTTTTCTATTTCCTTTATTTCTGTCTGAATTTTTATAATTTCATTTCTTTTAGAGAATGTTGGGCTTTCTTGCTGTTCTTTATCAAATTGTTGGGGATGTTTAAATAATGAATTATGATTTTCTTCTTTTTTTATATGTTTGCTTATTGTTATAAATTGACCTCTGATTACTGCTTTGGCTATTTCTCAGAGGCTCATTGTCATTTGTTTTAAGAAGATCTTCATTTTTTTACTTTTCCTATGACCAAATCATGTTCAAGTAGGGTGTTGTTCAACTTCCAAATGTATGAGTTTTTCCCCCCTCCTTTTGTTACTGATTTCTAATTTTTTACCTTTGTGGTCTGTGAAAATGTTTTGCATTATTTCGATGTCTTTTAATTTATTGATGATTGCTTTGTAGCCTAAAATATGATCTATCCTGGAAAATGTTTCATACACATTGGAGAAAAATGTATACTCAGCCTTTTTTTGAGTTAATTAGTCTGTGTAGATCTATGAGATCAAGTTGGTTTATTGTCGAGTTTAACTCTTCAGCATCTTTGAAGAGTTTTTATCTGGTAGTTCTATTTTTTCTTGAGAGTGGTGTATTGAAGTCTCCAACTATTGCTGCCAGATGGAACTACTCCGCTGCCAGACGGAACTCCACCGCCAGATGGGCCGGGAAGAGACCCGGGAAAAGCAACAGTCAGCCACCCACCGTGGAACTCCAGAGAAGCAAAGACCGTGAGACCCCAGAGGAGCAAAGACTACCCGCCACTGTGTGACCCTCCTGCAGCCCTCACTGGTGTGACCCCCAACACACAGGGTGCTGCTGCATAAACCCCCAGCAGCACCCAAGCCCCGCCCCCTCCTCTTGGTGATAGTGTCCAAGCCCTGTGCTCCTTAGGCCCCCTAGTCCCTTGCTTTCTTCCCCTTCCCCGGCCCCCCTGGCAGCTCCACAACCACGCACCTCAGCCCCCACCACAGCCCTGTGACCTCAGGACACCACCGCGGATGCAGCCATCACCCGAAGCTATCAGACGAGCTGTTGCAGAACTAACCTGGCAGGAGAAAGGCCGGTAGGATCTTGGCTGTGTTTACTGGGGCATGGCTGATTACCAGGGAAAGCACTTAAGGGTGTGGCCACAGGTGGGGAATTTGGCCGAGCTCTCTTGGGCAACACCAACTGCCCAAAGCGAGCCAGCCAGCTGGCTTCTCTGAACTCTGCAGACCAGCCAGAGGCTAGTGGGTTGGTGGGAATGTGACCTTGACTTTTGGGATCCTGTCGGATCCAGGACCCTGCTGGAGCAGGGGCTGTTGTGTGAGGGCATTGCATAAGTGCCACTAGGCAGGGAACACTGAGAAATCCACTGGGTAGGAAACGGACAGCAGGAATTTGAGTAAGGAGTCGTGAGCACACTGAGACAGCAGAGGTTTGAGCAAGGTCCCCCAAGTGTTTGACCTGCCCTTGTGATCACCCAACCCTTTGCCTGCATCACCCCATTTGATTCCACACCAGTGCCTACACATCAAGGCAATCAACTTGACTTTAAACGGGAGCACCTTGACCTGTCTTAGCAACAAGAGATTGCCCTAGCAGGTGCCGAACTGACATTTTTCTGAAGCCAGAATGTCAGAGAAACGCACAAGTTCGGTAGCTGCCCATCTGATCTCAAGAGCATTGTCTTCAGATCAAGAACACATACCAATGTCTCGAAGAAAGCAAACTATCCCACACAATACACAAGAGCAAAGCAAGATGTCACTCACAAAGGGCAACACAGTAGCAGTGGATACCCTGAAGCAAGAAA
>NW_006399989.1:2974138-2982571 GCF_000299155.1 Elephantulus edwardii
GCAAAGGACACACTGACAAAGGAGATTAATCAGAACTGGCTTTGACAAGCACTGTGGCAATTGGATAATTAAAACAGACATTCGGGGGGGAAGAAGAATGAACTGGGGAGGAGGGTAGAGAAAACAGTGCAGCAATGAATGAATGAAAACCCAAAATCTCTGTACATGTTCATTAAAACGAATAAAATTTTAAAAAAAGGTAATAAAAAAAGTCTTATGCAGAAAATGAACAAGCTGCTAAAACAATGATACAAAACTAGAGGATTTTAAATAATGAGAATTGTCCCATGAAAAGCATGGCTTTATGAAAATGAGCATTTTTAAAAATAAAATTCTCATTTTAATTGTGATTTTAATGAAACTTTACAGAAAAACTAGATTTTCATTCATTCATTGTTGCACATTTTTACCTCTTCTCCCTCAATTTCACCTCCCCTGATTCACTTTTTGGGTTTGTGGGCTTTGAGGGTTTTTTTGGTTTTGTTTTGTTTTTAAATTCATTCATTATTGTACATTTACATCCCTCCTTTCTCGCCCTCCCCCAGTCCTCCTTGCAACATACCTCTTATTCTGTCTGAAGTATTTTCTTACATATAATGCCTAATCACATATTCCTTTTAAACAGTTTTTTTCTTCATCTGTTCCAGTGCAATGTTCTTTATCTACCCACTCTTATCCTATTCTCCTTCCAAACCCCCACATCAGACCTGCTTCATAACAGTGGTATTATGCAATATTTGTATTTTTGACAGCTATATCACTTAGCAAAATGTCCTAAAGGGTCACCCATGCTGTGTAATGTTTTATGAGTTAATTGTTTTTTGGTGCTGCATAGTATTTCACTGTATTAATATACCATAGTTTTTCTATCCTTTCCTTTGTTGATGGGTACTTGGGTTGCTTCCATCTCTTTGCTATTGTAAATAACACAGCAATAAACATGGGTGTGCATATATCTGCTTCGGTGGCAGTTCTGGTTTCTTTAGGTTCTATTGCCAGTAGTGGCATTGCTCGGTCAAATGTTATTTCTATTTCCAACATTCTGAAAACTGCCCTCTCTAGGATTATAGCTTTTCACACTCTCAACAGAAGTGAATAAGGGTTCTAATCTCTCCATAACCTCACCAGCATTTATTATTTGCTGCTCTGTTGAACTTTGCTATTGTTTCTGGAGTGAGATGATATCTTGATTTGTATTTCTCTGAGAGGTAGAGATTTTGAACGTTTTTCCATGTGTTTGTTTGCAATCTGAATGTCTTCTTTGGTGAATTGTCTATTCATATCTTATGCCCATTTTGTGATTAGGTTGTTGTATCTTGTTGAAGTGCTGGAGTAATCTATAAATTTTAGATGTAAGTCCTTTATCAGATATGTCATTAACAAATTTTTTCTCCCACTCTGTGGCTTTCCTTTTTACCCTTTTGGAGAAGTTTTTTTTTTATGTTTATGGATTTTCATTCTTAGAATGTCCCATTCATCTATTTTGTTCTCTCCTGGTTGTAGGTTTTGTGAATTAGAATTTCTAGAGTTCTTTCAAGCTCTTCTCTAATTAAATATATAGTCTTTGGTTTTATTCCTAGGTCCTTGATCCACCTACATGAGTTGGGTTTGTTTTTTTTGTTTGTTTGTTTTGGTGGTTTTTTTTTATGATGTGAAGTGTGAGTCTTTCTTATCTTCAGATGGTTTTCTAATTTTGCCAACATCATTTGTTAAAGACTGTCTTTTCTCCACTTAACTGATTTCATCTCAATTCTATTGCATTAATCTGTGTGTCTGTCACTGTATCTATAGCATACTGTCTGGACCCCCACGTCTGTGTAGTAGGATTTAAAATCAGGGAGTCTGATGCCTCCTACCTTGATTCTCTTTTTCAGGAGTGCTTTACTTATTTGGGGTGTCTTTCCATTCCAAATAAAATTGGAAATTGCCTTTCCCATCTCATTTAAGAATGGAATTGGTATCTATATTGGGATTGCACTGAACTTTTAGATTGCCTTTGGTGGAATTGTCATTTTCAAGTTATTGAACCTTTCTATTCAAGAGCATGGATATGAAAGAAATTACTATTTCTTTTAGTAGTGTTTTATTCTTTTCTTTGTATAGGACTTTTGTGTCTCTAGTTAACTTGCTCCCAAGTATTTAATCCTGTCATTAGCTTTTGTGATGAGTATTGTTTTTCTTAACTCCTTTTCTGTATTCTCTTTTTCACTATACAAAAATCCAACTGGTTTTTGTATGTTGATCTTGTACCAGCTACTTTGTTCAACTGATCAACTATGCCCAGTAGTTTTCTCTCTGAGTGTTTAGGATTCTCCAAGATTACTATCATATCATCCGCATTAGAGATAGTTTTACCTCCTCTTTGCCAGTTTGGATACCTCTTATTTCCTTTTCTTGTCTTATTGCTATCACCGAGACTTCCAATACAGTATTGAATAGGAGAGATAATAATGGGCATCCTTGCATAGTTCCTGTTCTCAACTGGAACACCTTTTATCTCTCTCCATTAAGAATGATGTTGGCCCTTGGGGGTGTGTGTGTGTGTGTGTGTGTGTGTGTGTGTGTGTATTTCACTATGTTGAGGAAATTCACTTCTCTTCTTATTTTTTGAGTGTTTTTATCAAGTGTTTTGGCTCCCAAGCCAAAGGTGGGTGACTCTACTCCACGGCCCTCAGGCCTGTCTTTAATTGGTTTTGGTGAAACATTCTTTCTTGTAAGCTGTGTAAACATGATATGTCCACTTGCTGTACAGAGGTAACTCGTAGTTTCTGTGAAGCCAAATGCTATCACCCATGGTGGACAGTGTTTGGTGAGGCTCCCCGATTTAAACAAGCTCTGAAGCAGGAGTGGCATCCACTTCCACAATAACTTGCCTCTGGAAACCCTATGAACCTGGAGAAAGGATGAAAGTTATACAGGAAGTGGCCAGGACTTTTGTTCATAGGGTCACTATGAGTCGCCTGCGACTCGACGGCACTTAAGAACAACAATCAAGAAGGGGTGTTGGACTTTGTCAAAGGCCTTTTCTGTATCAATTGTTATGATCATGTGGGTCTTGTTCTTTGCTTTGTTAATATGATTGTTTTTCTTATGTTGAACCATCCTTGCATACCGGTTATGAATCCCACTTGTCATGGTGAATTTTTTTTTTTTAATGTAGAGTTGGATTCTATTGGCCAGGATTTTACTGAGGATTTCTGCATCTGTACTAATGAGAGATACTGGCCTATAGTTTTTCTATTTTGGTGGTGTCTTTACCTCACTTTGGTATCAAGGATATGTTTACGTCAAAGACTGAGTATGGAAGAATTCCATCTTTTTTTCTGTTTTCCGAAATACTTTATATAACAATTGGTGATAGCTCTTTTCTGAACTTTTGATAAAATTCACTATTAAAACCTTCTGGTCCAGGGTTTTTGTTGTTGTTGTAAGTTGTTTTATTGCCATTCAAGTTCTTCTTTTGTAATGGGTCTCTTCAGGTATTCTGCTTCAATCTGTGTCAGTTTTGGTAGATTGCTAGTTTCTAAGTAATTGTCTATTTCCTCTAGGTTTTAATATTTGAGTATAGTTTTTCATAATATTCTGGTTTTAACCTTTTTATTTCATTTGGTTCTGTTTTGATATTACCCTTTTCACCTGTTATTAGGATTATTTTTGCCTTTTTCTTCTTTTCCTTTGTTAGTTTTGTTATTGGTTTGTTGATTTTATTGACCTTTTCACAGAACGAGCTTCTGGCCTTGTTGATGGTTTCAATTGTTTTTCTGTTTTCTGTTTCATTTATTTCTGCCCTAATTTTTATACTTTCATTTCTTTTCTAGGATATTGGGTTTTCTTGCTCTTCTTTTCCAATTTTTGAAGCTGCTGGATTACAGAGTCAATTAGCATTTATTTTCATTCCCTTTTGATACAATTGTATATTGCTATAAATGTACCTCTGAATACTGCTTTGGTTGTTTCCCAGAGATTTTAGTAAGTTTTGTTTCGTTGCCATTTTTTTTCAAGAAGCTTTTTTCTTTTCTTTTTGTTTTGCCTATTGCCCACTCATATTCACGCAGAAGTGGCCCCACTTCTTGTTGTTGATTTCTAATTTGTTTAACTTTGTGGTCTAAGAAAATGTTTTGTATTATTCCCATTATTTTAAATTTGATGGTTGCTTTGTGACCTAAAATATGTTCTAGTCTGGAAAATGTTTCATGCACATTAGAGAAGGAGGTATAATCAGCTTTTTTGAGGTGCAGTTGTCTGTATAGATCCATGAGATCTAGTTGGCTTATTGTGAAGTTTAATTATTCAGCATCTTTGTTGAGTTTCTTTCTTGTAGGTCTATCTTTTATCTTTTTTTTAGACTGGTGTATTGACGTCTCCAGCTACTATCATGGTGATGTCTACTTCTCTTTTCAATGCTGTTAATGCTGGCTTTGGGTATTTTGCAGCTCTATCATTGGTGCATAGACATTTTTTATGGTTATTTCCTCTTGTTCTATTGGCCCTTTTAGCATTAAACAGTGACTTTCCTTTTCTTTTGTGATGGCTTTTACACTGAAATCTATTTTAGTAGAGATTGATATTGCTATTTCTCTTTTCTGATTTCCATTTATTTGGTATATTCCTCCCCCCCCTTTATTTTTAGTCTATCTTTATCTTCACTTTTCAGGTGTGTCTTTTGTAGACAGTGTACAAATGAGTTTTGATTTTTCTCCAATCTGCTACTCTTTTTCTCTTCAGTAGTGGATTTAAACCATTCATATTCAGTGCAATTATTGAGAGGCAAGATTTTGTTATTATAATTTTGTTGAGGGGTTTTTTGTTTTGTTTTGGTGTTGTTGCTCTTTACTTTGGTCCATCCTGCATTCTTTGGAAACTCTGTAACAAGAACTTCCTTCAATATTTCTTCTAATGGTGGACTTCTTTTCAAAAACTCCCTTAATTTTTGCTTTTCTGAGAATATCTTGATCTCTCTGTCATATATGATAGACAGTTTTGATGCATAGAGTGTTCTTTGCTGAAAATTGTGTTCCTTATATATGTAATACCACCATCTACTTGTTCACATGATTTCTGCTGAGAAATCATCACTTAATTTTATTTGTGTTCCCCTATAAGTTACCTTTCATTTTTCCCTACCTTCTTTCAGAATTCTCTTATGTTTGATCCTGGAAAATTTGAGTATGATATACCTTACTGTTTTTCATTCAGTGTCTATTCTATATGGGGTTAGCTCAGCTTCTCAGTCTTCATTATGCCAGGAAGGTGTTCTTCTAGTACTCTTCGGCAGCTCTCTCAGTGCAATTTCCCCATTATTCCTGTTCTAGAATTACAGTTAAGTGAATTTTGTTCCTCTTAATGGTGTCCCACATTATTTTTAGGCTTTCTTCTTTTTCTTTCCTTTTTTATTCTGCTTTTTGTTCTAGCAGATCAGTGTGGAAAACTCTTTATCTTCTATTTCACTAGTTCTGTGCTCCATCTCGTCAACTCTGCTCATATGTTCTCCATCATGGTGGCAGCATCTGAGACAGTGGTCCTCATATTCTGAATTGCAGTTTCTTGTTTTCCCAGTTTCTAATGGTTTCTTTGTTTTATACGCATTGTCTTTGACTGTTTTTAGAAGTTCCTCCTGGTATTTGCTTGTAGAATTCTGTAATTCATTGAGTTTTCTTTCACCCATTGAAAGTATTCAATCATTGCTCTTTTGAATTCTATGACAGAAAGTTCCAACAGCCTTTCTGGCTTCAGGAAATCTCTTGATTCTGTGTTTGATCACATTTCTTGGGTGGCATTTTGTTCTGGTTGTGTGTAGGATGTGAGGTATTCTTTTTCTTCTGTGTCATTGATGTGGTAAAATCTTTAATGCCTGGGACTCTAGCAGGACTTCGGTTTGATAATCTTGGCTCGAGAGCTCACTGTAGGGGAGACCATTGCACCCTGCGTGAATTTCTTTGTGATCCCTGAAATTAAGGGGAGACTTCCTTCCATTTGGGAGCTCACTACACTAGCATGGAAGAGGAAGACACCTTACCTGGCATACAGTTTTTCCTGTCAAGTCCTGTAGCAAGATTATCTGGGACTGGAAGGTCAGCTGCTTCTGTATCTTTCTCTCTGGTCCTGCAACTAAGTTATCTGGTGTGGATGGCTTGGGGGTTTTTCTGGTTACAGATCCCTCTCCTGAGGTCTGTTGTTCTTGTTCTATAGTGTGGTGCTGCAGATTCCCCTACTCTCTTCACCACTCTGACAATTCAGGAGAAAAGACTTTGTCTCAGACCTTCTAGTCTAGGTCTGTATTCCTGTAGCTGCTGGTTGAGGGAGTCTTTTCGTTAGTGTGCATATTTGGCAAATCAGGATGGTATCTCAGGAAAAAGTAATGTCTTGGCAGGATTCTTCATGTTGGTCATATTCTTTCGTGTGTCCCAAGGGCCACAACCCAAAGGTCCTGCCTCTGCACCTGTCCATAAAAGTCCTCCCCACCTCTCCTGGCTCTGTGTGGATCTGAGAGTGCAACTTTTTTCCAATGGCAGCATTTAACAAAGACAGAAAAAGAACAACAAACCAACAAAACTCTCAGAACCATAAAAAATGATGTCGGGTCTTACATGAGGACAGAAATTAATAAGGTGGAATCTTTTGAGTAATTTGCAAATTTGAAACTTATGAAATATACTCTAATGAACTTGATTTTTAAATCAAGGTACTTCAAGCACTACCTACAGTACCTACTGTACCAATACATTTTATGTAAGTTTTTCAAACAAATATATGTTGTTGTTGTTGTTGTTGTTTAATGTCGTCGAGTCGTAGATGACTCATAGCAACCCTATGAACGAACAGCCTGACACTGTTCATACATAGAGTTTCCAGAGGCAAGCCATTTTGGAAGTGGATGCCGCTCCTGCTTCCAGGCTTGATTTAGTCGGGAAGTTCCAGCCAACACTGTCCACCATGGGTGCCCATTACCACGATTGGCACATCACTGTCACAGGCTTCAGCATCACAGCAACCACGAGTTACCTCTGTACAGCAACGCACAGACCAGTGCTATACCACCTAGAAGGATGTTTGACAGGAAGACCATTTGAACCTGGCCGAGGGCCACAGATGACAATCACCCACCTTCGGCTTGGTAGCACAGCTTCCTTCCACTAGGCCAACGTAGCTCTCTCTTGATCATCGTCATTATCATTGTTGTTTAATGTTGTCGAGTCGTAGATGACTCATAGCGACCCTATGAACGAACAGCCTGAACACTGTTCGTACATAGAGTTTCCAGAGGCAAGCCATTTTGGAAGTGGATGCCGCTCCTGCTTCCAGGCTTGATTTAGTCGGGAAGTTCCAGCCAACACTGTCCACCATGGGTGCCCATTACCACGATTGGCACATCACTGTCATAGGCTTCAGCATCACAGCAACCATGAGTTACCTCTGTACAGCAACGCACAGACCAGTGCTATACCACCTAGAAGGATGTTTGACAGGAAGACAATTTGAACCTGGCCGAGGACCGCAGGCCCGAGGGCCCTTTGGGCTTAAGGCCGCCTCCTGGTTCGAAACCTAGGCCCAGGCTGGCTAGCCACACTCCAGGGACATAGCAAACCTGCATGTCAAACACATTCCCGGAAAAGCAGTCCACTCCAAAAGCTTGCTACGATTCCTGCACTCCCACCACCATGCTCCTGCCTTCTGGCAAAGAGAGCTTCTCACGAGCCTGGGAAGGTGCCAGCCAAACCAGGAACAACATGGCCGCCTCCTTCCCGGCTGCCTTGGGCTTAAGGCCGCCTCCTGGTTCAAAACCTAGGCCCAGGCTGGCTAGCCTCACTCCAGGGACAGAGCAAACCTGCACGTCAAACACATTCCTGGTAAAGCAGTCCACTCCAAAAGCTTGCCACGCTTCCTGCACTCCCACCACCACGCTCCTGCCTTCTGGCAAGGAGAGCTTCTCACGAGCCTGGGAAGGTGCCAGCCAAACCAGGAACAACATGGCCGCCTCCTTCCCGGCTGCCTTGGTCTTAAGGCTGCCTTCTGGTTCAAAACCTAGGCCCAGGCTGGCTAGCCTCACTCCAGGGACATAGCAAACCTGCATGCCAAACACATTCCCAGAAAAGTAGTCCACTCCTAAAGCTTGCCATGCTTCCTGTACTCCCACCACCATGCTCCTGCCTTCTGGCAAGGAGAGCTCCTCACGACCCTGGGAAGGCGCCAGCCAAACCAGGAACAACATGGCCGCCTCCTTCCCGGCTGCCTTGAGCTTAAGGCCGCCTCCTGGTTCAAAACCTAGGCCCAGACTTTCTAGCCAAAGAAATATATAATTGTTGTTGTTATGTGCCGTCGAGTCGCTTTCGACTCATAGCGACCCTGTGCACAACAGCCCTAAACCCTGCTCTATCCTGCGCCAACCGCACTGCCTCTGACACACCCATCCCGATTACCCCAGTCACCGAATCA
>NW_006399989.1:2983311-2984106 GCF_000299155.1 Elephantulus edwardii
AACAACAACAACAACAACAACAACATATTCAGGCTCAGTGTAGATTAAGAATTAAGTTTTATAGCTTTCTTTCACATAGGACATTTCACTAACAAGCCATTCAAAGATTGTGACAGAAAAAACTTTCCTTTTCTTAATGATATAAAAAATTTTGGTGTTTTTACCTATTTCCTTTGATAGCAACTTTAAACAGCCTCATTGGGAAACATTTTCTTAGTTAAATGGAATTATATAACTGGATTACTAGATGAAGTTACAGTTTAATATAGTGTATTTCTTTTGATTTTTTAATTGAACAATAAACGGTCTCATAAAGACAAATATTGCATAAGACCATTATTATAAAATTAGAAGGATAACTAGTAAAACATGTATGTGAACTCAAGGAGGAGAAGGCTGAGGATGGGTAGGGACAAAACCACAGGGTTACACAGTTTGGTGGGTGAAGAGAAGGGAAGAGTTAAATGAGAAGCACCTTGGCAAAAGACAAGGTAATGAAGGGCAAGGTCCGATGATGATTAATTTAATAAATCATAATGCATGAGAATCATTGTATGAAACACAATGTGATTGAAAAATAGTGTGGAACACAATGTATACAGTTTTGTAAGCCAAGAAATTAAAAAAGGAAAAAAATAATAAAACTTACCTCAATTGTTTATGAATAACTTACCCCAGATAACGTTCTGTTGTACATAGGATTTTCAGAGGCCTGCTATTTCAGAAGTGGATGGCCAATGCTTCTTCCAAGTCTGTCTTAATCTGAATGTTCAGATTTAGAGGAGTCAGACAGAC
>NW_006399989.1:2991365-2992482 GCF_000299155.1 Elephantulus edwardii
AATTTGCTGGAGATATTGGGTTAGAGAGTCAATAGTCTGTTTTTCCTGTCTTTTGATGTGTTTGCTTATTGCTATAAGTTGACCTCTGATTACTACTTTGGCTGCTTCCCAGAGGTTTTGGCAAGTGGTGTTTTCATTGTCTTCCCTTCAGAATTTATCTTACATTGTCCGACCCACGATCTGACAACTTGTATATGAAGCTTTCTTGGCTTCTGTGATTCCGAACATGTCAACTGCTGAAAATTTTTTTATGCTGTGTCCAGTGTCTTTTACATTTAGTTGTACTGTCTCCGAAGGGTAGGTGATGTGTCCTGTAGAACTCCTGCATAGATTGTATTTTTATTCTGGGACGAGGGCCATAGGCCCTCAGGCCCAACCGATTTTGGCTCCGCCTTGGGACTTTGTACCTGTAGGCGTGTCAGAAGCTATTGCCCGCTTCTCTATTGCCTGGCCTGGACTTCTGCCCACGCGGCTTCCAGGCTCCCTGGCAGCGTGTCCCGGAGTCTTCCCTTTAGATAATTTCTACCAACTTTTACAGTTGGAGATCGATCAAACATGCAGTCAAGATGCATTGATAATAATGGGTAACTGGAACGCAAAAGTTGGGAAGAGAGAAGAAGAATTAGTAGTAGGAAAACATGGGCTTGGTGACAGACATGAAGCTGGAGATAGAATGATTGAATTTTGCACAATGACTTATTCATTGAAAATACATTTATAAGAAACATAAATGCAGGTTATACACATGGATTTCACCTGATAGTATGCATAGGAATCAGATTGATTACATCTGCAGAAAAAACCACTGGAGAAGGTCAATATAAGCTGTGAAAACTAGGACAGAAGCTGATTGTGGAACAGACCACCAACTACTCATATACAAGTTCAAGCTGAAACTGAGAAAAATTAAACCGAATCCACAGGAGCCAAAATATGAGTTTGATTTCATCCAACCTGAATTTAAGAATCATCTCAGGAACAGGTTTGAGGCCTTCAACACAAATGCGCAAAGACCAGATGAGCTGTGGGAGGATATCAAAGGTATCATCCAAGAAGAGTGCAAACGTTCATTACAAAGACAGAAGAGGAAGAAAAGACCAAAATGGATGTCAGAAGA
>NW_006399989.1:2994023-2995089 GCF_000299155.1 Elephantulus edwardii
CTCCTTGGAGGCAAGGATTCTGGGGCTTCGTCTGACATACTTTGAACATGTTGTAAGCAGAGACAGGTCCTTGGAGAGGGACATCATGCTTGGTAGGGTAGAGGGAAAGCACAGGAGGGAAAGACACTCTATGAGGTGGATTTATTCAGTGACTGGGGCAATCAGGATGGGTGTGTCAGAGGCAATGCGATTGGCATAGGATAGAGCAAAGTTTAGGGCTGTTGTACATAGGGTCGCTATGAGTCACAAACAACTCGACGGCACATAACAACAACAACAACAACCCAAGATAACTGTATCAGGGACTGACCTAAGTGCTCTACATGTATTTACTCATTGAACCTTTATCAGAAATACCTATGAAGTAAATAATAATAATATCATCCTTTTACAAATGATGATGTCTTATACCTCACTCCATATAGAAAAACTAACTCAAGGTGGACCATGGACCTAGGACTAAAACCAAGGACTCTAAACTTCATTAAAGAACATCTTGTACTAACTTTGGCAGCTCTAATTCACAACATAAACAATCTCCCAAGTATCCTGAAAAATCTAAAATCAGGAGAAGGTAAAATAGATGAATGGGACTTTCTAAGAATCAAATCACTATGCACATCCAAAAACTTCTCCAACAGGGTAAAAAGGGAAGCCACAGACTGTCAAAAAGTATTTGGGAATGACCTGTCAGATAAGGGACTTATATCTAGAATTTATAAAAATACTTCAGCACCACAACAAGATAAAGGTAAATAATCCAATAAAAAAAATGGGCACAGGATATGAACAGACACTCCACCAAAGAAGACATTCAGATGGGCAACAAGCACATGAAAAAATGTTCAAAATCCTTGGCTCTAAGAGACCCCAGTCAGAATAGCAAAATTTAACAGAACAGCAAGCAACAAATGCTGGTGAGGTTGTGGAGAAACTGGAACACTTATTCACTGTTGGTGGAAGTGTAAAATGGTGCAACCAATGTGAAAAGTGGTGTGGCACTTTCTCAAAAAGTTGTAAATAGAGATACCATTTGACGCAGCAATTGCAATACTGGGGAATATAC
>NW_006399989.1:2995254-2997432 GCF_000299155.1 Elephantulus edwardii
TGGATAGAGAAGCTGTGGTATATTCACACAATGGAATACTATGCTGCTTTGAAAAACAAGGAACTCATACAATATTATTAAAATATGAGACCCTGGAGGACATTATGCTGAGCAAAATATCTCAGTCACAAAAAGACAAATACTGCATAGTGCCACTGTTTTAGAATGGGACTGAGATCAGGGTTGGGGTAAGACTGAGAAAAACTGAATAGATTATGTATACTGCATTGAAACAGATGAGAGAGAGAACAGTTTAAAAGTGATATATGATAAGGTATTATAGTTATCACAGGATACCTTAAAAGGTTAAGAAATTGTTTCAAGTCTACAGTCATAGCAATTATGTCTAAACCTCAAGTGGGGTACAGTATCATAAGAACACACAGGAAAGGGTGCTCGATTTCAGGTAGGAAGCTCATGTAAGACCATATAATGGCAATATTTGAGTTTATTTTAAAATAATGTGCAGGCAGAAGAGTGTGTGTGTGTCTTTATGTCTACCCTGCACAAATGTAAATCTATTTGTAAGTGTGGGTAGGAGTATTCTCACATCTGTGAGATGGTGCATAGTTATGACAGATTTTTAAATGGCATGGAAGGTCATTCCAAGTCATTTGTCTAGATTTATATACTATAGGCTTGGTTGGAGAAGGTACAAGAAGTTCTTAAGTGTATGAATAACTCAGTCTGATTTATGATATCAGAAAAGTTAAATGTGAGAGGAAAAATGAGGACTTGTAAAAAATTACCACATGGAAAACAGTGTTGTTGCTAAGTGCCATCATAGCTGACCTGCCAGCAGGTTTTCAGAGAGTGTAAATAACATAGGAGGAGACAATCCATCTTTTTCTCTTGGGGTATTTTTGGGTTGCCAGTGCAACTCTTTACCATTAGGCCATACTACATCACAGACATGGGTTTGGGTTGTTTGGGTATTTTTAAAAAAAATTTTATTTTATACTGGTTTAAATACAAAGTTCATAAAGTTCATATACATTGTTTTTCATTCTGGATCTTTCACCTTTTCTCCACCTATTCCTCCCTCTACCCATCAAATTGCATTACCCCATGATTCAGCCCACCCCTCCCCTCCTTGGATCCTCATAATCATTCTATAATAATGGTTTATACAGTATTTGTCTTTAGGAGACTGAATTAGTTCACTCAGCATAATGTTCTCCAGTCCCTCTCATGTTAGGTGGTAGTAATTTTCAAAATCATTGCTTCTGTGTACTGTAGAGTATTCCATTGGGTGAACTTCTTACCCTTACATTCATGGTTTTGAAACACCTAAGGCAAGTCTTACAATTTTCTTCAAGGATATATTTGGTAACAACCACCAGTAGCTATAAAGCAAAATACAGTTTCCATGATCCAATTACTTATAAATTAGAGTTAAATAAATGATGAAGTACAAAAGAGCACAAAAGCCAAGTGCTCACAAGAGCCAAGAGCACAAGAGCTGGGTAGTCTCTCATTATCTTAAATTATAAAACTGCACTTATGCTCCCTATCTCTTCCTGAGTTATTTACTGCCTCTGAAAACACGCTGGAGGGTCAGCTATAAGTAATTTCCAACTTGATGACATACAGTAACAATAAGAGCAAAAATGACCCTCTATTTGGATCTCTGATAGCACAGTTCTTAGAAATTTGCACTGCTAACACAAAGACTGTGCCTCTATGGGTGTTTGAATCCATCATTAGCTCTACTGCAGGAGAAAGGTGAGCACTATCTTCCTAAGCTATTAACAGCCACAGAAACTCAACGGAGGGACAGTAATGGAGTGACTTCCAACTGGATAGTAGTGAGTTACTTAGTTACCCTTTAATTATTTACTCAGGAGAAGCTTCTAGAAAGACTTATTTAGATTATAAATAAATCATTAAAATTTAGGACTCAAGTTTGTATCATTTTAAAAATAAGTAAGTCAAACAAATTTTTTTGTGTGAAACAGACCACCAACTACTCATATGCAAGTTCAAGCTGAAACTGAGGAAAATTGAACCGAATCCACAGGAGCCAAAATGCAACTTTAATTTCATCCCACCCGAATTTCAGAATCATCTCAGGAACAGGTTTGAGGCCTTGAACACTAATGAGCGAAGACCAGATGAGTTGTGGGAGGATGTTAAACGTATCATCGAGGAAGAGTGCAAACGGTCATTACAAAGACA
>NW_006399989.1:2999022-2999535 GCF_000299155.1 Elephantulus edwardii
AACAGATTCATCCTGGAGAGGGCTAAACCAGGCTACTCCTTGGAGGCAAGGATTCTGGGGCTTCGTCTGACATACTTTGAACATGTTGTAAGGAGAGACAGGTCCTTGGAAAAGGGTCCATGCTTCGTAGGGTAGAGGGAGGTGGATTGATTCAGTGACTGGGGTAATCGGGAAGGATGTGTCAGAGGCAATGCGATTGGCACAGGATAGAGCAGGGTTTAGGGCACATAACAACAACAACAAGTCAAACAATAATTTTCCTATTTGAGTATCCTTTTTTAAAAAAAGCTTCCTATTCTTTTTTGTTTGTTTTGACTATTTTTTATTGGTTTGCATACAATCAATTATTCATGTAAATTATGTTTCATTCACTTACATTGTGTTTTATACAACCATTTATACACTTTGTTTTATTCATATGTTGTTGTTGTTATGTGCCATCGAGTCGCTTGCGACTCATAGCGACCCTATGTACAACAGCCCTAAATTCCGCTCTGTCCTGTGCCAATCGCA
>NW_006399989.1:3000196-3008129 GCF_000299155.1 Elephantulus edwardii
AGGTTGAAAAGGTATGGAGATAGGATGCATCCCTGGCGTACGTCCTTCCCGATTTTGAACCATATACATTGTGTTTTGTACAATTCATTGCTACTGATCAAGCTTTCTTCACCCTATTTTCAGTCCCCATTGCATCTTTCCTATTCCTTCACTCCTCTGTCCGTCTATTAACCTCTGCTATCCTAGTGAATTTTCCCCCTTTATTTCTGCCCCTTCTTGCTTTCCCCTTTTAAATATATATACATCTTGCTCAGTTATCCTCCTATTTAAAATATAGAAATAGTTTTATTTATTTAGCCATCCTTTTTAGCTATATTTCACATCCATAAAATACATGAAACAATTCTGAAATTCATTCCCAGGACACTGATATCTGGTCGGGCCAGACAGCACCACCTCCTCCTGGTTTTCCTTTACCTTGAACAGTCAAACTTACTTTATTGATAATTCAAAACAAATGTCAATCTACCCAGTCCTCTCTACCATTTAACTCATTATAAAGATTATTATACCAATCAACCTTACCAATATTTAATTTAGTAATCTAGAAACACTTTTCCATAACATTCTCTTCAGTTATAATACCTCCTTCCTTGTTGATTTGATATCAATAACTTCACAGATCCAAGTGATCCTCCTCAAAGAATCCATTCGGGGTTTTTTTGTTTTTGTTTTATTTTGGTTTTGTTTTATTTTGTTTTTTACATTTTATACTGGTTTACTTACAAAGTTTGTGTACATTGTTTTTCTCATTGGATCTTTCACCCTTTCTTTACTATTCCCTCCCTTCACCCATCAAACTGGGCAGACTCTCTTTCACCATCTTTTTCTTTGAGTCAGATTATTCCATTGTGCACCAAGTTTTTTTCAGTCGCTTCTAAATCTGCTGTATCTCCTTCTTCCTCCTTATTCATCCTCAACAGAAACTAATTCTTATTGCTTGTAGCTCTTCTTCTTGTTGTTGTTAAGTGCCATGGAGTATGACACTGAACAGCCAAGCTAAACCCTGCCCTATTCTGTGTCTCCCTGAAACACTCAAGCTTATTACTGAAGTCACCTTCTAATTCATTTTATTGAGGGTCTTTGGCTTGCTTTATTCTTGACACCCCTTTGTCCACTGGGGGTCTGCTTTCTCAGCCATTACTCCCCCCAATCTTTTGAAAGTGTGATTTTAATTGAAGTTTACAGAAAAAATTGGATTTTCATTCATTGTTGTGCATTTTCTTGCCTACTCCCTCCAGTTTCCTTTTTTAAAGTATTCATACATTTTTGTATCATTTCCTCCTTTCTTCCCACTCTTCCCCCAGTCTGCATTGCTATGCACTTCTTCTTCTGGACTGTTGTCATTATGCTGAAAGACATATCTCAGTCACAAAAGGACAAATACTGCATAACACTGCTGTTATAAAATAAGACTGACATGGGGATTGCTGGGGAAATGAAAAAAGAGGAGATAGATAATGATCACTGCATTGGAACAGATGAAGGGAATAACTGTTTAAAAGGAAAATATGATTAGGCATTATTTGTATGACAAAGATTACTTTTGCAGCCCCAGATGAACTTGGCTTTGATCACTGCTGAGCTGGTGTGCAGAAAGGCCAAATGGTTTGGTGGTGCAAAGGAAGTGAGATGGAGGAGAGGGAGAAAATAGAAAGGTAGTCAAGAGTTTGTGCCTTAAGGCCTAAATTTTTTTCTTTTATTTTTTAATTGATATTTTAATGAAAGCTTACAAAAAAACTTGGATTTTCATTCATTCATTGTTGCATATTTTTCTCCCTAGCTCTTTAAAAAGATTCTTTCATTGTTGCACCATTTCCTCCCTCCCCCACACAGCCCAGTCCACTTTACTATGCACCTCTTATTCTGGATTGTTGTCATGCAGATTATACCTAATCATATAGTTCTTTCAGACATTTCTTTCCTTCATCTATTTAAATGGAGTTAGTTTTCCAATTTTGCCAATACCATTTGTTAAAGAGGCTTTCGTTTCCCCACTTACGTGATTTCATCTCCTTGTCAAAAATCAGTTGGCCATAGGTAGATGAGCTGATTTCTCTGTCACTATACCAGCATCACACTGTCTTAACCACCACAGCTGTATAGTAGGATTTGAGATCAGGGAGTGAGATGCCTCCTACCTTGTTTCTCTTTCTAAAGAGTGCTTTGCTAATTCAGGGTCTCTTTCCATTCCTGATGAAATTCAAATTTGCTTTTTCCATCTCTTGAAAATGGAATAGGTATTTGCATTGGTATTGCATTGAACTTGTAGATTGCCTTTGGCAGAATTGTTATTTTCACAATATTGAGTCTCCCTATTCAAGAGCAAGGTATATTCTTCCATATCTCCAGGTCTCTTTCTGTTTTTTTGTAGCAATGTTTTGTAATTTTCTTTGAATAGATCTTTTGTGTTTCTAGTTAGATTTACTCCCAAGTATTTAATCTTGTGATTAGCAATTGTGATGGGTATTGTTTTTCTTAGCTCCAGTTCTGTATTATCTTTGTCACTGTAGAGAAATCCAACTGATTTTTTATGTTGATCTTGTATCCTGCCACTTTGCTGAAGGCCTAAAATTTCAACACGCAGGGTGGCAGAAAGAACTGACCTGCACAAATGCGATCAGACACTGAACTTCTCAAACTGACTCATTACTCTTGAGGCTTGGCAGCTGTGAGTAGTAATTTACTTAACTATTGGCCTTTCAGTAGCTCTCATGTACCTCATACTCCGCTCTACTACCCTAAAAAAATCAGACAGTTTCACATAGATACCTGCTGTAAGCCCTGAGCTGGCCACATGACTACCGTTACCCAGTGGGCTGTGGCCCTGGGTGAACGCTTTAGAGACTGCTCCACGAAAGCTATAATGCCTTCTTATCAGCATCCTGTGGTTGTGGCTCTCCCTCTGTGCCTCTACCCTAGTAAGCCTGGGAGTCTCTACCTTTTGAGTGATCCAGACCCCACACATTCCTCAGGTAAACTTAAAGGAGAAAGTTGCAATATGAATGTCTTAAAGCTAATCAGTTTTCCCCTTTTTAAAAAATTTTGTATTGATTTGCATAGAACATTTGTCCATTAAATTCCATATGCTTTAAAAAAAATTCCACCAATTCTAAAACCCATTGCCATCAAGTCAGAAGTGACTCATAGCTAACCCTCAGTGCTTGTAAATCAAAGGAAAGAAATTGTCCATCTCTCTCCTGCAGAGTCACTAGTGGATGCAAACTGCCAGGGAAGTCTGGCCATTGTCTTTTGGGTGCAGCTCCTTATAGACTAGGCTATCAGAACTCCCATCTATTCTGGTCTCATTGCAAAGGAGGATGTTGTTCATGGAGATAACTAGCCACACATCTCATTTCTTCCTCTACTCCTGAGATTCTTGTTGCTCCAGGCAAATAGAGACCAATGTCGGCTTGTAAACTTTTAAGCTCACAGGCATTATGAAACAAACTAAGAGGTAGAACAGAAGCCCCAGACATATTAAGCCAGTTAACTGGGTTGTCCCATGCAACCAAATCCATGAAGTATTTGGTTGTACGTAAACAGCCTCAACAACTGTTTTTATTGTTCTAGTTGTAAGTATATATTTCACAAAACTTTTGCCAATTCAGCTTTTTATAGGTGTATAAATTACAGAGGTTATATTAATCAACTAGGAAACCTACCCTTAGTCAGTGTAATTTATCCATCATTGTAAACAAAGACTTAGTACTCCATAGATAATAACTGCTTTCATTCTACCTCCCATATCTTATAATCACTAATAAACTTTATCTGGTATTCTAGTCTTTTAATATAAGGGAGGTTATGAAATAGTATTTTTTGTGTGTTTGTCTTATTTCATTCAGCATAATGTTTTCAAGCTCCAGCTGTGTTGTAGCACATGTGAAGATATCCATTTTCGTTCTGATAAGTAGCATTCCATTATATTATATACCACATTTTTGTGTTTATTCA
The DNA here is from genome assembly GCF_000299155.1 of Elephantulus edwardii. Classification (NCBI taxonomy): domain Eukaryota; kingdom Metazoa; phylum Chordata; class Mammalia; order Macroscelidea; family Macroscelididae; genus Elephantulus; species Elephantulus edwardii. The sequence continues at coordinate 3,004,154 of NW_006399989.1, forward strand.
TTCGTGTTCTGTATGTTTATTTTCATTTAAAAAATCTGGCCAAATGTTTTCCAGAATGGCTGTACCATTCTCCATTCTGAACAACTTTCTCTGCATTGACACTATTATTCCTCCTTATTTTTCATTTTAGCCATTGTGATGGCTGGCACATGATATTGCATTGTGGGTTTTTTTCCCCATAATAGACCTTCTTTTTGAAGAGGTTATTGGTTTATAGGAAAAATGTAGCAAAAATACAGAGCTCCATGTACTCCCTTCCACTGCAAAGTATCTCTTGTTATCATCTTGCATTGTTTTGTTGTGTATTGTCGAGTCACAACCTATCCATAGGTGATCATTTGGCGATTTTCAGAGGTAGTTAATTGCGTGGAAAGAGAGTGCTCATCATCCTCCAGTGAAGCAGCTTATGGCCCTGAACCACGTGCCTTTGAGATTGAAGAAGAGCTTCTTGCCGCCCCATTATCTTACATTAATGTGCTACAATTCTTGCAACTGATTCATCAATACAAATGCAATATTATTGTCTAAAGTCTATTGTGAGGATGGCATAGGATAGAGCAAAGTTCAGATCTGCTGTTCATAGAGTTGCTATGAGTCACAGTCAACATTATGACACCTAACAACATCATTTACCTAATAATTCCTGGCTGCTATGGTTAAATGCATGACTGCTAACTGAAAGGCTAGAGCTGAACCTACTGAGCACCACCTTTTGATTGTGCTCACACAAAACCTACTCTTAGACCAGGAAGCTGTTGTATGAACAGAGAAAGGGAATATTTCATGGTTCAAAATTAAGGAAAGAGTGTGTCAGGGATGCACACTTCCTGCATCCTTTTTCCGTATCTTTTCAATTTATATGCGGAACAGATCATTCAGGAGGCTGCACTTTATGAAAAAGAATGTGGCATCAGGATTGGAGGAAGACTCGTCAACAACCTGCATTATGCACAGTACACAACTTTGCTCATTGAAACTAAAGAGGTTTGAACGCTTTGCTGAAGGTCAAGGACTGCAGTCTTCAATATAAGTTACATTTCAACATCAAGAAAACAATGATTCTCATCACCAGGCCAATCGACAGCATCATGATAGATGGGGGAAAGGCTGAGGTTGTTAACAATTTCCTCTTGCTTGGATCCGCAATCAACACTGTTGGCACCAGCAGTCAGGAAATCAAAAGATGAGTTGTTTTAGAAAAGTCTACTGTAAGGGATCTCTGCAGAGTGTGAAAGAGGAACAATATCAGCCTAAAGACTAATGTGTGCCTGATATAGGCTATAGTCTTCTCAATTGCTTATAATGCTTCTGAGAGCTGGGCAATAAATAAGAATTGTACAAGAAGAATTGATGACTCTGAGTTATTATGGTGCGAGAGAAGAGTATTTAACATACCATGAACTGCTAAGAGGACAAACAAGTCTGTCACAGAGAGGGTGAAACCAAATTGCCTCTTGGAAGCAAGATTTTTTAAACTCTATCTCACATACCACATGTTGCTAAGAGGGACCAATCATTGAAGAAGGACCATCATGCTTGGAAGGGTAAAGGGTCAGCGCAGGAAAGAAGGACCCTGGATAAGATGGATTGACACAGTGACTGTGGTATTGGGGCAGGTGTGTCAGAGACTGTGAGGTTGGCTCATGAAAGGACAAAGTTCAGAGTTATTGTCCATAGAGTCACTATGAGTCATAGTCAACTCAATGACACATAACAACTACAGTAGCTCCGGGAAAGAAAAGACCTAGCAATCGCAATCTGTAAAGCCTTGGAAACTATATGGGGCAGTTCATCTCTGTCATATAATATCTCTATAAATCAGAATCAACTCAGTGGCACATAGCAACAACAATATCATTTACATTATATATAGTTCAATCTGGATTTTTGAGAAGTTTCTAATGATGTGGATCCACAAGTACAGAATAGTTTTACTGCCCTAAAAATCCTCTGAGCTCTACCAACTCATTTCTCTCCCTTAGCCCCTACTCCTGAATCTCTCCAAGGACTGGTCAGTCTCTCCTTGCAACATGTCCAAATTTTGTCATATGAAGCTTCAGAATCCTTGCCTTCGAGGAATAGCCTGGTCTCACCCTCTGTAGGAAGAACCTGGTTTTTTATCCTAGCAGTCCATAGTATGTTCAATACTCTTCTCCAGCACCACAACTCAAAGGCATAAATTCTCCTTCTATAATCTCTAGTCATTGTCCAGATTTCTGACAGAATAGCAAGCAGGTGATTGCAAAGACTATGGCCTGAATCAGGCACATCTTAGTCTCCAGACTGACATGGTTGCTCCTCAGTACTTTGGAGAGGTCTTTGACAGCAGACTTTTCCAGTGCAATTCGTCTTTTAATTTTCTGGCTGCTGGTTCCAAGATTGTTAATTGTGGAGCCAAACAAACTAAAGCTGTTAACAATCTCAATCTCTTCACCATCAATCTTTGTTTTCTTGATGTTGAGCTTCAATCCATATTGAAGGCTGCAGTCCTTGACCCTCTGCAGCAAGCGCTTCAGGTCCTTCTCAGTTTCAGCAAGGAGGGTTGTGTCATCTGCATAAAGCAATTGTTGATGAGTCTACCTCCAATTCTGATGCCACACTTCTCCTCAAGAACACAGCCTCCCAGATAATCTGTTCTGCATATATATTATAAATATAAACAGCTGTGTGGAGGTTTTCAACTCCTTTGCATAAATATCCTGAAGCATGAATGCTGGATACTATAATAAGCCTTGGTGGCATTGTGTTGGACATGTTGGCTTGTTGATCAAAAGATTGAGAGTTCAAATCCACCTGCTTCAAAGAAGCAAGATGTACAGTCTCCTGTTAAGATTTATAGACTCAGAAAGTTGAAGATGAGTTGCCATGAGTTGGATTCAAGCCATCTCCAAAATGAAGACACTTACATTTTGCCCTAAATATCTTACTGGAATTTTAAAGTTTTATTTAATATTTGTGAAAGATTAGTGTGTAGATGACTTTTTTGCATGTGAATCTACAGCTGTTTCAATTTCATTTGTTTAAAAGGTTATCTAGTCCTTCAAAATTAGATTACCTTTGCTCCTTTGTAAAGAAAAATCAGGTGTGAATTTATCACTGGGTTAAATATTTTGTTTCATTGATATATTTATCTCCTCTTTCACAAGTGTCTTTAAATTTTTTGTTGATTTGTATATAATCAATCATATACATTTTGTTTTGTACATATAATTTGTGTTTTATACAATTGTCTTTATATATTGTCTTATACCATTAATTACCATTGCTATATGCTTATTATCGCCTCATCTTTTCAAACCCCCATTAAACCTTTCCCATTACTTCACCTTCCCTCATCCATTAACCTCTGCTATCCCAGTGATTTTCCCCCTGCTTCTTTTTCTGTTCCATTTCTCTCTTTTCCCTCTTGAACATTTATATACATTTCACTCAGTTATCTTTCTATGTTCACAATAGTGGCCTTATGCAATATTTGTCCTTATGTGACTGAGGCATTTTACTCAGCAAAATGCTCTCTATACTATCCCAAGTTATATAGTAATATATGAAATCGTTGCTCCTTAGTGCTGTATAGAATGCAATATATCATAATTTCTAAATCCCTTTGTCTATTGATGGGCATTGGGGCTGTTTCTGTTTTCTTGCTCCTGTGAATAATGCTGCCATGAACATAGGTATATAAATGTCCACTCATGCCTCAGTTCTGATTTCCTTGGGATATATTCCTAGCAATGGAATAGCAGAATTATATGGGAATTCTCTGATCAGCTTTTTTGAGGAAATGTAGCATTTTACAGTCTCACCAGCAATGCATAAGACTTCCATCTCTTCGCATCCACTTCAACATTTATTATTCGTTGTTTTGAGCTTTGCTACTGCTGCTGGAATGAGAAAGTATCTCATTGTCCTTTTGAAGAGTCTTTTAATATCTTTTGCTCATTTTGTGATTGAGTTGCCAATCTATTTTTTATTATTA
>NW_006399989.1:3008229-3010969 GCF_000299155.1 Elephantulus edwardii
TAATTTAATTTAAATTGTTTATACAATTTTTATATGGTTTGCCTACAAAATTCAGATACATTTTGTTTCACACTTTCCTTCATTCATATTGTGTTTTGTACAATCATCCAAGGAAATTAGAACTGAGACACAAATTGAGATTTGTGTACCAATATTCATAGCTGCACTATTCACAATAGCAAGAAAATGTAAGCAGCCCAAGTGTTCAACCACAACTGAATGGATTGAGAAATTGCAAAGATTTTTTAAAAAAATACACCAAACTACGTAATTTGAGAGACACTGTAGAGTACTATGCTGAGTGAAAGTGAACTGCTACCTGCAGAAAGCTGAAACGGGATCCACATTTCATACTATACCAAAAAATCAACTGAAGGTAGATTAGAGACTTGAAAGTAAAACCCTAAACCGTAAAGTTCATCAGAGACAAACTGGGATCAAGTTTGAAAGGCCTCGTCTGTGGTATAAAGAGACTGCCAAAAACAGCCAGAAATACACAATATGGAGAAGATAAAATTGATGAATGGGACCTCCTAAAGATTAAATCCCTGGGTGCATCAACAACTTTTTCCAAGAGAGTGAAAAGAAAACCTACTGACTGGGACAAAACATTTGGCAATACATTTTAAGACAAGAGTTTCTTATCAAAAGTTTACAAAACCTACAGGGCCTCCACAAGAAAAAGACTGATAATACAATTACAAAATGGGCAAGACACATGGAAAGACTTTTCACAGAGGAGGGTATTCAGATGGCCAACAGGCACATAAAGAAATGCTCAAAAATCACTGGCAATAAGAAAGATGCTAATGAAAACAACCGAAATACTATCTCACTCTTGTACTAAGAAATTTTGGAGAGGATGTGGTGAAATAGGAACTTATATGTGAAATGGCACAACCGCTCTGGAATGCAGTTTGGCATTTCCTCAAAAAGCTGAACATAGAAATTTCATATGACCCAACTATTCCACTGCTTGGAAATGAGAAGTGAGGTAGAAATGGAGGTTTGTACACCTATGTTCATAGCAGCATTATTTACCATTGTAAGATCATGAAAACAGCCCAAATGTCCAACCACAATCAAGTGCATTGAGTAAGTATTGTACATTCATGCAATGGAACATTACACAGCATGCAGGAGCAATGATTTTTTCTAAATCTCTACCTGCCTTGGGAGGGACTGGAGAGTATTATGCTAAATGAACTAACTCAGTCCCATAAAGACAAATACTGTATGCGACCATTATTGTAGAATTGTATGCGGATCCAAGGTGGGGAGGTATGGAGCAGAGGGGTGAGATGGGTGGGGGGGGGTGCTGATGCATAATCATGGTTCACACAATTTGATGGGTGGAGGGAGGGATGGAAAAATTAAATGAGAAAGATCAGGCATGGAAAAACAATGTATCTAAGCATTGTAAGTAAACCAGTATGAAATAAAACATTTTATTTAAATAAATTTAAAAATTCATTACTATTCTTTTATTTCATTCTGTTGTGGAATCACCCCTTTAATTTCTATTGGGATTATTGTGTGTTTTTTCCCTTTCTGTTTCTTTGTTTGGTTTGTAGGTGGCTTGTTGATTGTATTGACCCTTTTGAAGAACCAACTTCTGGTCTTGTGGATAGTTTAAATTGTTCTGTTTTCTGTTCCATTTATCTCTGCTCTTATTTTTATAATTTTATTTCTTTTATAAATTGCTTGGTTTTCTTGCTTTTCTTGTACTATATGTTGGAGATATTGGGTTAAGAAGTCAATTTTCATTCTTTCTTTCCTTTGATGTGTTTGCTTACTACTATGGCATGACCTCTAAGTACTGCTTTGGCTGTAGCACAGAGAATTTAGTAATTTGTTTGTTGGCCAATTAGTGTTTTAATTTTCATTAGTTTCAAGCAAGTTATTAATTTCATATTTAATTTCTTCTGTTATACACTCAAATCCTTGACACACACTCTTCCCACTTTTGAACCATGCAGTGTTTCCATGCTCCATTCTGACGACTGCCTCCTTGTTTGGCATAAGCACAATCAAGTGTTCTGCGATTCTCATTCTTCCCATAGTCAGCCACAGTTTGTTGTGATCCACACAGTCAAATGCTTTTGCATAGTCAATGAAACACAGATAGACATTATTCTGATACTCTCTGCTTTCAGCCAAGATCCATCGGACATTATCTATAATATCCCTAGTGCCATGGACTCTTCTAAACCCAGCATACACTTCAGGAAGTTCTCTGCTGATGTGCTGTTCCAGTCATTTTTGGATAATCTTCAGCAGAATCTTGCTTGCATGTGATATCAGTGATACTGTTCGATAATTTTCACACTGTGTCGGACCACCTTTCTTTGGAATGGGAACAAATACAGATCTTTTCCAGTCAGTTGGCCAAGTGGTTGATCTCCAGATTTCTTGGCACAACTTGGTGAGCACATCCATATCTTTTCAATCTGTATGTGGAACAGATTATCAGGGAGGCTGGGCTCTATGAGGAGAAATGTGGCATCAGGATTGGAGGTAGACTCATCAACAATCTGCCTTATGCAGATGATACAACTCTGCTTGCTGAAACTGAGATGGACCTGAAGTGCTTGCTGAAGAAGGTCAAAGACTGCAGCCTTCAATATGGATTGAAGCTCAACATCAAGAAAACAAAGATTCTCACCACTGGGCCAATTGGCAGCATCATGATAGATGGTGAAGAGATTGAGATGGTAGACAGTTTCTGTTTGCTTGGCTC
>NW_006399989.1:3011994-3018016 GCF_000299155.1 Elephantulus edwardii
GTGGATTGATTCAGTGACTGGGATAATTGAGATGGGAGTGTCAGAGACAGTGCGATTGGCACAGGACAGAGCGGAGTTTAGAGCTGTTGTACATAGGGTCGCTATGAGTCACAGGCGACTCGATGGCACACAACAACAACAACATTCTGAAGAATGTTCTCTGTGTGTTAGAATATAATGTATATTGAACATTTTTAGGGTACATTACTCTGTATATATTGATTGCAGATCCAAGTAAAATTAAGTCATTGACAATTTCAATCCTTTTTTCAAGGATCCTGATGTTGCCTATCAGTCCAGTTGAGAAGACTTTTGTTTTCTTGATGTTGAGATGTAACCCATATTGAAATCTTCAGTGTTTAACTTTCTACAGAAAGTGCTTCAAGTCCTCACTTTTGGCAAGCAAGATTGCGTGTCATCTGCATAACAAAAGTTATGGATAAGTCTTCCTCGAATCCAGATGCTAATTTTACTTCATAGAGTACAGCTTCCTGAATAATTTGCTCAGTGTATAAATTAAATATATATTGAGAAAAGATACAACCCTGATTCATATCTTTCCTGATTTTAAACCATGCTGTTTTTGCACAACAACCTCTTGGTCTAGGTATAGGTTTCACATGAGCACAATCAAGTGTTCTGGTATTCCCATTCTTCTCATTGTTAGTCGTAATTTATGATCTACAGAGTCAAATGTTTTTGCATAGTCAATAAATCACAAGTAGACATTCTTCTGGTATTTGTTTTCAGCCAGGATCCATCTAACATTAATAATGATATCTCTGGTGTCACAGCCTCTTTTAAGTCTCACTTGAACATCTGGAAGTTCTCTGCCTATGTGCTGTTCTAGCTGTTTTTTAATGCGCCTCAGCAGTATTTTGCTTGCAGGGTATATTAATGTTATTGTTTGATAATTTCCACATTCTTTTAAATCACCTTTCTTGGGATTGGGAACAAACATTGATCTCTTCCAGTCAGTAGATCAGGAAACATATTGCACTGGAAAAGTGTCTAGACAGAATACTCTCCAAATTATTGAGGAATAATGATGTCAGTTTTTTTATTAAGGTGCACCTGATTCAGGTTATGGTCTTTTCAGTTACTTGCTATGCATCTGAGAGCTGAACAATGAATAAGGGTGACAGGAAAAAAAATTATGCCTTCGAGTTTTCTTGTTGGAGAAGAGTGTCGAAGATCCCATGGACTGCCAAAAGAACAAATAGGTATATCCTGAGAAAGGTATGGCCAGAGTACTCCTTGGAGGCAAAGTTGATGAAGCTTCATCTCACATACGTTGGACATTTTGCTAGGAGAATTTATTACTTGCAAAGTGACATAATCCTTGGTAAGTTAGAGGAGTAGCAAAAGAGAAACCCACCTTTGACCAGGAGGTTGACATGATGACCACAGCAACTGGCTTGAGTGTGTCAGTGATTTTGAGGACCGCACAGATTGTTTGTTCACAGGGTCACTATGAGTTGTATTTTGAATCTACAGCACCTAACAACCCTGTATATATCTATAAGATCAAGTTGGCTAATGGTAGTGTAGTTTAATTCTCCAGTATTTTTGTTGAGTATTATTTTGGTCATACTATCTTTCATTGAAAGTGGTGTGTTGAAATCTCCCACTCTTTTTTTCAGCTCTGTTACTATTTGCTTTGTGTATTTTGCAACTGTGTAATTGGATGTGTAGGTGTTTGTTATGATTATGTCCTCTTGTTCTATGGACTCTTTAAACATTATATAGTATCCTTCTTTGTATTTTATAATGGCTACCTGAAGTCTATGTTTTAAAAAATTAATATTGTTAATCCTGCTTTTTTCTGGTTGCCATTAGTTTGATATATTTTTTCCATTTTCTAAAAATATTAATCTGTCTTTATCTTTGCTTTTCAGGTGTGTCTCTTGTATATAACACGTTGACGGGCTTTGTTTTGTTGTTTTGTAGGGTTTTTAAAAAATCAATGTTGCTGTTCCCTTATCTTTTTCAAAAAAATGTTTTCATTGTGATTTTAGTGACAGTTTACAAATTTTTTTTTAATTTCCCTTCATTCATTGTTACACATTTTATTCCCTGTCCCCCCCCCCAGTTGGATTTTTTCCTTTGGAAAAGAAGTTCTTTTATTGCTATATGGTCTGTTCTCCACACACCCCCGCCCCCCGCCCTGGACTGCTGTACTGTGCAACTCTTATTCTGGACTCTTGTCATGCCAATAATACCTATTCATATGTTTGTTTTATACAGTTATCTCCCTCGTCTGTTTCAATGCCGTGTATATCCCCTCTTTTCTTAGTTTCCCCTTAACCCCCATATCAAACCTGTTCTATAACAGTGGCATTATACAGTATTTGTCTTTTTGTGACTGAGATATGCCACTCAGCATAATGTCGTCCATGGTTACCCATTTTGTATAATATTACATGAGTTCTTTGTTTTTAAGTGCTGCATAATATTCCATTGTGTGAATATTCCAAAGCTTCACTGTTTATTCATTTGTTGATGGGAACATGGGCTGTTTCCGACATTTTGCTATTATGAACAAAGAAGCAATAAACATGGGTGTTCATATATCTGCTTGGGTGGCAGTTCTGGTTTCTTTAGGGTATATTCCCGGTAGTGGAATTGCTGTAAATGGTATTTCTATTTCCAACTTTTTGAGAATGTGTCATACTGTCTTCCATAGTGGTTGCATCATTTTACACTCTCACCAATAATGAATAGGGTTCCAGTCTCTCCACAACCTCACAAACATTTGCTGCTTCCTGCTCATTAAATTTTGCTATTATTACTGGGGTGAGATAGTTGTTTTGATTTGCATCTGTCTTAGAGCTAGAGATTTTGAACATTTCTTCATGTGTTTGTTTGCCACCTCAATGTCTTCCTTGGTGAAGTGTCTGTTCATATTCTGTGCCAATTTTGCAATTAGATTGCTTAACTTTATCTTGTGGTGCTCGATATAAATATTTACTAGACATGTCATTACCAAATATTTTTCCCAGTCTGTGGCTTCCCTTTTTACCCTGTTATAGAATTTTTTGGATGTGCATAGGGATTTGATTCTTAGAAGGTCCCATTCATTTATTTTATCCTCTCCTATTTGTAAGTTTTTCAGAATGCTGGTTCAAGTTGTGGATTAGTGCTTCGAGTGTTCTTCCAAGTTTTCGTTAATGAAGTTTATAGTCCTTGATTTTAGTCCTAGGTCCTTGATCCGCTTTGAATTGGGTTTTGTGTATGCTGTGAGATATGGGTCTTGTTTGAGTTTTCTGCAGATAGTTTTTCAATTTTGCCAATACAATTTGTTTAAAAGGCTGTGGTTTTCCCACTTAAGTTATTTCATCTCCTTGTCAAAAATCAGTTAACCATAGGTAGCTAGTCTGATTTCTGGGTTCTCAATTCTATTCCATTGATCTATGTGTCTGTCTGGACACCATGGCAGCATAGAAGCATTTGAAATCAGGGAGTGAGATGCCCCCTACCTTGTTTCTAGTTTTAAGAGATCCTTTACTTATTCAGGGTCTCTTTCCATTCCAAATGAAATAGGAGATTCTCTTTTCCATCTCTCTAAAGAATGGAATTGGTATTTCTATTGGGACTGCATAGAATGTGTAGATAGTCTTTTGTAGGATTGTCTTTTTCACAATATGAGCCTTCCTATCCATGAGCAAGTTCTATTCTTCCATTTCTCCAGGTTTCTTTTTGTTCCTTGTAGTAATGTTTTGTAATTTTCTTTGAATAAATCTTTTGTGTTTCTAGTTAGATTTACTCCAAAGTATTTAATTTTTTTTATTAGCAATTGGGATAGGTATTGTTTTTCTTAGCTCCAGTTCTACATTCACTTTGTCACTGTAGAGAAATTGATTTTTGTCTGTTGACCTTGTATCTGCCACTTGGCTGAATTGGTCATCTATATCTAGTAGTTTTGTTGCTGAATCTTTAGGGTTTTCTAAGTATACTAACATATATCATATCATATCATATCATCTGCAAAGAGAGATAATTTTACTTCCTCTTGGCAAATTTGGATACTTCTTATTTCCTTCTCTTGTCTTATTGCTACTGCTAAGACTTCTAATATAATATTGAATAGGAGAAGTGATAGTGGGCATCCTTGCCTACTTCCTGTTCTCAAGAGGAATGCCTTTAACCTCTCTCTATTGAGAACAACGTTGGCTCTCGGGTTTGTATATATACTTTTTACTATGTTGAGGAAATTCCCTTCTATTCCTATTTTGCCGAGTGTTTTAATCAGGAAAGGGTGTTGGATTTTGTCAAAGGCCCTTTCTGCATCAATTGATAGGATCATGTGGTTCTTTTTTTCCCCTCCAATTCAATACTCAGTTTTTACTTTTTTCTGTTTTTTTCTTATCTTTTTTTGTGATCATGTGGTCTTGTTTTTTTGCTTTGTTAATGTGATGAATTACGCTGATTGTTTTTCTTATGTTGAACAATCCTTGCATACCTGTTATGAATCCCACTTGGTAATGGTGAACAATTTTTTTGATATACTGTTGGATTCTATTGGTCAGAATTTTATTCAGGATTTTTGCATCTATGTTCATGAGAGATACTGGCCTGTAGTTTTCTGTTTTGAAGGTGCCCTTCCCTGGCTTTGGTATCAAGGATACGTTTGTTTCATTGATAATAGTCTGGGAGAATTCCATATTTTTCTATGTTCTGAAACAGTTTATGTAGAATTGGTGACAGTTTTTCTCGGAATATGTGATAAAATTCACTTGTAAAACCATCTGGTCCAGGGCTTTTTTTGGCTGAAGTTGTTTATTACCATTTCAATATCTTCTTTTGTAATGGGTTTGTTCAGGTGTTCAATTTCAGTTTGCGTCAGTTTAGGTAGGGTGTGACTTTCTAGACATTTTTCCATTTCCTCTAGGTTTTCATATTTGTTTGAGTATAGTTTTTCATAATATTGCAGTGCTAAGCATTTATTTTAGTTGGTTCCTTTGTGGCATTGCTGATTCATCCCTTATTCAGATTATTTGTGTCTTTTCCTTTTTCCTTTTGTTAGTTTAGCTAGTGGTTTGTCAATTTTATTGACCTGTTAGAAAAATCAATTCCTGGTTTTGTTGACTGTTTTCATTGTTTTTCTGTTTTCCATTTTGTTTATACCTGCCCAAATTTTTATAATTTCCGGTTTGTTTGTTTGTTTGTTTGTTTGTTTTGCGGGTGTCAACTTTTCTTGCTGTTCTTTTTCAATTTGCTGGAGATGTTGGGTTAGAGAGTCAGTGGTAATTTTTTCCTGTCATTTCATGTGTTTACTTATTGCTATATATTGACCTCTAATTACTACTTCGGTTGTTTTCCACTGGTTTTGGTAAGTGGTGTTTGTAATTTGTTTTAAGAAACTTTTTTATTTCATTTTTTATTTCTTCTACTACCCAGTCATGTTCAAGCAAGGTGTTGTTCAGCTTCCAAATGTAAGGTTTTTTCTTCTTTATCCTTTTGTTATGAATTTCTAATTTTGTAGCATTATAGTCTGAGAAGATGCTTTGCATTATTTCTATACTTTTGAATTTATTGATGCTTGCCTTGTGTCCTAAAATATTATCTATTCTGGAGAACGTTCCACACACATTGGAGAAGAAGGTATACTGTGCTTTCTTTGGGTGCATTAGTCTGTAAATATCTATGAGATGAAGTTGGTTTATTTTGTGGTTTAATTCTTCATTATCTTTGTTAAGTTTTTTCTGGAAGTGCTATCATTTTTTTTGAGAGTGGTGTATTGAAGTCTCCAACAACTATAATAGTGTTGTCTATTTCTTTTCTCAGTTTTGTTATTGCTTGTTTAATATATTTTGCCGGTCTTTCATTTGGTGCACAGATGTTTATTATTGTTATATCTTGTTTTGTTGTTGTTATGTGCGGTCGAGTCGCTTGTGACTCATAGCAACCCTATGCACAACAGCTCTAAACTCCGCTCTGTCCTGTGCCAATCACACTGTCTCTGACACTCCCATCCCAATTATCCCAGTCACTGAATCAATCCACCTCATAGAGGGCCTTC
>NW_006399989.1:3019005-3020140 GCF_000299155.1 Elephantulus edwardii
TTGCTCCTGAATACTTTAGAGAGGTCCCTAAGAGAAGACTTTACCATCGCGATACGCTTTTTGATTTCCTTACTGCCCCCAGGTAATAGAAGAGGCAAAACCCACGCGACATTCATTCTGGCAGGCCGCTCAGAGGAGGGGTTAGGCATCCGAATAGCTTAAAGCTGGGCAGTTAGAGGCCAGTCTCTAACCCCTCCCATTTCCCCAGGTAATCAAACAAGCAAAAGCCGCACGACATTCTTTCCGGCAGGCGACTCAGAGGAGGGGTTGGGCATCCGACTAGCTGAAAGCTGGGCAGCTTAGAGGCCAGTCTCTGACCCCTCCAATCTCCCCAGGTAACCTAAGACTCAAAAACCGCGCAACATTAGTTCCGGCATGCCGCTCAGAGGAGAGCTTAGGCATCCCATGCGACTAGCTGAAAGCTGGGCAGCTAAGAGGCCACTCCCTGACCCCTCCCATCTCCCCAGGTAATCAAAGACACAAAAACCGCGCGACATTTGTTTGGTCAGGCCGCTCAGAGGAGGGGTTAGGCATCCGATCCAACTAGCTGAAAGCTAGGCTGCTTGGAGTCCACTCTCTGAACGTTCCCACCTCCCCAGGTAATCGAAGACGCAAAAACCACGCGACATCCATTCCTTCAGGCCACTCAGAGGAGGGGTTAGGCATCCCATCCGACTAGCTGAAAGCTGGGCAGCTTAGAGACCAGTCTCTGACCCCTACCATCTCCCCAGGTAATCGAAGACGAAAAAACCGCGCGACAATCGAAGGGGCAGGCCGCTCAGAGGAGTGTTTAGGCAACCCATCTAACTAGCTGAAAGCTGGCCAGATTAGAGGCCAGTCTCTGACCCCTCCCATCTCCCCAGGTAATCGAAGACAGAAAAACCGCGCAAAATTCGTTCCAGCAGGCCACTCAGAGGAGGGGTTATGCATCACATTCAACTAGCTGAAAGCTGGGCACCTTAGAGGCCAGTCTCTGATACCTCCCATCTCTCCAGGTAATCGAAGACACAAAAACCGCGTTACATTCGTTCCTTCAGGCCGCTCAGAGGAGGTGTTAGGCATCCCATCCGACTAGCTGAAAGCTGGGCAGCTTAGAGGCCAGTCTCTGACCTCTCCCATGTCCCCAGGTTATCGA
>NW_006399989.1:3020240-3035816 GCF_000299155.1 Elephantulus edwardii
GCTCAGAGGAGGTGTTAGGCATCCCATCCGACTAGCTGAAAGCTGGGCAGCTTAGAGGCCAGTCTCTGACCTCTCCCATGTCCCCAGGTTATCGAAGATGCAAAAACCGCGCGACATTCGTTCCCGCAGGCAGCTCAGAGGAGGTGTTAGGCATCCCATCCGACTAGCTGAAAGCTGGGCAGCTTAGAGGCCAGTCTCTGACACCTCCCACCTCTCCAAGTAATCGAAGACAGAAAAACCGCGCCACATTCGTTCCTTCAGGCCGCTCAGAGGAGGTGTTAGGCATCCCATCTGACTAGCTGAAAGCTGGGCAGCTTAGAGGCCAGTCTCTGACCCGTTCTTTCTCCCCAGGTAATCGAAGATGCAAAAACAGTGTGACGTTCATTCCGGCAGGCCGCTCAGAGGAGGGATTAGGCATCTGACTACCTGAAAGCTTGACAGCTTAGAGGCGAGACTCTGACCCGTCCAATCACACCAGGTAATCAAAGACGCAAAACCCGTGCGACATTAGTTCCAGCATGCCGCTCAGAGGAGGGCTTTGGCATCCCTACCGACCAGCTGAAAGCTGGGGAGCTTAGAGGCCAGTCTCTGACCCCTCCCATCAACCCAGGTAATCGAAGACGCAAAAACCGAGTGACATTCGTTCCGGCAGGCCGCTCAGAGGAGGAGTTAGGCATCCCATCTGACCAGCTGAAAGCTGGGCAGCTTAGAGGCCAGTCTCTGACCCCTCCCATCTCCCCAGGTTATTGAAGATGCAAAAACCGGGCGACATTCGTTCCTTCAGGCCGCTCAGAGGAGGTGCTAGGCATCCCATCAGACTAGCAGAAAGCTGGGCAGCTTAGAGGCCAGGTTCAGACCACTCCCATCACCCCAGGTTATCGAAGATGCAAAAATTGAGTGACATTCGTTCCGGTAGGACCCTGAGAGGAGGGTTTAGGCATCCGACTAGCTGAAAGCTGAGCAGTTTAGAGTCCAAATCTGACCCCTTCCATCTCCCAAAGTAATCGAAGACGCAAAAACCACGCGACATTTGTTCCGGCAGGCCGCTCAGAGGAGGGGTTAGGCATCCCATCTGACTAGCTGACAGCTGGGCAGCTTAGAGCCCAGGCTCTGACCCCTCCTATCTCCCAAGGTAATCAAAGACACAAAAACGCGGGACATTCGTTCCAGCAGGCCGCTCAGAGGAGGGGTTAGGCATCCCACCCGCGTAGCTGAAAGCTGGTCAGCTTCGAGGCCAGTCTCTGACCCCTCCCATCTCCCCAGGTAATCGAAGGCACAAATACCGCACGATATTCATTCCTTCAGGCCGCTCAGAGGAGGAGTTAGGCATCCCATCCAATTAGCTGAAAGCTGGGCAGCTTAGAGGCCAGTCTCTGACCCGACCCTTCTCCCCAGGTAATCGAAGAGGCAAAAACCGTGCGACATTAGTTCCGGCATGCCGCTCAGAGGAGGGCTTAGGCATCCCATCCGACTAGCTGAAAGCTAGGCAGCTTAGAGGCCAGTCTCTGACCCCTCCAATCTACCCAGGTAATCGAAGATGCAAAAACCGCGTGACATTCGTTCCGGCAGGCCACTTAGAGGAGCGGTTAGGCATCCCATCTGACTGGCTGACAGCTGGGCAACTTAGAGGCCAGTCAGGCAGGCCGTTCAGTGGAGGGCTTAGCCATCCGACTAGCTGAAAGCTGGGCCGCTTAGAGGCCAGTTTCTGACCCCTCCCATCTCCCAGGTAATCGAAGATGCAAAAACCATGTGACATTCGTTCCGGCATGCCGCTCAGAGGAGGGATTACGCATCCCATCCGACTAGCTGAAACCTGGGCAGCTTAGAGGCCAGTCTCTGACCCCTCCCATCTCCCCAGGTATTGGAAGACACAAAAACCGCGCGACATTCATTCCTTCAGGCCGCTAAGAGGAGGTGTTAGACATCCCATACGATTAGCTGAAAGCTGGGCAGCTTAGAAGCCAGGTTCTGACAGTTCCCATCTCCCCAGGTAATCGAAGATGCAAAAATTGCGTGACTTTCGTTCCGGTAGGACCCTCAGAGGAGGAGTTAGGCATCCGACGAGCTGAAAGCCGGGCAGTTTAGAGTCCAGACTCTGACCCCTTCCATCTCCCAAGGTATTCGAAGACACAAAAACCACGCGACATTCATTCCGGCAGGCCGCTCAGCGGAGCGGTTAGGCATCCCATCTGACTAGCTGACAGCTGGGCAGCTTAGAGCCCAGTCTCTGACCCCTCCCATCTCCCCAGGTAATCAAAGATGCAAAAACCATGCGACATTCATTCCGGCAGGCTGCTCAGAGGAGGGGTGAGGCATCCGACTAGCTGAAAGCTGGGCAGCTTAGAGGCCAGTCTCTGACCCCTCCCTTCTCCGCAGGTAATCGAAAACGCAAAAACCGTGTGACGTTGGTTCTGGCATGCCGCTCAGAGGAGGGCTTAGGCATCCCATCCGACTAGCTGAAAGCTGGG
Organism: Elephantulus edwardii; assembly: GCF_000299155.1. Classification (NCBI taxonomy): domain Eukaryota; kingdom Metazoa; phylum Chordata; class Mammalia; order Macroscelidea; family Macroscelididae; genus Elephantulus; species Elephantulus edwardii. The sequence goes on from NW_006399989.1 coordinate 3,022,709, forward strand.
CAGCTTAGAGGCCAGTCTCTGACCCCTCCCATCTCCCCAGGTAATCGAAGATGAAAAAAATGCGTGACATTCGTTCCTGCATTCCACTCACAGGGGGACTTAGGCATCCGAGTAGCTGAAAGATGGGCAGGTTAGAGGCCAGTCTCTAACCCGTTCCATCTCCCCACGTAATTGAAGACCCAAAAACCGCGCGACATTTGTCCCGGCAGGACGCTCAGAAGAGGGGTTAGGCATCTCATCCGACGTGCTGAAAGCTGGGCAGCTTATCGGCCAGTCACTGATGCCTCCCTTCTCCACAGGTAATCGAAGACACAAAAACCGGGCGACATTCGTTCCTTCAGGCCGGTCAGAGGAGGGGTTAGGCATCCCGTCCGAGTAGCTGAAAGCTGGTCAGCTTAGAAGCTAGTGTCTGACCCCTCCCATCTCCCCAGGTAATCAACGATGCAAAAACCACGCAACATTCATTCCGGCAGGCCGCTCAAAGGAGGTGTTAGACATCTCATCTGACTAGCTGAAAGCAGGGCAGCTTAGAGGCCAGGTTCGGACCCCTCCCATCTCACCAGGTAATTGAAGACGCAAAAATCGAGTGACATTCGTTCCGGTAGGACCCTCAGAGGAGGGGTTAGGAATCCGACTATCTGAAAGCCGGGCAGTTTAGAGTCCAGACTCTGACCCCTTCCATCTCCCAAGGTAATTGAAGACCCAAAAACCACGCGACATTCGTTCCGGCAGGCTGCTCAGAGGAGAAGTTAGGCATCCCATCCGTCTAGCTGAAAGCTGGGAAGCTTAGAGGCCAGTCTCTGACCCCTCCCATCTCCCCAGGTAATCGAAGACGCAAAAACAGATCGACATTCGTTCCGGCAGGCCGCTCAGTAGAGGTCTTAGGCATCCCATCCCACTAGGTGAAAGCTGGGCAGCTTAAAGTCCAGTCTCTGACCCCTCGTTTCTCCCCAGGTAATTGAATTCGGAAAAACCACGTGAGACTCATTCTGTCAGGGCCCTCAGAGGAGGGGTTAGACGTCCAACTAGCTGAAAGCTGGGCAGCTTAGAGGCCAGTCTCTGACCCCTCCTATCTCCCTAGGTTATCGAAGATGCAATAACCGCAGGACATTCATTCCGGCAGGCCACTCAAAGGAGGGGTTAGGCATCCCATCCAACTAGCTGAAAGTTGGGCAGCTAGAGGCCAGTCTCTGACCCCTCCTATCTCCCCAGGTAATCGAAGACGCAAAAACTGCGCGACATTCGTTCTGGCAGGCCGCTCAGAGGAGGTGTTAGGCATCCCATCCGACTAGCTGAACGCTGGGCAGCTTAGGGGCCAGTCTCTTACCCCTCCCATCTCCCCAGGTAATCGAAGACACAGAAACCACGCGACATTCGTTCTGGCAGGCCACATTTGACTGTGTGGCATTTTACAAGTTTTGGCTAATCTTGTGAAGAATGGGAATCCCAGTACACTTAATAATGCTTATGCAAAACCTACACTTGGCCAGGAAACAGTCCTTAGAACAGAGCAAGGAGACACTGCGTGTTTCAAAATCAGAAAATAGATATGTCAGGGATGCATCCTGTTTCAATCCTTTTTCAATCTATTTGCAGAACAGATCATTCATGAAGCTGGTCTTTATGAGAAGGATGTGACGTCAGGATTGGAGGAAGACTCGTCAACAACCTTTGTTATGCTGATGACACAGACTTCTTGCTGAAACTGAGGAGGACCCAAAGCCACTTGGTGCAGAAGGTCCAGACCTGTAGTCTTCAGTATGGGTTGAAGGTAAACATCAAAACAACAATGATTCTCATCACTGAGCAAATTTGTCGCATCATGATAAATAGAGAGGAGATTGAGATTGTTAACAATTTTAGCTTTCTTGTTTCCACAATCAACACTCTTGGCACCAGCAGTCAGGAAACCAAAAGATTAATTGCATTGGGAAAATCTGCTGCCAGGGACTGCTCCAGAGTACTGAAGAGCAACTACGTCAGTCTAGAGACTAAGGTGTGTCTGATTGAAGCCATGGTCTTTGTATTTACTTGCTATGCATCAGAGAGCTAGACAATGACTGAGGATGATAGAAGACGAATAGGTGCCATTGAATTGTGGTTGTGGAGAAGAGTATTGGAATCATAGACTGCCAAGAGAACAAACAGGTCTGTCCTATAGAGGGTTAATCCAAGTTGCTCCTTGATGGCAAGGCTTTTGAAGCTCCATCTGACATACTTTGGGCATGCTGCCTGGAGGGACCAGTCCTCAGAAAAGTACACCATGCTTGGAAAGATGGAGGGACAACACAGGAGAGGAAGACCCCAAATGAGATGCATTGACAATTGAACTTGGGTAATGGTGGTAGGAGTGTCATAGTCAGTGAGATTAATTAAAAATATAGTAGAATTCAGAGTTATTATACATAGGGTCGCTATGAGTTGCAAGTGGCTTGAAGGCATATGACAACAACATGTCACTTGGTTATTAGTTGACACTCTTGGCCTCTGAAGGGAAGAAGCTTTTACTAGCTGTAATGATTGCTCCAAATGCCTCTTTTGTCATGACCCTTGAGCTATCAGGACTGATTTCTTACTTTTTAACAGTGACTTAACTTCTACACGGCTTTCCTCATCCACTCATCCCCAAGGTTTGGTGACAAGATAAGCACTGCTTCTAATCTTTGAGGGATCCTAGTGGCAAACTGTGCAAGGAGAGAGGCCTGGTAATGACAGTACTCTTCCAGAATGGATGGCCTTCTAGAAGAAGTTGCTCCCTGCCACATCACTGAGTCAGCTCATGTGCACTGGGCACACCAGTCTGGTGGATTTACCTTTTAAACAAAACATTCTCCTTGTGGCTTTTAGCTCATGACACAGTACTCCTAATGCTAGCCTTCTTGTGAATGTGTATGAAGTCGCTGGGCACGCTGGGCCTGCATGCAAAGGGTGCCATGATGTGAAAGGCTTCACCTGGGTTGCTTCTAGGGCCACTGGCTTATAACAGTGTCTTGCTGCATAGCACCTTCTTGTTCAGCAGTCCACAGTTCTACACCAACATCTTGTGGTGAAAGCCTAGGGTATTCTCATTTGGCAGCTTGGCCAATGCCAAGAATGTCTGGATTATCTGGTCCAGACTGCTGTTGGTTTTGGCTGAGATCTCAAAGTAGGCATAGTTTGGGGGTACATAGCCCGCCTCATTCTCATGTTGTTCCACTTTGCCATAGAAGTCCCAGTCACCCTGTTAGCACAAAAGAACAGGGCTGTATCCATGTTGTCTTTGGTTTTGTTCTTAAGGCAAGATTTTGTGTCAAAGATCTGTTGCTTGAGCCTCTGCATCTTCTTGAAGGAAAACTGATTGTCTAGGCTGATCACCAGGATGAAAAGATCTCCTGCTGTGTACAGAGACAAGGGAGGAGAGGGTAAAGCAGGGCAGACTGAGTGAGCCTTTAACCAGTGTGCTCTATGAGGATGGAGAGGTGCTGCATGGTCAGGCCGCCTATAAAGTAGAACTTGCAAGTACAAGTCCTTGATTGTGGGAGTGTAAGTGTCCTTGAAATGGCCCATGAAGAAGTGCAACACAATGGCCATCTTACCCACCTTGGACAAACCAAGTATGGTCATGCTATAGCAGTTCTTGGTTGAGATACTCAAATCTGAGTTGCTGGCACACATCTTTTTGTAGTTTTCCTTGGAGCTGAGGCCGACAGGGGTGGGCATACAGCTGTGGAGGCAACCCCAGTAAGGAGAGGAGGAGTGATAGCTGGAACTTTGGCTGAGGCTGAAAATAGTGTATCACAGGCTCTTGGTGGTATGCATTTTTTAAGAATTCTGGGTTTTGGTGTGTTGGTTTTTTTATTTCAGTTCCCCTTAATCTAGTTATTTTTCTGATATTTGTACATTTTTTGCTGTGTTTGAGAGACACACACAGATAAAGCCTACGCATTTGTTTCCATTTTATCTTCAGTGATGTTTATAGCTTTAGGTTTTACGTTTAGGTCTTTGACCTACTATAAGTTAGTTTTTTTAATATGATGTGAGGTACTGATCTTTCTTTTTAAGTCTTTATGTATTTTTTTAAACTACTTTTCGTGTATGTGCACTGTCAAATTGGATCTGACTGGTACAGGAGGAGATTGCCCCTCCTCCAGCAGAGCATCTTGTGGATTTTAATTGCAAGCTTCTGGGATTGCAGTGCAACTTCTTGCCACTCGGCCATCAGAGCTCGAGGCATTGATCTTTTTAAAGTCTTTTTCAAAGACTTGTATCATTGATCACGTATGAACAGTATCCTATCAGTCATAGTACTGTACTTCAGGTTAGATCTTAAAACAATTTGTCATTTCCAGCAAAGTATAATTGTCTGATTTATGTGGCAAGTGCCAGTCCATCTCAGCTCACTAATGCCTAGAATGTCAATCTCTTTGCACTCCATTTCATTTATGGCAACTTTTAGGTCATACATTCCATGTTCTAATTATTAATTAATATTTGCAACTGTTTTTCCTTATCTTTGAATGATTTCCAATCTAGACTGTTGCAATCTACTGTTGCAGGAAGACTAGACCCGGGAGAGACACCTTGGGAATAAATCACCACGAATCTTACTAGTAAGAGGAAGAGGGTTTTATTATGCTACCGGGAGTTCCTTGGAAGGAGGAGTGGCATCCACTCCCATAATAGCTTGCCTCCAGAAACCCTATGAACCTGGAGAGAGGATGAAAGGCACCCAAACGCCGAGGACTCTCCTTCATAGGGTCGCTATGAGTCAGTCGCCTGCGACTCGACGGCACTTAACAACAACAACAACTGGGAATTCCAGTGTAATACAAATCCAAAATGGCCGTGCTCCCCAAACTCCTTTGTTCTGGGCTTTTTACAGGAAATATACAAAGAAACAGTTCTACTACTTTCTCATTGGTGGCTTGAAAGTTTCAGCATTAGCTTAACAGCTTCAGCATAGCACAAGTCCTGGCTTTCCAAATAAGGGAATTCTCCTACAAGGTCACAGCTTCTTTAGTCCATCAGTAAAAGAAACATTTTCACAGAATTACAGCCCTTTTGGTTTTTCAGATAAGGAAGCACCTGCAGAGACTCTTTTTTCCCTCTCCCTAAAGTAATGGGAGTAGGTGTGTCAGAGATGGTGAGGTTGGCACAGGATAGAGCAGGGTTTAGGGCTCTTGTACATAGGGTCACTATGAGTTGCAAGCAACTCAACGGCACATAACAACAACAACAACAACAACAACAACAACGTTGTTAAAACATTGTTACAGAGTCTATTTTTTCCCAGGGCTCCTCTCATCCCCTCCGCCCTTGTGAGAATCCATAACATTTTTAACTTTGGAGTCTCACACTCTGCCACCTGTTCTTCCTTCTCTACTTCCTTCTCCTGTTGAGATGTTCTTAAGACCTAAGTTTACCAGAGGAACTTTGCTTTCCCTGTTGTTGTTTTGTTGTTAGATTCCATCGAGTCGTAGACGACTCATAGTGACCCTATGAATGGAAGGCCTGAGCACTGTTCGTACATAGAGTTTCCGGAGGCAAGCCATTTCTGAAGTGGATGCCGCTCCTGCTTCCAGGCTTGTTTTAGTTGGGAAGCTCCAGCAAACACTGTCCACCATGGGTAACCATTACCACGTTTGGCACATCAATGTCGCAGTATTCAGCATCACAGCAACCACGAGTTACCTCTGTACAGCAATGTACAAACCAGTGCTATACCACCTAGAAGAATGTTTGACAGGAAAACAATTTGAACCAGGCCTGAGGGCCTCAGATAAAAATCACCCACCTTCGGCTTGGTTTGCTTTCCTTACATAACATTAATAATTTTTTGAGGCAGCAGTTCTCTTGGTTCTTATGGCCACTGATCCCAGATAAGAATGCTTCCACAGGCGAGCTCTGGTGGCCTAGTGGCAAGAAGCTGCACTGCAGTCTCAGAGGTGTGTGGTTCAAATCCACCAGATGCTCTACTGGAGAAGGAGGGACAATCTCCTCCTGTACCAGTCAGATCTGATTTGATGGTACACAAACAAAAAAAAAAACAATAAAATAAAAATTAAAAATTTTAAAAAAAGAATGCTTCCACAAACATAGTAGAAGGATATATTCAACGTTTGTGTTCTACTCTATGCTAATTCTAAAAACAAATTCTTGACCCCACATGGAGTTTGGGGCAGAGGTTTTAAAGCCTCATCATAGAACAACTGGAATACTTGATGGCTAGTCTTTGTTCTTTTGTGATATACGTGGCTCATGTATTTGTGGTCGCACATGTAGCTTCTTTTCTAAGCTAATAGCCTACATTTTATGTTGGAGAGACTATTTAGATTGGCTGCCTGGCATGCATTAAATGCACTGAGACTTCTTCTATGAGTGTGCTCTGTAAATATAGAAAATATTTCAAAACTAGGTTTGATGCACTGGACACTAGTCATTAATGACCAGATGAGCTGGGAGATGATATCAAGGTATATCATAAATGAAAATATGGATCCTGTTTCAGCTTTCTGCAGGTAGCAGTCCAATTTTGCCAGTACCATTTGTTGAAGAGGCTGTCATTTCCCCATTTGATAGGTTTTATTTCCTTGTCAGATATCAGTTGACCACAGAGAAATTAGTCCATTTCTGGGTTCTCAATTCTGTTCCACTGAACTACGTGCCTGTCAATGTATTGTGATGTTTTGATTACTACTGCTATGTAGTAGGTTTTGAGGTCAGGGGTACTACGCCTCCCACTTCACTTTTGTTTTACAGATGTGCTTTCTTTATTTGGTGTCTCTTCCCTCTCCAAATAAACTTGACATTTTCCGTTTTTATCTCCTTGAAAAAGGAATTTGGTATCTATTGAGATTGTATTGAACATGTAGATTGATTTTGGTAGGATTATCATTTTCACAATATTGACTCTTCTTATCCATGAATACAGAAGATTCTTCCATTTATTTAGGTCTTTTATTGTGTCTTGGAGAAATGGTCTATAGTTTTCTTTGTACAGTTCTTTTGTGTCTCTACTTACGTTCACTCCCAAGTATCTCACTTTGTGCTTAGATATTGTAAATGGTATTGCTTTCTTGGTTTCCTTTTCTGAGTTCTCTTTCCACAGAGGAAATATTTTGGATTTTTATCCACTGATTTTTTTTTATATTGATCTTGCATCTTGCCACTCTACTAAATTGGCCTACCACCTCTAACAGTTTTTTGTTAAGTCCTTGGGGTTTTCTGTGTACACTATCGTATCATCTGCATATGGCTACAGTTTAATCATCTTTTTGCTGATAGGGATGTCTTTTATTGTCCTAGCAAGTACTTCCAATACAATATTGAATTGAAGTAGAGACATTGGACATCCGTGTCTGGTTCTTATTGAGGGACTCCATTTTGTAACCAATATGTCATCTTGGATTGAAACTCAAAACCTCACTTCTAATTTGACCAGGGCTAAAAACTCAACCCTAGTAGTAAGTCCCTTAAGAGACGAAATCATCCTTATGTCCAATAATGCCTCCTGTGTAATTACTAACCACACTTTGTCTCCTGTAATGACTCCTCCAGCCTTCAGGATACAAGTCCTGAATATTCTTTGTTTGTAATAGCTCTGTTTTAATGCGATGTCTCCCTGCTAACTGGACACAACCCTGTATGCCAGTGTTCCTTACCCCACCCCTAACTGTTTTTAGCCCTGCCACTGTGACCTTCATGACCCTGTCCACAAGGCGCCAAAAGCGAGCTCTCCCACTTGGAGCTCTGCTTATAGGAGGAAGCCTGGTGACCGCTATAGGACTGGGAGCAGGAGGCTTGGGCATAGCCACCCATTTGTATTACAAACTCTGTATGGACATTAGCCGGGACATAGACAAGGTAGCAGATTCTCTCCTGGGCTTACAAACCCAGATAACTTCTCTGGCCAGGGTGACCTTACAAAACCGTGGAACTCTAGACTTGCTTATAGCAGAGAAAGGAGGTATGTGCCAGTTTCTAGGGGAAGAATGTTGTTTCTTTGTGAATGCATCGGGCATAGTCCAAAATAAGGTCCGAGAGTTAAAAGAATCTGTTATAAAGCGCCTGTCTGAGGCAGAAGCCTATGATTTATTTAACTGGTGGAAAACATCCTGGGGTAAATGGCTTATTCCACTTCTTGGACCCCTCACTGCCCTGATGCTTATCCTAACCCTAGGTCCTTGTATAATTAACAGAATACTCAACTTAATTAAAGAAAGGATAGGAACAATCCAGTTGATGGTTATGCGGTCTCAATACCATTACTTAAGAGACCGAAGAAGAAAGCGCTCATGATTGAGCTAGGGTGCAGAAGAAGAGGGGAATGAGGGACTCCATTTTGTAACCAATATGTCATTTTAAAATGTATAAGCCTCTAGAGTAGTAAACTGAAAGCGGTGGGGGAAGGGGGGAAAGAGCCCCCACCCAAACATCAGCCAATACTGTATCACCCTGTTTTCGCGCCCTTCCTTTGAACCAGCCAATCCTGTATCGCCCTGTTTTCGCGGGCTTTCCCCTTTAAATAGGCGGGACAGCCCAGAATCGGGCCGCGGCCATCTTCCCTGCTGTAGGAACATGGTTTGGATCGCGGCCCGGATTCGAATCTGAAATAAATTCCCTCTTGCCCTTGCATCGGTGTCGGCTCCTTGGTGACTTGGGGGGAAACTGGATTTGGGGCACAACACTATTCACAAAGAAAATGCTTTTAGTCTTTCTCCATTGAGAATTATATTGGCTCTTGGTTTGGCTTATAAACTTTTCACCATGTTGAGGAAATTGCCTTCTATTCCAATTTTGCTGAGTGTCTTAATAAGGAACACGTGTTGGATTTTTTCAAATGCCTTTTCTGCATCAATTTCTAGGATAATATGTTTCTTGTTCTTTGCTTTGTTAATGCACTGAATTACGTTAATCATTGTTTTTATGTTGAACAATTTTAGAGCTAATGTGTTGTCAGTTTTTTATGCTGGAAGTTGTGATGGCCTCTCGTATCTCGAGGAGGGACAGGCATGGAACACTAGGCAGATGAGACTTGCCAGATAAACTGGGGGTCTCTGGCTACAACAGGGTTTCTCTGGCTATCAGTCCACCAGCATGTGGGCATGCTGAAATTTTTAAATGCTGAAATAATGCTTGGCCTCACCTTCAGGTTCAGGGCTAATGTGTTGTGAGTTGGTTTTTTATGCTGGAATTTGTGATGGCCTCTCATATCTCGAGGAGGGACAGGTATGGAATGCTAGGCACTCTCATGCCTTTCTTTTCGTCCCAAATGGGTGTCAGCAGATGGGATTTGCCAGATGAACTGGGGTTCTCTGGCTATCAGTCCACCAGCATGTGGGCATGCTGGAAATTTTAAATCTTGTAGGGCCTGGAGGTCTGCTGCTCTTGGGCCTTCTTTTAATTGTTTTTGGTCAAACATTCTTCTAGGTGTCATAGCACTGGTCTGTCGATTTGCTGTACAGAGGTAACTTGTGGTTGCTGTTATTATGAACACTGTGACCCTGATGTGCCAAATGCGATATTGGTCACCCACTGCAGACAGTGTTTGGTGGAGCTCTCTGATTAAAAGAAGCTTGGAAGCAGGAGTGGCATCCACTTCCAAAATAGCTTGCCTCTGGAAACCCTATGAACTTGGATAAACGAAGAAAGTTATACAAGTGTTCAGGTCTTTTGTTCACTATGAGTTGCCTATGACTTGATAGTATTTAATAACAACACATGATGATTTATTTTTTTAATGTGTTTTTGGATTCTATTGCCTAGGATTTTGTTAAGGATTTTTGTGTCTATGTTATTGAGAGATATTGGTCTATAGTTTTCTTTTCCGGTAATATCTTTGCCTGGTTTTGGTATTAGGGCTATGCTTGCTTCATAGAATGACTCTGGGACTCTTTCTTCTTTTTCTATTTTTTTAAATAACTTAAATAGGATTAGTGATAAACTTTCTCTGAATGTGAGAATTCAGCTGTGAAGCCATCTTGTCAAGGACTTTTTTTGTGGGGGAGTTGTTTTATGACCTGTTCCGTTTCTTCTTTTGTGATGAGTCTATTCAAGTTTTCTACATCTGACCATGTCAATCTGGGTAGAGCTTGAGTTTCAAGGAATTTGTCCATTTTCTCTAAGTTTTCAAATTTATTAGAGTATAGTTTTTCATAATATGCTGAGATTGTAGACTTAATTTGCTCTTCTTCTGTTGGGATAACAACTATAATTCCTTAATAGAATTATTTGTATCTTCTCCTTTTTTTTCTTTTGTTAAGTTTGTCAATGGTTTGTTAATTTTATTAACCCTTTTGAAAAACTAGCTCCTGGTCTTATTGATGGTTCTATCTCATTGATTTCAGCTCTTGTTATTTTAATTTCCTTTCTTCTGGAGTCTGTGGGGTTAGATTACTGTTCTTTTTCTCTTTAATGAAAGTGTTGAGTTAGAGCATTAATTTTGCTTCTTTCTTTGTACTATGTGTTTTCATACTGCTCTTAGAACTGCCTTAGCTGGACCCCCCGAGGTTTTAGTACATTGTATTTTCATTATAATTTGTTTCAAGGAACACTTTTATTTCATTCTTTGTTTCTTCTATAACTCAATCGTGTTCTAGCATCCACTTTCGTGGCTTATAAGCTTTATCTTGTTGTGGTTAATTTCCCTTTATATGGCATTGTGGTCTGAGAAGATGCGTTGTATTATTCCAATGTTTTTTAATTTGTTGAGGCTTGCTTTGTGACCAATTCTGGAAAATGTGCCATATGTACTTGAGAAAAAAGAGAGCTGTGTTTTAGTTGGGTGTAGTGCTTGGAATACATCTATAAGGACCAATTTGCTAAAATGTGATCTTCAGTATCTTTGTTGAATTTCTTTTGAGTTGACTTATCCTTTGGTGAGAGTAATGTGTTAAAGTCTCCTACCACTATTGTGGTGCTGTCTACTTCTTTCTTCAATTCTATTAGCAGTTGTTTTATGTATTTATCAAGTCTATCATCTGATGCATAGATGTTGATTAATGTTATGTAATTTTGACCTTCTGTGCCTTTAATTATTATATAGTTCCTTTACTTATCTTTTATGGTTGTTTTGATTCTGAAGTCTATTTTGTCAGAGATTAGTAATGTGACACCTGCTTTTTTATGGATGTCATTTGTTGGCATATTTTTTTTTCTAGCCTTTGAGTATGAATCTGTCTTCCTTTTCATTTCCACATCTCCCACCTTACACAAAAATCAACTCAAGGTGTATCAGAAAACTAGGAATAAAACCCCAAACAAAAAAAATTTAAAAGAGACAAACTGGGATCAAGCTTAGAAGGCCTGGTCTATAGTATAAAGAGACTGACAAATACAGCCAGAAATGCACAATCTGGAGAGGATAAAATTAATGAATGGGACCTTCCAAAGAGTAAATCTCTATGCTCATAATTTTTTCTCAACAGGATGAAAAGAAAACCTACTGAATGGGAACAAATATTTGGCAATACCATTTCAGACACGGGCCTCACAATGTAAATTGTCCAAATACTTCTGGCCCTCCCCCCAAAAAATTACAATTACAAAATTGGGAAAAGTCATGAAAAGACTTCTTACAGAGAAAGACAGACCAACAGACACATGAAGAAATGCTTCAAATCACCAGCAATAAGGAAAGTGTAAAATCAAAACCACAATGAGATACCATCTTACCTCAATAGTAGTGGTAAAGTTTAGCAGGACAGCAAGCAATAAATGTTGGAGAAGATGTGGCGAGGCTGAAACTTGCACCATTGTTGGTGAGACTGTAAAATGGTACAACCACTCTGAAAGGCAGTTTCGTGTTTCCTCAAAAAGTTGAACATAGAAACTCCGTATAACCCAGCTACCCCACTACTAGGAATATACCCCAAGGAAATTAGAACTGAGACACAAATGGATATTTGTACACAAATATTCATAGCAGCATTATTCATTATTGCAAAATCATAGAAACAGCCAAATATTCAACCACAACCAAATAGATTGAAAAATTGTAGTACACTCCTCACACAATGGACTACTATGCAGCACTCAGGAGCAATGATTTTGAAAAATACTACATAACTTGGGAGAGGATTATGTTGAATAAACTAGCTCAGACTCATGAGGACAAATACTGCATAAGGCCATTATTGTAAAAATAGAAGGACAACTAGTAAAACATATATGGGGGTGCAAGGGGAGAAGGGGGAGAAGAAGGGTAGGATGGGTAGGGGCAAAAGCACAGAATTTCACAGTTTTGTGGATGGATAGAGATAGTGAAGGGAATGGGAAGGATACAGCTGGGTCCTGAAAAGATTGGGTAAGGTCCAATGGTGATTGGTTTTATAAAACATAATGAATGGGAATATTTGTATGAAACACAATATGAGTCAAGAATATTGTGAAATACAATGTATATGAACTTTGTGAGCAAACTAATATTTTAAAAAACCAAAAACTGGGGCAGGGGTGGTGGTAAGGATGAATGAATGAAAAATGCAAATGTTTATAAACTTTCGTTAAAATCACAAATTTTTTTAAAAAAATGTATATAATAATTGAAAAATGCCAAAAGTCATTACAAAGACAGGAAAGAAGTAAAAGACCAAATGATATGTCAGAAGAGATACTGAAAAGTACACTAAAACTTAAGCCAAAACAAAGGGAAGATGTTCTACAATAAAAGAACTGAGCAGATTTCAAGGGGCAGCTCAAGAAGCAATTACAATGAAATGTGCTAAAAGCTGGAACTAGAAAATCAAAGTGTAAGAACACTAAAGGCTGAAAGTATTGAAAAACAGTTTCAAGACTCATGTTGCAATACAGAAGGATTCTATGGGCAACATCTTGAATGATGCAGGAAACTTCAAAAGAAGATGGAAGGCATACTGTAACAAAAACAATTGGGTGACACTGAAACATTTCCGGGAGTAGCATAGGATCAAAAACCAATGGTATTGAAAAGAGAAGTTCAAGCTGCACTAAAGTAAATGGCAAAAAAAACCCCACCCTACTAATTTATGTTGTTGTTGTTGTTATGTGCCGTCGAGTCGTTTTCGACTCATAGCGACCCTATGCACAACAGCCCTAAACCCTGCTCTATCCTGCGCCAACCGCACTGCCTCTGACACACCCATCCCGATTA
>NW_006399989.1:3036686-3040716 GCF_000299155.1 Elephantulus edwardii
CGCATTAGCACAATTAAATGTTCTGGGATTCCCATTCTTCTCAGAGTCAGCCACAGTTTGTTATGATCCACACAGTCAAATGCCTTTGCATAATCAGAAGACCAATTAACATATTTCAACAGACAGATGCAGCCTTCGCTGGACATGCTCACCAGACTGTGCCAAGAAATTTAGAAGATAGCTACTTAGGTAAGGCCAAACCTGGAGGGCCTCACTCCTGGGGGGCAGAGCAGTCCTGCACATGAAACACAAGCCCGAAAAACCACTCGACTCCAAAAACTTGCCATAATACCTGTGCATGCACATGGATCACCATGCTCTGGCAGCAAGAAGTCACAGAAACCCTGGAAGGAGCCATCCAGGAAAGTCATGGCTGCCTCCTCCCCCCTCTCCCTTTGGGAGAAGGTAGGTGATTTTAATCTGCAGCCCTCAGGCCAGGTTCAATTGTTTTCCTGTCAAACATTATTCTAGGTGGTATAGCACTGGTCTGCACGTGATTGCTGTGATGCTGTACACTATGACACTGATGTGCCAAACACGGTAACGCTTACCCATGGTGGACAGTGTTTGCTGAAGCTTCCCAACTGAAACAAGCCTGGAAGCAAGAGTGGCATCCATTTCCAAAATGGCTTGCTCCCAGAAATTCTATGAACAGTACTCAGGCCTTTCGTTCACAGTCGTCTACAACTCAATGGCACCTAACAACAACAACAACAACTTAGGTAAGTGGTTACAAAAAATTTTTCTTTGCTCCCATTCCCAAAATAGGTGATCAAAAGAATGTGGAAAATATTGAACAATATAGTTAATATCACATGCAAATAAAATTTTGGTGAAGTTTTTTTAAAGGCAATTGCTCGTGTTTTTTTTAAAAAATTGTGTGTGTGTGTGTGTGTGTGTGTGTGTGTGTGTGTACCATCAAATCATATCTGGCAGGTACAGGAGGAGAGTGTCCCTCCTTCTCCAGCAGAGCATCTGGTGGATTCGAACCATGCACCTCTGGGATTGCAGTGCAGCTTCTTGGCACTAAGCCACCAGAGCTCGCCGAATATTGTTTTTTAAAGGCTGGAACAGCACAACTAGGAAGTTTTGGAAATCTAAGTTAGATTCTAAAGAGATCAATGTACAAAGAATATCAATTCAGATGCCAAATGGATTTTGACTGATATCAGAATATACAAGAAAGATGTTTGTGTTTCATTGCTCTGAAAAGGTGTTTGACTATATGGATCATAATAAATTATGGCTAATATTGAGAAGAATGGGAATCCAAGGATACTTAATTGTACACATGTGAAACCTATACATAGATACAGAAGTTGTTGTTTGAACAGAGAAAGGGAACACTTCATGATTTAAAATTGAAAAAAGGTATTTGTCAGGGTTACATCCTTTCTCTTAGTCAATTTGTATGCTGAGGAAATGGTTGAAGAAGCTGAACTGTGTGTAGAAGAATGTGACATCAACTTGTATTATGGAGGTGACACAACTTTGCTTGCTGAAAGTGAAGAGGCCTTGAAAAACTTGCTCCAAAAGCTCAAAGACATAAATCCTCACCACTGGATTCCTAGGCAACCATATGACACATGGATAAAAGATTGACATTATCAATTTAATTTTACCTACATCAATATCCAGGGTAACAGGAATAAAGAAATCAAAAGACATGTGATGATGTTGTTGTTACATGTCATTGAGTCAGATCTGACTCATAGCTGACCCTCTAGCGGTTTTCAGAGTCAGTTAATTTCATGGGAGGAGATTGTCCATCCTTCTGCAGAGGAGCTGGTAGATTCAAACCAAGTGTCTTTGGTACTACAGTGATACTTCTACTTTCTACTAGGCTACCTGAGCTCCTCGGTGCAAAAGATATGTAGCATTGGGAATATCTGCATGTCAAGAACCTCTATAAAATAGTAAAGAGCAAGGATGTTACTTTAAAGATTAAGATGTGCCTGAGTAAAATCATGGTCTTTCCAATTACATGTTATGAATCTGAAAGTTGGACAATGACTAAAGATGACAGAAGAATTGATGTCTTTGAATTGTAGTGTTGGAGACGAATACTAAGTTTTCAGAGGCAGTTAATCGCATGGGAGGAAATTGCTTATCTTTTTCCCATAGAGCAGCTGGTGGTCTCAAACCATGTGCCTTCAGAATTGTAGGGCAGCTTCTTTCCACTCATGTTGTTGTTGTTTACTGTCAGGTTGGAACTGACTCATAGCTGACCCTACAGTAGGTTTTTTTCTATTTATTTTATTAATCTTAATGAACATTTACAGAGATTTTGTATTTCCATTCATTCATTGTTGCATTTTTCTCCCTGCCCACCCCTCCCCCCCCAGTTCACTCTTCTCTTTGAAAAGTAAAAGAAAAATTCCTTCATTGGTATACAATCCCCCCGCCCCCGAATACACTCCATTATGCAACCTTCATTCTGGACTCTTGTCATAACCATAATACCCAATCATATATCGCTTTTAAACTGTTCTCCACTATGTTTTCAGAGGCAGTTAATCACATGGGAGGAGATTGCCCATCCTTCTTCCATGGAACAACAGCTGGTGGCCTCAAACCACATGCTTTTTTTTAGGATTGCAGCACAGCTTCTTGCCACTATCCCATACACTGCTAAAAAACCCACACAAGTCTGTCTTGGAAAAATTTAAACTAGAGTGCTCCTTACAGTTAAGGATGGATGTCGTCAAGATGGGTCAGTCCTCAATAAGAGAGATGCAAATCAAAACCACAATGAGATACCATGTCACCCCAGAAGCAGTGGCAAAGTTTAGTAGTGCAGCAAGCAATAAATGTTGGAGAGAATGTGGAGAAGTGGGAACTCTCATACACTCTTGGTTGAATTGTAAAATGGTACAACCACTCTAAAAGGTAGTCTGGCATTTCCTCAAAAAGTTGAACATAGAAACTCCATATGATCCAGTTATTCCACTATTAGGAATATACTTCAAAGAAATTAGATCTGAGACACAAACAGATGGGTTATATCTTCTGAAAGATTTCTAGCCTCAAAACCCCAATAGAAGGTCACCATAAATTGGAATTTACTTGGTAATAATGGTTTTTATATGATATTTTAGGAGCCAATGGAAAGTTCACCACTTATAGGAACAAGAAGAGGAACTACTAGTCAAAAATTATGGTCTTGGTGAAAGAAATGAGACTGGAACTCAAATGATTAAATTCTCTATAAGCAATGATTAATTGGAAATACCTTATTTAAAAAATGTAAGTGATGACTATACACATAGAATTCACCTGATGGAATGCACAGAAATCAGATTAACTACACTTGTGGAAAGAATTATTGGAGAAGTTCATCAGCAGTCAATACTAGGCACTGACTGTGGAACAGACTGTTACTCATGAACAAGTTCAAGTAGAAGCTAAACAAAATTAAAACTAGTCCACAGAAATCAAAACACGAACTTGAATCTATGCCACTTGACTTTAAAAACCATCTCAAGAATAGGTTTGAGATATTGAATACTAATGATAAAACCCAAGATAATTGTGGAATGATGTCAAGGATATTCATGAAGAAAGCAGAAGACAGAGGAAAAAGAAGGCCAAAATGAATGTCAGAAGAGACATTCTGAAAATATTCCAGAATGTTAAGAAACCAAAACAAAGAGAATTGCCAAAGTAAAGGAGATGAACAGAAGATTTCAAAGAACAGCACAAGAAGATAAAGCAAAGTATTACAAAGAAATGTGCAAAGAGCTGCAGATGTAAAACTAAAAGGGGAAAACTCATTTGGCATTCCTCAAGCTGAAAGAAATGGAAAAACAAAGTCAAGCCTTGAGTTGCAATACTGAGAGATGGTATGGACAAAAATCCTGAATGATCTAGGAAGTATCAAATGGGGTCAAAGGACACAGAGACAATGCCTCAAAAAGAATTGGTTGACAATGAAATATTTCAGGAAGTAACATCTGACCAAGAGCCATGGTAATGGAGGAAGAAATTCAAGATGCAATGAAGGCATTAGCAAAAAATAAGGGATATATAT
>NW_006399989.1:3040816-3041447 GCF_000299155.1 Elephantulus edwardii
TATATATAATGGGATACCAACTTACAGGTTTTAGTGAACAGATGCAGCCTATCCATATGTGTGCCAGGAGATTTTGAGGACAGTCACCTGGCCAATCGATGGCAAGATCCATATTTGTTCTCATTTCCAAAAAAGGCAACCTAGTAGAATATGGAAATTACTAAACAAAATCATTAATATTAATATTAATATTCTCTGCTTTCAGCCAAGGTCCATCTGATGCCAACAATGATATTCCCCACACCACAGCATCTTCTAAATTCAGCCCGAATTTTTGGAAGTTCTTTGTCAAATATACTATTCTAGACGTTTAAAAAATAATCTTCAGCAAGACTTTACTTACATGAGTTACAATGATGTTATTATTATGTGTCATTTAGTCACCTGTGACTCATACCAACCCTGTGTACAACATCTCTGAACCTCTTCTGCGCTGACCCTCTACCTTTCCAAGCATGATGTCCTTTTCCAAGGACTGATCTCTCCTGGCCACTTGGCCAAAGTATGTGAGATTGAGCTTCAAGATCCTTGTCTCCCCATAAATGACATCCAAGTAGATATATGCATACCCATGTTTATCGCGGCTTTGTTTACAATAGCAAGGAGTTGGAAACAACCTACATGCCCATCA
>NW_006399989.1:3042127-3043210 GCF_000299155.1 Elephantulus edwardii
AGGTGGGGTGGGCGGGGAGAAGGGTGCAACAATGAATGAATGGAATTCCAAAATCTCTGTAGATGTTCATCGAAATGAAAAATAAATAATTTAATAATTAGAAAAGGATCCTTGTCTCCAAGGAGGAGCCTGGTTTCACTCTCTCTTGGTCATATGTGTTTGTTCTCTTGGTGGTCCATGGTATATTCAATAGACTTTTCCAGCAACACAACTGAAGGCATCAATTCTTCTGTCATTCCTAGTCATTGTCCTGCTCTCTGGTGCATAGCAAATAATTACAAAGACCATGGCCTACATCAGGTACACCTTAGTCTCTAGACTGACATCATTGCTCTTTAGCAGTTTGGAGAGGTCCCTGGCAGTATATTTACCGATGCAATTCTTTTGATTTCCTGACTGCTGGAGCAAAAAGTGTCAATTGTGGATTCAAACAAGCTGAAATTGTTAACAACTTCAATCTCTTCTCCATCTATCATGGTGCTGTTAACTTGTTCAATAATGGGAATCTTTGTCTTCTTGATGTTGTGCTTTAATCTATAGTGAAGACTACAGTCCTTGGGCTTCTGCAGCAAACACTTCAGGTCCTTCTCAGTTTCAGCAAGCAAAATTGTGTCATTTGCATAATGTAGGGTAATTTATGAGCAAGGGAGCATGGTTTAAAAATCAGGAAACGTGTGGGTCAGAGTTGTATCCTTTCTCCATACCTATTAAATCTGTATGCAGAACAAATCATTGAAGAGGCTAGACTATATGAAGAATATGACATCAGGATTGGAGGAATACTCATCAACAATCTACATCATGCAGATGGCACACTTTGCTTGCTGAAAGTTAGAAAGTGTTGAAATGTTTGCTGTAGACAATCAAAGACTACAGCCTTCAATGTCAAGGAAACAGAAATCCTCATCACTGAGTCAATAAGGAACATTATGATAGATGGAAAAGATATAGAAATTGTCAATTATTTCCTCTTGCTTAGATTCACAGTCAACACCTTTGGTGCCAGCAGCCATAAAATCAAAGTTGGAAACAACCTAAGTGCCCATCAACAAACGAATGGCTAGAGAAGCTGTGGTATATTCG
>NW_006399989.1:3044182-3054691 GCF_000299155.1 Elephantulus edwardii
AAAGTCTGTGGTCAGGGACCTCTCCAAAGTGCTGAAAAGCAATTATATCAGTTTGAAGACCAAGGTGCACTTGATTCAAACCATAATCTTCTCAGTTATTTCCTATGCCACTGAAAGTTGGACAATAAATAAGGATGAAAGAAGAACTGATGCCTTTGAGTTGGAGAAGTGTGCTTAATATCCCATGGACTGCAAAAAAGATGAACAAATATGTCTTGGAAAAGGTGCAGAGTGCTGCGTGGAAGAGAAGATAGTGAAACTTTATCTTACATATTTGGGGCATATTGTTATGCTTGGAAAAGTGGAGGATCAGTGAAGGAAGGAAAAACCCTTAATGAGATGGATTGACATAGTGATTGTTATGGTATATATCAGAGGTAGTCGGGATGGGACAGGACAGAGCAAGGTTCAGATCGAGGGCACTTAACAACAACAACAATGAAAAGTTAGAATGTGCTTAAAATACCTTCTAAAAGTGAGTCTACTTTAATGAAGTGGATATAGTAAGGCTTTTAGTAAATCAATGATCTTCATTTACTGATGTCGTGCATTTAAAAATGTAGAGAGACTATTGCAAAATTTAGTAATAATTTAAACATTGAATATATAAAATTTTAATCTAAGAAGTCTGCAATTTGTCAAAAAGAACATTTCCATATGTATCAATAAGTACAGTGCTATCAGTGATAGAATAATATTTATGCATAAGGAAGGGACAGATCTGTTAGTATATACAAATACTCAAGTATATTCACCAACCTCTAAAGCAAAGATGATCAAAGAATTCTCCAAAATTCTATAGATTGGAATAAAAAATTCAGTCAAAATCACAATTAAGCAAAAATTTGCTGTTCATAATTAAAAGACAACTGAGGAAGTAAATCCACAGGGAACGGCTTAAAAAGAAAGCTAAAGCCAGAAGAGCCTGTAGGATGAGGGATATCATTGCTGAAGTCAGATGGATCCTTGTTGAAATCAAAGAACACAGAAAGATGTTTTTATTTTCATTTTATTGGTTATACAAAGACATTTGATTGTGTGGATCATTAAAAGTCTTGGATAACTTTCAGAAGAATGTGAATTCCAGAACACTTAGTTGTGGTGTTAGAACTTTTGAAACTGACTTTTCTAGCCATTGTCTTAGACCTCTATAGAGCCATGGTCTCCAGCTGCCTCAAATGCAGACACATGATCATTCTCCTGTGGGACAGCTGGTGGATTTAAACCACCTGCCTCTGGCTTAGCAGCAAAACTCCTTACCACAAAACCACCAGATCTCTCCTAAGCTTGTATTAAACTTAAGTTTAGAAAGTCTCATAATTGTACAAATAAATAGAATCATAGTTAGTGGAGAAAAGATTGATGTTTGCTAAGATATTATTTTACCTGGTTCCACAATCAACATTCATGGAATCAGTAGTCCAAAAATCAAACAATGTGGAAGTACCAGCTTAGCTAGGGACATTAGCTGTCACTCAGAATGGAGATCTGCATTATGGAGAAATTGGCATTTCCCTGAATCTTTGTCCTTCTTGGCAGGACTAGATATCCTTCAACCCAGCATCTTCTGAAGAGGAGATGCAAATATGCTTGGACATTAGGGGGCAGCCAGAATTGAGAAATGAACTGCTGAGCAATTGGTACTACTCTGAGTCTTTGTGGAGAGCTTCAAAGTGATTAGTCACTACTGAAATGTCGGGGCCACACTGTTGGGACTTTGTCACTTTCCTGAGTCTTTTCCTTGAGCTATATATTCCAGGCAGCACTGGAAATTTTCCTACCCCTAGAGGAAATTTTTCCCTCCATCAAACTACATAATGGTATCCCAATGTGGACAGTGTTTGGCGGAACTCACAGCTGTAAAACAGGTTTGGAAGCAGCAGTGCCATCCACTTCTTAAACACGCCTCTGGAAACTCTATGAGCTTTGATAAATTCAGATGGTTTTAGAAAGGCTTCAGGCTTCTTGTTCATAGAGTCACTATGAGTCGTGCTTGACTCAAAGGCAATCACCAACAACAACAAACAACAGGACCAAACTATGTCTGCAGATTGGAGACTCATTTAAAGTGGTTGGATTCTGCAAGATGGTTTCTCCCATCTCAATGACGGTCGGGTATTCAACATTTGGATGTTTTCTGAGGGATATTTTTCCCCCATCTACAATCGGGTATCAGCTAATTGGATCTGCCAGATTTAACAATGAGCTGTGGCTGGAATTCTGTTGGTTTACAGTCAACCAGCAACTGGTGTGTGTTAACTAGTATTTAAAGGCAGCAACACCAGACTAAGTGTGTAGCTTTAAGGCTCGCGTGAAATGGTTCTATACTGGAAGATCGTACTCACGTCTTGATGAGCTTCTGGTATGGAATATTTGGTTGGTTTGGGGTTTTTTTCACGTCCACAGTTGGCTGCTGGCTGATGAGACTTACCGGGTTTAGCTAACAATGAGCTATCAATTGGATGCCTCTTGGTTTACAGTCAACCAGCACCCGGTGGGTCTGCTTGTATTTAAAATGTGGTAGTGCCAGATTAAGTCTACAGCTTGAGGACTTGGGTAAAGTGCTTGGATTCTTAAAGATGGTTTCTTGTGTCTTGATGAGGGTGTCATATGGAACATTTTTGAGTTTTGGTTTGTTTGTTTTTACATCCACAATTGGGTGTCAGCTGATTGGATTTACTGGATTTAACTTACACTGAGCTGTGGGCTGGAAGTCTCTTGGTTTACAGTAAACCAGCACCTAATGGGCACGCCTTTAATTCAAAAGGCTGTAGTGCCATACTAAGTCTACAGCTTGGATGCTCATGTGAAGTGGTTGGATTCTTGATGAGTGTTGGTTATGGAAGGTTTTTGTTGGGTTTTTTTTTTTTGGGGGGGGTAATCCACAGTCAAGTATAAGCTGATTAGAATTGCCAAATTTATCAAACAATGAACTGTGGGCTGGAAGTCTCTTGATTTACAGTCCACTAAACCTGGTGAAGGTGACAAGTATTTAAAAGGCAGTAATGCCAACAACAACAATGCAGTGTGGAGGCTCCTGTGAAGTGATTGGATTCTGGAAGATCATTTCTTGTGTCTTGGTGATGGTTTGACATGGCACGCTTGAATTTTGGGGGTTGTTTTCTTTTTTCTTCCACAATCAGGTGCCAGCTGATTAGATTAGCGGAATTTGGCTAACAATGAGCTGTGGACTGGACGTCTCTTGGTTTACAGTCTTCAAGTTCCTGGTAAGCGTGCCTTGTATTTAAAAGGTGATAGTGCCAGAGTAATTGTGTAGCTTGGAGGCTCATGTTAAGTAGTTAGATTCTGGAAGATGATTTTTTGCATCTTGATGAATGTCAGGTATGGAATGTTTGGTGGTTTTTTTGGAGGGTTTTTTTTGGGGGGGTTGGTCCACAGTTATATGCCAGCTGATTGGATTTCCTGGATTTAGCTAACAATGAGCTGTGGACTGGGAGTTTCTTGGTTTACAGTCTAATAGCACCTGGTGGGCATACCTTGTATTATAAAAGGCTGTAGGGCCAGACTAAGTCTACATCTTGGAGACTTGTGTGAAGGGGTTTGGTTTTTTAAGATGGTTTCTCACATCTTAATGGGGGTCGAGTATGGAATTTGGGGGATTTAGCTAACAATGAGCTGTGGCCTGTAAGTCTCTTGGTTTACAGTCAACTAGCACGTGGTGAACTTGACTAGTATTTAAAAGGCGGTTTGAGTCAAGCCCTATGAACAAAAGGCTGAAGCCTTTCTATAAATATAAATGTTTATCAAAGTCCGTAGAGTCTCCTGAGGTATGTTGCGTAGGAAGTGGATACCACTCCTGCTTCTAAACCTGTCTTAAACTGGGAGTTCCATGGAAAACTGTCCACCATAGTTAACCATTATGGCATTTGATGCATCACAGCAACCAGAGAGTACCTCAGTACAGCATATTGACAGAAGAGTGCTGTACAACTTAGAAGAATGTTCTTCCAAAATATAATAACAACCAACTATAAATACAAAGGCCCTCCCCAAGGTATTATTGACTGTAAACAAGAGGGATAAATAAAAAACCCAGGAAGCAGTCTTCAGAACAGGGAAACACTGCATTGTTCAAAATCAGGAAAGGTGTATGTCAGAAATGCATCCTGTTTCCATACTTTTTCAATCTATATGCAGAACAGATCATTTGGGAGGCTGTGCTCTGTAAGGGAAATATGGCATCAGGATTGGAGGAAGACTCATCAACAACCTGCACTGGGCAGATGACACAACCTTGCTTGCCAAAACTGAGGAGGGCCTGAGGCATTTGCTGCATAAGGTCAAGAACTGCAGCCTTCAATATGGATTGAAGCTCAACATCAAGAAAATAAAAATTCTCACCAGTGGGCTGATTGGCAGTGTCATGATAGACAGTGAAGAGTTTGAGATTGTTAACAGCTTCAGCTTGCTTTGCTCCACAACCAACACTCTTGGCACCAGCAGCCAGGAAATAAAAAGATTAATTGCATTAAGAAAATCTACAGTCAGGGACCTCTCCAGAGTACCAAAGAGAAACAATGTCAGTCTACAAACTAAGGTGTGCCTGATTCAGGCCATGGTCTTTGCAATTATGTCAGAAAGCTGGACAATTACTAAGGATGATAGAAGAAGAATCAATGCCTTTGAGCTGTGGTGCTGGCAAAGAGTATTGAATATATCATGGACTGCTAGGGGAACAAAGAAGTTCATCCTGGAGAGGGTGAGACCAGGGTGCTCCTTGGAGGCAAGGATTTTTAAGCTCCATCTAATATACTTTGGGCATGTTTCAAGGAGAGACCAGTCCTTGGAGAGGGACATCATGCTAGGAAAGGTAGAGGAGAGGAAGAGTGCAAGAGAGGAAGACCCTGGATTAGGTGGATTGACTCAGTGGCTGGAATAATGAAGGCAGGTGTGTCAGAGACAAGGAGCTTGGCTCAGGATAGAGCAGGGTTCAGATCTGTTGCATGTAGGGTTGTTAGGAGTCTCAAGCAACTCAACGGCATGTGACAAGAACAATTGAATATATCCACAGGAGAAAGATGTGCAATCTTGTGCAAGCTGGAGCCCCTGAAAACTCCCTGAAGAATCAACTATGAATCAGTTCTGACTCAAAGGCAATAAGTGCTGTTGTTGTTTAAAATTTTTTTTAAATTTCTTTGCATACAAAATTCATATACATTGTGTTTCATTCATATACATGGTGGAGTTTGTTGGTTTTGTTTTTGTGGGGGGTTTTTTTGGGGTGTGTTTCACACTTTCATTTTATGATATTATGCTTCATACAATCATTCCCATACATTGTGTTTTATAAAATTAATCACCATTGAACTATGTCCACCATTACTCTGTCTTTTCAGGTCCCCACCAGATCTTTCCCATTTCCTTTACTCCCACCCTCCACCCACCAAATTATGCCACCCTATGATTTTGCCACTACCCATCTTTCTGGTCCCACCCCTTCCCGCCTTGTACGTCCATACATGTTTTACTAGTCGTCCTTTTGTAGCTACAATAATGATTTTATGTAGTATTTTTTTTCTCATGGGACCAAATTAGTTCACTTAGTATAATGCTCTCCAGTCCCTCCCAAGTTATGTACTATTTTTTTAAATTGTTGCCCATCAGTGCTGCATAGTATTTCATCGTGTGACTTTACCAGAAATTCGCAATCCATTTGATTGTAGTTGCACATTTGGGCTGTTTCCATGTTCTTACAATGATGAATAATACTACCATGAACATTGGTTCATGTACAAATCCCCATTTGTGACTCAGTTCTAATTTCCTTGGCGTATATTCCTAGCAATGGAATAGCTGGGTCATATGGAATTTCTATGTTCAGCTTTTTGAGGAAACACCAAACTGCCTTCCAGAGTTGTTGTACCATTTTACCATCCCACCAACAGTGTATGATAGTTCCAAACTCGCCACATCCTCTCCAATATTCATTGCTTGCTGTCCTGTTAAATTTGCCACTATTAATGGGATGAGAGGGTATCTCATTGTGGTTTTCGTTTCCATCTCTTTCATTGCCAGTGATTTTGAGTATTTCTTCATGTGTCTGTTGACCACCTAAATGTCTTCCTCTGTGCAAAGTCTTTCTATCTTTTGCCTATTTTGTAACTGGGTTATCAGTCTTTTCCTTGTGAAGGCCCTGTAGGAGGTCCAGGAGTATTCTCTAAATATTTGTTATGAGACCCTTTCTGTGATGGTATTGCAGAATACTTTTCCCTAGTCTGTAAAGTTTCTATTGGAAAAATATTTTTATGCATACAGGGACTTAATCTTTAGAAGGTCCTATGTTTCCCTGTTATTCTCTCTTGGTTGTTCATTTCTGGCCATATTTTCCAGTCAATTTATACCATAGGCTAGACCTTCTCTCTTGTGAGCCCAATGGTTTGAGCTTTATCCCTAGGCCTTGGATCTACTTGAGTCGATTTTTGTGTATGGTGTGAGATGTGGATCCAGCTTCAGCATTCTGCAGGTAGATGGCTAGTTTTGCCAACATAGTGTGTTTGCTAAAAAGGTTGTAATTTCACAATTTGATAGATTTTGTTTCCTTGTCAAATATCAATTGGCTTAGATGTTGTTGTTGTTGTTGATATGTGCCGTCGAGTCGCCTGCGACTCATAGCGACCCTATGTACAACAGCCCTAAACTCCGCTCTGTCCTGTGCCAATCGCACTGTCTCTGACACTCCCATCCCAATTATCCCAGTCACTGAATCAATCCACCTCATAGAGGGCCTTCCTCTAGATGAGTTAATTTATGAGTTCTCAATTCTGTTTACTGACTTATGTATCTCTCATTGTACCATCACCATGCTGTTTTGGTTACTACAGCTAGATAATAGGTTTTGAGATAAAAGAGTGCTATGTCTCCCCCATAAACGCAGGATATATGCAGGGATTTCACCCAATGGGATGCACAGGAATCAGATCGATTACATCTCTGGAAGGAACCATTGGAGAAGTTCAATATCAGCAGTGAAAAATAGGCCAGGTGCTGACTGTGGAACAGATCATCAATTATTCATATGCAAGTTCAAATTAAAGCTAAAGAAGGTTAACTTATTTCCATAGGAATCAAAATTTGATCTTGAGTCTATCCCCTCTGAATTTAAAAACCAACTCAGGAACAGGTTTGTGGCCTTGAACAGGAATGAAGACCAGATGAGCTGTGGGAAGATATTAGGGATATCGTTCATAAACACTGAGAGACAGCCTTCTTAAAGAGGTGCCACAGAGAGCAAGATGGACCAAAGTAACTAGCAACAACACCAAAAAGAACTTAACAAAATGATAGCAATAAAACCTTGTCTCTCAATAATCACACTGAATGTGAATAGTTTAAATGCACCACTGAAGAAAAAAAAGAGTGGCAGATTGGATTAAAAACCAAAACACATCAATATGCTGTGTACAAGAGACATACCTGAAAAGTGAGAATAAAGAAAGAATAAAAATAAAAGGGGGGGGGAAACTACCAAGCAAATGGCAAACAGAAAAAAGTAGGAGTAGCAATATTAATATCTCATAAAATAAATTTCAGTGCAAAAACTATCACAAAGGACAAGGAAGGTCATTACATAAGGAGTAACGGGTCAATATAACAAGAGGACATAACAATAATAAATATCAATGCACCAAATTATAGACTTGCAAAATATATAAAACAAACATTAACAAAACTGAAAAAGGAATAGACAACACCACTATAGCAGTTGGAGACTTCAATGCAACACTCTTAAGAAAAGAGAGGACTATCAGAAAGAAACTCAATAAACATGCTGAAGAATTAATTAAATCACACAATAAACCAACTTGATCTCATAGACATTTATAGGCTAATGTAAAAAAAAAAAGTTCAGTATACCTTCTTCTCCAATGTGCATGGAAGGTTCTCGAGAACAGATCATGTGTTAGGTCACAAGGCATGGATCAATAAATTAAAAAACATAGAAATAATACAAAACCTCTTCTCAGATCTCAGTTCCACAAAATTAGAAACTAATAACAAGAGAATAAAGGGGGGGGAAAGCATACATTTGAAAGCTAAACAACAACTTGCTTGAACATGAGTGACTACTAAAAGAAATAAGAATTAAATTAAGCAATTTTTTTAAAACAAATGACATTGATAACACAACTTACCAAAACTTCTGGGAAACAGTAAAAGCAATAATTAGAGGTCAATTTATAGCAATAAGCAAACACATCAAAAGGCAGGAAAAAATGACCGTTGACTCTCTAACCCAACATCTCCAATAAATTAAAAAAGAGCATCAAGAAAACCCAAACCCCCCAAAAAAACCCCTGAAATTATATAAATTTAAAAAGGGCAGAAATAAATGAAATATAAAAGAGAAAAAGAATCTTCAGTTTTCCATCAACAAAACCAGGAGTTGGTGCTTTGAAAAGGTCAATAAAATCAACAAAACACTAGCGAAACTAACAAAAGAAAAGACACAAATAATCTGAATAAGAGATGATACAGACAATGTCACAACATAACCAACTAAAATAAAAAGGCTAACAATGGAATATTATGAAAAACTATACTCAAACAAATATGAAAACCTAGAGGAAATGAACAAATACGTGGAAATTCACAACCTACCTAAACGGACACAAACCGAAATTGAACACCTGAACAGATCCATTGCAAAAGAAGAAAGCGCAAAGGTAATAAAACACTTCCACCCCCAAAAAACGTACTGGGCCAGATGGTTTCATAAGTAAATTTTATCAAACAGTCAAAGAAGAATTGCCACCAATTTAAATTAAACTATTTTAGAAAATAGAGAAAGATGGCATTCTCCCAGAATCTTGAATAAAATCCTGACCAATAGACCAAAGATGAAAGAGAGAGAGAGAGAAAGAGAGAGAGGAAGGAAGGAAGGAAGGAAGGAAGGAAGGAAGGAAGGAAGGAAGGAAGGAAGGAAGGAAGGAAATCACCATGACCAAGTGGTATTCATAGCAGGTATGCAAGGTTGGAGTGGTATCCACTTCCTTAAAAAGATGCCTCCAGAAACTCTATGAACTTTGATAAATGTTAATAATCGTAGAGGGGATTAAGGCCTTTTGTTCATGGGGTTGCTATGACTCGAAGGCAATCAACAACAACAATGCAAGGATTGTAAAACATAAGAAAAACAATCACTGTAATTCATCATATTAACAAAGCAAAGAACAAGAATCGCATGATCCTATTAATTGATGCAGAAAAAGGCCTTTGACAAAATCGAACACCCTTTCCTGATTAAAACACTCAACAAATAGGAACAGAGGGGAATTTCCTCAATGGAGAGAGATTAAAGACATTCCCTTTGAGAACAGGAACTAGGCAAGGATGTCCATTATCATCTCTCCTATTTAATATTATATTGGAAGTCTTAGCAATAGCAATAAGACAAGAGAAGGAAATAAGAGGTATCCAAACTGGCAAAGAGGAGGTAAAATTGTCTCTATATGCAGTTGATATGATAGTATACTTATAAAAACCTAAAGACTCAGCAAGAAAACTACTGGACATAGTTGACCAAGTCAGTAAAGTGGTAAGATACAAGATCAACATAGAAAAAAAAATCAATTTGACTTCCCTACCGTCACAAAGAGAATACAGAAATGGAGCTAAGGAAAGTAATACTCATCACAATAGCTAGTCACAAGATCAAACACTTGTGAATAAATCTAACTAGAAACACAAAGGATTTATTCAAAGAAAATGACAAAACATTACTACAAGAAATAAAAAGAGACCTGAAGAAATGGGAAAATATCCCTTGCTCTTGGATAGGAAGACTCAATATTGTGCAAATGACAATCCTACCAAAGGCAATCTACATGTTGAATACAGTCCCAATACAAATACAAATTCCATTCTTCAACAAGATGGAAAAGGCAATCTTCAATTTCATTTGGAATGGAAAGAGACCCCAAATAAGCAAAGCCCTCCTTAAAAAGAGAAACAAGGTAAGAGGCATCTCACTCCCTAATTTCAAATCCTACTACACCGACAACTACACTGCCATGGTTGAAAAGACAGTGTGATACTGGTACAATGACAGAGACCTAGATCAATGGAATAGAATTGAGAACCCAGAAATCAGCCCATCTACCTATGGTCAACTGATTTTTTACAAGGAGATTAAATCAGCAAAGTGGGGAAATGGACAGATTTTCTAACAAATGGTGTTGACAAAATTGGAATACTATCTGCAGAAAACTCAAGCAAGACCCACACCTCACTCCATACACAAAAACCAACTCAAGGTGGATCATGGACCTAGGACTAAAACCAAGGACTTATAAAGGTCATTAGAGAAAAGCTTAGAAGAACTCTACAAGTCCTAATCCACAACATGAACAGTCTTCCAAGCATCCTGGAAACCCTACAATGAGGAGATGATAAAATAGATGAATGGGACCTTCTAGGAATCAAATTCCTATGCATATCCAAAAACTTCTCCAACAGAATAAAGAGGGAAGCCACAGACTGGGAAAAAAA
>NW_006399989.1:3055521-3057283 GCF_000299155.1 Elephantulus edwardii
TTTATAGGGTTTCCAGAGGCAAGCTGTTACGGAAGTGGATGCCACTCCTGCTTCCAAGCTTGTTTTAATCAGGGAGCTCCACCAAACACTGTCCTCCATGGGTAACCATTAACGCATTTGACACATTAGTGTCACAGTGTTCAGCTTCACAGCAACCACAAGTTACCTCTGTACGGCAAGTGGACACACCAGGGCTACATGACTTAGAAGAATGTTTGAACAAAAACAATGAAAAACAGGCCTGAGGGCCGCGGATTACAAGTCACCCACCTTTGGCTTGGTAGCATCACTTTCTCTCCACTAGGCCAACTGATCTCTATGTTGGTGTTATTGTTAAGTGCTGTCCAGTTGTAGGCGACTCATAGCGACCCTATGAACAAAAGTCCTCAACACTCGGGTGCTTGTGGCTTTCTTTTTGCCACAGGTGGATGTCAGGAGAGTGGACCTACCAGATGAACTGGGAGTCCCTGGCCGAGAGGTTGCCAGCATTTGGGCATGCCAGAATGGTAAAACACAGAAATGTTGGGTCACGCCTGCAGGGTAAGGACATGTGTCTTGGGAGTCTTAGTGTCATCTCAAGGGTCCTCTGGCTTCTGGAAGAGAGGCCAGGATGGAACGCTATATAAATTATTCTTTCCACAGATGTAATCAACCTGATTCTTGTGCAGTCTGTCAGGTGAGGTCTACATGTATAATCTCTGTTTGTGTTTTTTATAAAAAGGATTTGCAATGAATAAATAATTGATCGTACAAAATTCTATCTCTAGCTTCATGGGAAGCTCTTCTCCAACACCACAGCTCAAAGGCATCAATTCGTCTTCTGTCATCCTTATTCACTGTCCAGCTCTCAGATGCAAAGCGAGTGATTGGAGACTGTGGCCTTCTGAAAACAAAGAGAGGTCCCATGAGCTTGTATAATTCTTTAGCAGGATGGGGTTTGGATCCCATTCTAGTCTCTTTCCTCAATACAATAATTGCTTTAGCATAAACATTTTCTCTTTGGGCTGGAAAATTTTGAATTGTAAACCATAGACACCCAGAATGTAATTTTCCAAGGATTGACGCCTCTTGTTAGATACAGTACAGACTGAATTGATATGGAGAAAAGATATAACTGTGACAAACATCTTTCCTGAATTTAAACATGCATTGTTCCTTTGTAATGTCAGACAGATTCTTGATCTTAAAAAAGCTCTCATGAATAAGGGAAGTGGACTGTTTAATGTGTAGAGCTGTTAACTGAAAGGTTTGGAATTCAAATTTACCAGCTCGTCCTCAGAGAAAGATGGGAAATCTATTGCTGCAAATATTTGTCTATTTGAAAACATTACAGAATATCATTGTCATTTGGAACTCATGCAAAGGCAGAGTGGTATTTTGGAGTTTATACTTACATATACACTGGTTTTTAGAGCGCTCTGGTGGCCTAGTGGCAAGAATCTGTACTGCAATACCCAGGGCACGTGGTTCGAATCCTCGAGGTAGACAATTTCCTCCTGTGCAATTAACTGCCTTTGAAAACCCACTGGAGGGTCAGCTTTGGGTCGGTTCCAGCTTGATGGTACACAATAACAGCCGCATTTCTGTCACCAAGCCCACAGTTTCTGACCACTGGTCCTTCTTCCTTGCTCTCAACTTTTACATTCATGATGGAGTATTGTTGTTGTTATGTGCCGTCGAGTCATTTGCGACTCATAGCGACCCTATGCACAACAGCCCTAAACCCTGCTCTATCCTGTGCCAACCGCACTGCCTCCGACAC
>NW_006399989.1:3058118-3059430 GCF_000299155.1 Elephantulus edwardii
AGCAGACTTTCCCATGGCAATGTGCCTTTTAATTACCATCAGCTGATGTTGTTTGGAATCACAGAAGCCATGGAAGCCTCATATATAAGTTATTAGATGGAGGGCTGGTCAAAGGGAGATAGATGTGAAGGGAGGGGGTTGAAGTGGATGGGTATCCTGGTGGATGGTGGAGCAGGGAAATAAGTGGGTAAAGACACGTGTGAGAAAGGCAGGGACAATACTGACACTAAAATTAACTCCACAATAAGGGATATACCTTTAACTTGCTGGTCTGTCTGATACTTCTCTAAATCTGAACATTCACATTAAGACAGACTAGGAAGAAGGATTGCCCATCCACTTCTGAAATAGCAGGCCTCTGAAAACCCTATGTACAACAGAACAACATATAACATATAACATATTTCTAATATACAACAGATTCCCAATATATTTCTCAATCTTAAATTTACAAGTTACGTTCTCTTAGCAACATGGGCAGTAACAAGTTACATTCCCTTAACAGGATTCACACATATGGAGGCCAGTAGCTTTATGGACAAGTTATTATTAGTTACATTCTCTTACCAAGGGTTTATACCTCCTGTGGTCAGTGGGGCTCAAAGAGGCCTATCTCAGGATGTTAAACTACTAGTATATTTTTTCACAAATATTCTTATTTCTATACTTAGGCATCAAATTCATTATAATATTTTTCCACAGCAAACATATTTTACGTGTTTTACAGCACATTACAGCAATTTAAGATATCTCATAATATGTGTTACAGCAATATGAATATATTTTTCTTACACTTAAACTGCTCATAACAAACAGGGCACATTTTTCCACTTCTTTAGATCTTTTATTGTGTCTTGGAGAAATGTTCTGTGGTTTTCTTGGTACAGGTCTGTTGTGTTTCTACTTAGGTTCATTCCACGGATTTCAGTTGGTGGTTAGTTATTGTAAATGGTATTGCTTTCTTGGTTTCCTTCTATAAGTTCTCTTTGTTAGTGTAGAGGAATTCCACGGATTTTAAAAAATATTGTTCTTGTATCCTGCCACTCTACTAAATTGGTCTACTAGCTCTGACAAGTTTTTTGTTGAATTGTTGAATCCCCGGGGTTTTTTGTGTACACAATCATGTTAACTGCATATAGGGACAGTTTAAAAATCTCTTTGAAGATCTGGATGACTTTTGTTTCCTTCTTTGGTCGTATTGCCTTAGTAAGTACTTCCAATGTTGTTATGTGCCATCGAATTGCTTGAACTTATGTTGTTGTTGTTATGTGCCGTCGAGTCACCTGCGACTCATAGCGACCCTATGTACAAC
>NW_006399989.1:3060145-3062603 GCF_000299155.1 Elephantulus edwardii
CAGGTCCTCCTCAGTTTCAGCAAGCAGGGTTGTGTCATCCGCATAACGCAGATTGTTGATAAATCGTCCACCAATCCTGACCCCACATTTCTCCTCATACAACACTGCCTCTGACACAGCCATTCCGATTACCCCCGTCACTGAATCAATCCACCTTACAGAGGGTCTTCTCCTCCTGCACCATCCCTCTCCAAGGACCTTCCTTACAACATGTCCAATGTATGTCAGACAAAGCACCAGAATCCTTGCCTCCAAGGAACAACCTGTTTTAACCCTCTCCAGGATGAATCTGTTTGTTTTCTTGGCAGTCCATGGTATATTCAATACTCTTCTCCAGCAGCACAGCTCAAAGGCATCAATTCTCCTATCCTTCCTAGTCATTGTCCAACTCGCTGATGTATAACAAGTGATTGCAAAGACCATAGTCTGTATCAGATGCACCTTAGTCTCCAGAGTGACACCATTGTTCTTCAGTACGCTGGAGAGGTCCCTAATAGCAAACTTCCCCATCGCAATACGTTTTTTTTTTTTTTTTATTTCCTGGCTGCTGGTGCCAAGAGTGTTGACCATGGAGCCAAGAAAACAATACTGAATAAATGTGAGCATCTTTTCTGACCGCTTTCTCCATTGACTTTTGGGTTTGCATATATATTTTTCACTATGTTTAGGAAAATATCTTCTATTGCAATTTTGCTGATTATCTTAAGCAGGAAGAAGTGTTGGATTTTGCCAAATGCCTTTTCTACATCAATTTCTAGGATCATAGAGTTCTTGTTATTTGTTTTGCTTATGTGGTGAATTATTTTGATTGTTTTTCATGTGTTGAACTATCCTTGAATAACTCATGAATCCTACTTGGTCATGTTTGATACACTTTTGGATTCTATCGGCTAGGATTTATCTTCTGTGTCTATGTTCATGAGAGCTATTGGTCTGTAGTTTTCTTTTTTTGTAGTATCTATGCCTGATTGTGGTATTAGGGTTAAGCTTACTTCATAGAATGTTTCTGGGAGTGCTCCTTCTTTTTCAATTTTTTAAAAAATAATTTAAGTAGAATTGGTGATAAATCTTCTCTGAATGTTTGGTATAATTCAGGAGTGAAGTCATCTGGTCCATGACTTTTTTGGTGGACTTTTAATGACCTGATCGATTTCTCCTTTTGTAATGGGTTTGTTCAAGTGTTCTCTGTCCGTGTCAATCTGCTGTCCAGTTCCTCTAAGTTTTCAAATTTATCAGAGTATAGTTTTCTCTAGTTATGTTGTGATATTACCCCTATCTTTTAAAAAAAAACAGCTCCTGGTCTAATTCATAGTTTCAATTGCTTTTTCTGTTTTCAATCTCATTTAGTTCTTGTTCTTATAATTTCCTTTCTTCTAGAGGTTGTGAAGTTAGATTGTTGTCCTTATTGTGTTTGATGAAGGAGTTGCATTAGATCATTAACTTTTCTTCTTTATTCACTTTTTAATTGTTTGCCAATTGCATTGAGGACTGCCTTAGGTGCATTTCAGAGGTTTGGCTGTATTTTCATTATCATTTGTTTTGAGGAACTTTTTTATTTCATTCTTTATTTTCTCTATAAGCCATTCATGTTCTAGCAGGATGTTATTCAGCTTCCACAGTGATAGCTTTATATGTTTTATCCTTTTTTGGTGAATTTCTAGTTTTATAGCATTATGGTTTGAGAAGATACTTTGTATTATTTCAATGTTCTTTAATTTTTTGAGGCTTGCTTTGTGCTCTAGTATGTGATCAGTTCTGGAGAATGTACCATGTGCACTTGAGAAGATTGTGAATTGAGTTTTAGTTGGATGCAGTGCTCAGCCTACATCCCCAAGGATGAGTTGGCTGACTGTGTAGTTTAGATCTTCTGAATCTTTGTTAAGTTTCTTTTTAATTTACCTATCCTTTGAGGATGACGACGACCAAGAGAGAGCTACGTTGGCCTAGTGAAAGGAAGCTGTGCTACCAAGCCGAAGGTGGGTAATTGTCATCTGTGGCCCTCGGCCAGGTTCAAATTGTCTTCCTGTCAAACATTCTTCTAGGTGGTAAAGCACTGGTCTGTGCGTTGGTGTACAGAGGTAACTCGTGATTGCTGTGATGCTGAAGCCTGTAACAATGATGTGCCAATCGTGGTAATGGGCACCCATGGTGGACAGTGTTGGCTGGAGCGTCCCAACTAAATCAAGCCTGGAAGCAGGAACGGCATTCACTTCCAAAATGGCTTGCCTCTGGAAACTCTATGTACAAACAGTCCTCAGGCTGTTCATTCATAGGGTTGCTATGAGTCGTCTACGACTGGATGTCATTAAACAACAACAATGACGACGACCAAGAGAGAGCTATGTTGGCCTAGTGGAAGGAAGCTGTGTTACCAAGCTGAAGGTGGGTAATTGTCATCTGTGGCCCTCGGCCAGGTTCAAATTGTCTTCCTGTCAAACATTCTTCTAGGTGGTATAGC
>NW_006399989.1:3062784-3064206 GCF_000299155.1 Elephantulus edwardii
GAGCTTCCCGACTAAATCAAGCCTGGAAGCAGGAGCGGCATCCACTTCCAAAATGGCTTGCCTCTGGAAACTCTATGTACGAACAGTGTTCAGGCTGTTCGTTCATAGGGTCGCTATGAGTCGTCTACGACTCGACGGCATTGAACAACAACATCCTTTGAGGAGTTGTTGTTTTTGTTATGTGCCACCCAGTCATCTGTGACTCATAGCAACAGCCCTAAATCCTGCTCTATCCTGTGCTAATCTGTCAGAGGCATCTGACACACATTATACCAGTCACTGAATCAAACCATCACATTGAGGGTCTTCCTCTCTTGCGCTGTCTCTCCACCCTCCCAAGCATGACTTCCTTCTTCAAGGACTGACCCCACCTTGCAACATGTCCAAAGGTGGTCAGATAAAGCTTCAGAATCCTTACCTCCAAGGAGCAGCCTGGTTCACCTACTCTAAGATGAACCTGTTTATTTCCTTAGCAGTCCATAGTATATTCAATGCTCTTCTCCAGCACCACAACTCAAAGGCATCAAATTTCCCTCTGTAATCACTAGTCACTGTCCACTTTCTGACACATAACAAATAATTGCAAAGACTATGGCCTGGATCAGGTGCATCTTAGTCTCCAGACGGACATTGTTGTTCTTCAATACTTTGGAGAGGTCTCTGACAGTAGACTTTCCCAATGCAATTCATCTTTTAATGTCCTAGCTGCTAGTACCAAGAGTGTTGATTGTGGAGACAAGCAAACTAAAGCTGTTAACACTCTCAATCTCTTCACCATCTATCATGATGCTACCAATCGGCCCAATGGTGAGAATCTTTGTTTCCTTGATATTGAGCCTCCATCCATATTGAAGGCTGCAATTCTTGACTATCTGTAGCAAGTGCTTCAGGTCCTCCTCAGTTTGAGCAAGCAGGGTTGGGTCATCTGCATAACGCAGATTGTTGATGAGTCCACCTCCAATCCTGATGCCACATTTCTCCTCATGGAGCCCAGCCTCCCAGACAATCAGTTCTGCATATAGTTTGAAAAGGTATGGTGATAGGACATATCCCTGGTGTACACCCTTCCCTATTTTGAACCATGCAGCATTTCCCTGCTCTATTCTGACATCTGCCTCCTGGTTCAAGTATAAGTTTCACATAAGCATGATCAATTGTTCTGGAATTCCCATTCTTCTCAGGGTAGCCTCCATTTGTTGAAATTCACACAGTCAAATGCTTTTGCATAGTCACTGAAACACAGATAGGCATCCCTCTGCTACTCTCTTCTTTCAGTCAAGATCCATCTAACATTAGCTATAATTATCCCTACTACCATGGCCTCTTCTAAACTCAGCCTGCATATCTAAAAGTTCTTTGTGTTTGTTTTTTTTAATTATTATTAAATTTTATTAGTTTTAATGAACATTTACAGAGATTCTG
>NW_006399989.1:3065611-3072278 GCF_000299155.1 Elephantulus edwardii
TTCCATAAATGGTTTTGGTAAGAGGAATGTTGTAAATGTGGATACATTTCCACTATTCCTCCTCCATGGCACGATATAGTGTTATTAGCTTGAGCAGTTATAAATCCATCGCCATTCCTACTCTAACTTAATTATTTTTTTTAATTTAAAATTGTTATTAATTTCAGTGCAAATTTACAGAGGCTTTGCATTTCCATTCATTCATTGTTGTAGATTTGTCCCCTCCCAAGGGTCCCCCACACCCCAGAACACTACCCTCTTGGAAAAGTAAAAGGAAAGATTCTTTCATTGTTTTACAAACCCTCTCCCAGGTCCACTCCACCATGTAGCCATTGTTCTAGACTCCTGTCATGACAGAAATACCTAGTCACATATCTCTTTTAAACAGTTTTCTCCCTCCTCTGTTTCAATGCAGTATACATTACTGAACCCATCTTACTCAGTCTGTCCCCAACCCCAAGGTCAGTCCCATTCTACAACAGTGGCACCATGCAATATTTGTCCTTTTGTGACTGGGATATTTCACTCAGCATAATGTTGTCCAGAGTCAACCATTTTGAATAATATTGCGTGAGTTCCTTGTTTTTCAATGCAGCATAGTATTCCATTGTGCGAATGTACCACAGCTTCTCTAGCCATTCGTCTGTTGATGGGCACTTAGGTTGTTTCCAACTCCTTGCTATTGTGAACAAATCTGCAGTAAACATGGGTGTGCATATATCTGCTTGGATTTCAGTTATGGTCTCTTCTGGGTATATTCCCAGTAGTGGAACTGCTGGCTCAAATGGTATCTCTATTTGCAACTTTTTGAGAAAGCGCCATACCGCTTTCCACAGGGGTTGCACCATTTTACACTCCCACCAACAGTGAATCAGGGTTCCAGTTTCTCCACAACCTTACCAGCATTTGTTGCTTGCTGTTCTGTTAAACTTTGCTATTTTGACTGGGGTGAGATGATATCTCATAGTTGTTTTATCTAACAGTTCTTTGTTGATGTGCTGTTCCAGTAGGTTTTGGATACTTTTCAGAGAATCTTGCTTGCATATGATATTAATGATATTGTTCAATAACTTCCACACTCTGAGGGCTTCACCTCAGTTGCTATATCTGCTAATCTTAGTGTGCTCTTTTGTACATAGAGTTTTCAAAGGTCTGCTATTTTGGAAGTGGATGACCGATCCTTTTTCCCTACTTTTGGGGACAGTGTTGTGTTAGGGTCTCCTACCACTATTGTGGTCTTGTCTAGGTCTCTCTTCAGTTCTGTTAACTGTTGTTTTATGTATTTAGCAGGTCTATCATCTACTGCATAGATGTTGAACAATTTATGTGTTCCTGAACGGTGCCTTTAATAGTTATATTTTGTCCTTCCTTATCTTTTATGGTGGTTTTCATTCTGAAATCTATTCTATCAGAGATTACTCTTGCCACTTCTGCTGGTTTTTTGTGGATGCCATTTGATAGGTATATACTTTTCCCCAGCATTTTGAGTCTATATTTTTCTTCATTTCTTAGATGGGGTTGCACCATTTTACACTCCCACCAACAGTGAATAAGGGTTCCAGTTTCTCCACAACTGCTTAAGAGGAGACTGCACATCCTTCTGTTGTGGAGCAGCTGATGGGCTTTGTTTTTTTCTTGATTCTGCTACTCTTTTTTCTCTTGATTGGTACATTTAGTCCATTCACATTAAGTTTTATTATAGACAGTCCAAGTTGTATTATTGCCATTTCATTGTCTTTCTTTGTTGTTTCTTGTTACTATGATCCATCCACTTTCTTTGATGTCTCTGTGTGAAAGATTTCCGTTAAAAGTTCTTGTAGATTTGGTCTTGTTTTCACAAATTCCTTAAGTTCTTTCTTTTCTGGTAAGGATATGATTTCTTCTTCATATTTGTGGAGAGCCTTGCTGGATACAGGATCCACAGTTGGCAATTGTTTTCTTTCAACTTTCAGTATACGCCATCTTATTGTGTTCTTGCATTCATGGTTTCTTCTGAAAAATAAGAACTTAATCATACTGCTTTTCTTTTGTAGGTGACTCTGTCTTTCTCATGCTGCTTTTAGTTGTTTTTTTTTTTATTTTGGAAATTTGACTATGATATTTCTTTATGCTTTTCTTTTTGGGTCTAGTCTATTTGGTGTTCGCTGAGCTTCTTGAATGTGGATTTCCTTATTCTTATAATATCTGGGAAATTTTTTCTAGTTCCTCTTGCACTTTTTTTAAGTGATTTTTTCTGTCCCTTTCATATTCTGGAATTCCAGTCACATGTATTTTGTTCCTTTTGACATCATTCCACATGATTCCAATGTTTTCTTCAGCTTCTTCATGTCTAATCTGATTTTTCTTCTAGTATGTTTCCATTGAGGTTCTTATCTTCCAGCTCAATCACTATCTGCTTCATGTCTTCTATTTTTTCATCTTGCCAGCATTTTACACACTTCTGCCAATTTGAGCTTAATATTCTGGATTTCATTTTCATGTATTTCTGTTCTTTTTCAGCAATGTGCAATCTGTACCATCTCTATCGTGTGATGATTTCATAAGTTCTTATAGCTCTTTATCTATAGTATCAATTGCATTTTCTTCCATAGCTGTGCAAGTTCCTCCTCTCCAATGTATTTGTTGTGGCTCCATGTCTCTGGAATGTTTTCTTTTTGTTGGTTTCCATTGTTTCTTCCATCATTTTTCACCTTCCATTGCTGTTCAAATAACTTCTCATCAATATATTTCTTCTGATTCTCTACCTCTAGGCTATTTCCTTTATTTGTAGCTTCCATTGTTTTTTCCACCATTTGTACTTTCTTTTGTAGTTGTTTGAATGTCTCCACATCAACATTTATCATCTGTCTTCTTGACTGTTGGGTATTCATTGGGTCTGCAATATTCTCTGCTTTTTTTTAAGAAAAGACTTAAATTTTTTTTCTCAGTTTTTGTAGAGACCTGTTGCTTTCTCAATGTTATGTGAGGTTTTTCTTGGTAAGTGTTAGGCTGTTTCTACTGGGTCTGCATAAGTTGTTGGTAATTCTTATCATTATGACGTCAAATGTTCAATCTGTAATGTAAGCAACTTACTTTACCAGAAGTCGTTTCTAGGAAATTTGCCTTATTTATGGTTTTTCAGGTTCTCTCTGTTCTGCACAGCAGCCCTCCAGGGATTTCTCCTTAATGTAGTACCCTTTCTCAAAATCTGTTGTCCTCTTTCATCTATGGAGTGGCCAAGTGGTTTGAGACCAGGTGCTCCACTCGAGTAGTTTCTATCTAGGGGAGTTTCAAGTCATCTTTCTTTTCTGCAGCTCAATGTGCCAGTAAAGAAATCTAAGAAAGTCTTTCTCCTGATTGTGGCTCTGTGTCCCAAACGCTGCTGTCCTGTTTGGCCCCTCAGATTGCCCCATAGACATGGAAGCAAGTATCCTGAAATGGAGGACCTATCCCCAGACGAGTTCAGTCCCATCTCCCCACTCACACCACCAAAGGGCTCGCTCTGGATGACAGTTAAAAGTTCTTGTAGATTTGGTCCTCCTGGACTTTCTCTCCGGAAAGTTAATTATGTCCTTTATCTCTGGGGTGGCATAAGATCAGTGCCACCAACTTACACAGTTTATACACAGTGGGGTCTCAAGTCATCCCTCTTCCCACAAAAAGCTGCTTATGACTTTGTGTTCAAAACTCTCTTGACCTGCTAAACCGGCAAATTCAATCAATTGACACCCAATAGTGGATGAAAAATAAACCAAAAACCAAAGAACAACCAAATGTTCCATACCTGACCCTCAAAAAGACATGAGAAATGTTCTTCCAGAATCCAATCACTTACACAAGCCCTCAAGCTGTAGATTTAGTCTGGCACGATAGTCTTTTAAATACAAGGCAAGCCCACCATGTGCTGGTTGACTGTAAAACGAGAGACTTGCAGTCCACAGCTCATTGTTAGTTAAATTCGATAAATCAAATCAGCTGACACCTAATTGTGGAAGAGAGAGAGAAAAAAAATAACCAACTGTTCCAAGCCTGAACTGCATGATGACACAAGGAACCATCTTCCAGAATCCAACCATTTCACACCAACCTCTGAACTGCAGAATTACTCCGACACTACCGCCTTTTAAATATGCTGTGCCCACCAGGTGTCGGTTGACTGTAAATCAAGAGACTTACT
This sequence comes from Elephantulus edwardii, assembly GCF_000299155.1. NCBI lineage: Eukaryota > Metazoa > Chordata > Mammalia > Macroscelidea > Macroscelididae > Elephantulus > Elephantulus edwardii. Next base: position 3,069,768 of record NW_006399989.1, read on the forward strand.
GCTCATACTTCATTTTAGCTAAATCCAGCAAATCCAATCATCTGACATCTGATTGTTGTTATGTGCCATCGAGTCACTTGTGACTCATAGCGGCCCTATGTACAACGGCCCTAAACTCTGCTCTGTCCTGTGCCAATCACACTGTCTCTGACACACCCATCCCGATTACCCCACTGAGTCAATCCACCTCATAGAGGGTCTTCCCCTTCTGCGCTGTCCCTCCACCCTCTCAAGCATGATGTCCCTCTCCAAGAACCTCTCCCTCCTTACAACACATCCAAAGTATGTCAGACGAAGCACCAGAATCCTTGCCTCCAAGGAGCAGCCCGGTTTAACCCTCTGCAGGATGAATTTTTGTTTTCTTAGCAGTCCCTGGTACACTCAATACTCTTCTCCAGCACCACAGCTCAAAGGCATCAATTCTTCTATCCTCCCTAGTCATTGTCCAACTCTCTGACTGTATCTGATTGTAGGGGATAAAAAGAAAAAAACCACCCCCAAATCAACCAAACATTCTATAACCTACCCTCATCAAATTGGGAGAAACCATCCTCCAGAATCCAACCACTTAACAGGAGCCTCCAAACTGTAGACTCAGTCTGACAGTACCCTCTTTTAAATACAAGGCACTCCCTATCAACTGCAAACCAAGAGACTTCCAGCCCAAAGCTCATTATTAGCTAAACCCAGCAAATTCAATCAGCTCACACCTGATTGTTAAAAAAAAAAAACCAAAACCAAAAACCCAAGAAACAAATACCAAAAAAACAACAAACAAAACAAAAAAACAACTAAATGCTCTATACCCAGCCTCATCAAGATGCAAGGAACCATCACTTCACAAAAACCTCCAAGCTGCAGACTTAACTTGATGCTTGTTTGTTTTTGTTGTTGTTGTTGCGTACCAACGAGTTGGAACTGACCCATAGCTGACCCACCAGTGGGTTTTCAGAAGCACTTAACTGCATAAGAGGAGACTACACATCCTTCTGTTGTGGAGCAGCTGATGGCCTCCAACCACGTGCCTTCAGGATTGAAGTGCAGCTGCTTGAAACTAGACCATCAGAGTACCCTTAATTTGGCACTACCGCCCTTTAATTACAAGGCATGCCCACCACATGCTGATTGACTATAAAACAAGAGACATTCAACCCAAAGCTCATTGTTAGCTAAACCCAGCAAAACCAATCAGCTGACAGATTATGGATGAAAAACAACAAACACACACCACCAAACCAACAACAAAAACCCAAACTAAGGGGAGCTCTGGTGGCCTAGTGGCAAGAAGCTGTACTGCAATCCCAGAGGTACATGGTTCAAATCCACCAGATGCTCTGCCGGAGAAGGAGGGACAATTTCCTCCTGTACCTGTCAGATCTGATTTGATGGTACATGCACAAAAATAATAAAATTTAAAAAAAAACCAAACCAAACAACAACCAAACATTCCACACCCAATATTCAAACTATCTTCCATAATCTAACCACTTCAGACAAGCTACAGACTCAGTCTGGTGCTATCACCTTTTAGCCCACCAGGTTCTGGTTGACTGTAAACCAGGAGACTTCCAAACCCACAGCTCATCATTAGCAAAATCCAACAAATCCAATCAGCCAACACCCAACTATGGACCAAAAAACCCCAAAAAACCAACCAAATGTTCCATACCCAACCCTTATCAAGATGTGGGAAACCATGTTCCAGAATCCAACTATGTCACATGAGCCTCCAAGCTGCAGACTTAGTCTGGTGCTAGCACCTTTAAGTACAAGGCACGCCCACTAGGTGCTGGTTGACTGTACAGAAAGAGACTTCCAGCCCATAGCTCATTGTTACCTAAAAGCTGACATCCAAATTTGGACGAACTAAAAATAAAAACCCAAATGTTCCAAACCCAACCAACCACAAGAAGTGAGAAACCATCTGCTGGAGTCCAACCATTTCACACGAGCCTCCAAGTTGCAGGATTCATCTGGCACTCCCACCTTTTGACTACAAGGCATGCCCACCAGGTGCTGGTTGGTTGTAAACCAAGAGACTTCCAGCCCACAGTTCATTGTTAGGTAAGTCCAATTAGCTGACACCTGATTGTGGATGAAACAAACAACAAAACAAAATATCCCAAAAAACTACCAAACATTCCATATCAGACCCTCATCAATACGCAAGCAATGATCTTCGAGAACAGAACCACTTCGTGCAAGCTTCAAAGGTGCAGACCACTACCATATTTAAATACAAGGCACATGCTGGTTGCCTGTAAACCAAGAAACTTCTAGCCCACAGTTCAATGTTAGCTAAATCCAGTAAATCCAGCTGACATCTCATTGCAGGGCAGGGGGAACAAACCAAAACAAAGAAAAAAGGTTCCATATTCGACACTCATAAAGACATGAGAAACCATCTTTAAGAATTCAAGCACTTCACACAAGTCCACAGCTGCAGACTTAGTCTGACACTGCTGTCGTTATGTGCCGTTAAGTCGTTTGCGACTCATAGCGACCCTATGT
>NW_006399989.1:3073833-3075804 GCF_000299155.1 Elephantulus edwardii
AAAGCATCCTTGATTATAGCAACTCGAGGTTTGAATTTGTTCTTCAGTTCCTTGAGCTTAAGAAATGCTGAGCGATTTCGGCCCTTTTGAATTTCCGACTCTAGCCTCTCGCACATTTCATTGTAATATTTTGCTTTGTCATTCCGTGCTGCCTTTTGGAATCATCTGTTCAGCTCTTTAATATCTTGAATTCTTCCTTGTGCTTTGGCTTCTCTACACTCCAGTGCAATCTTCAGAGTGTCTTCTGACATCCATGTTGGTCTTTTCTTTCTCTTCTGTCTTTGCAATGACCGTTTGCACTCTTCCTCAATGATACATTTGACATCCTCCCACAACTCATCTGGTCTTCACTCATTAGTGGTCAAGGCCTCAAACCTGTTCCTGAGATGATTTTGAAATTCTGGTGGGATGAAATCAAAGTCATATTTTGGCTCCTGTGGGTTTGGTTTAATTTTCCTCACCTTCAGTTTGAACGTGCCTATGAGTAGTTGGTGGTCTGTTCCACAATCAGCCCCTGGCCTAGGTTTCACAGCTGATACTGAGCTTCTCCAGCGGTTTTTTCCACAGATGTAATTGATCTGATTCCTATGTATACCATCAGGTGAAATACATGTGTATAACCTGCGTTTATGTTTCTTATAAAATGTATTTGCAATGAATAAGTCATTGATTGTACAAAATTCAATCATTCTATCTCCAGCTTCATTTCTGTCACAAAGCTCATGTTTTCCAACTACTGATTCTTCTTCTCTGTTCCCAACTTTTGCGTTCCAGTCACCCATTATTATCAATGCATCTTGATTGCATGTTCGATCGATCTCCAACTGTAAAAGTTGATAGAAATTATCTATTTCTTCTTCTTTGGCTCTGGTTGTTGGTGCATATATCTGAATGATAGTGGTATTCACAGGCACACCACCAGGCGATGGTTACTGTTCACAAAGAGACTTTTAGTCCATAGCTCACTGTTATCTAAATCTGTCCAATCTGATCAGAGGACACCCGAATGTTGGGGGGTGGAACCCAAAAAACAACCAAGTGTTCCATACCATACCTTCGTCAAGAGGTGAGACAGCATCTTGCAGAATCCAACCACTTTTACAGGAGCTTCCAAGTTGCAGCCTTAGTCTAGTGCTACTGCCTTTTAGATACTAATCATGTCCACCAGGTGCTGGTTGACTCTAAACCAAGAGACTTACAGCCCACAGCTCATTGTTTGCTAAATCCGAAAAAGTGAATCAGCTGACACCCAACTGTGGATGGGAAAAACAAAATAAATTTTAAAAACCTCAAAAGTTCTATACCTGACCATCATCAAAATGGGAGAAACTCACTTCAAGTATCCAAACACTTCCGCAGAGTTAGTCTCGTGCTACTGCCTTTTAAATACAGGTCATGCCCACCAGATGTTGGTTGAGTGTAACCCACGAAACTTCTAGACAATAGCTCATTGTTCGCTAATTCTGGCAAATCTCTTAGCTGACAATCGATTGTGGACAAAAGAAAACTCCCCAAAAAACAACCAAATTTTCCATATCTGATCTATATCAAGATGTGAGAACTGATCTTCCTGAACCCAGTCATGTTACAGAAGACTTCAAAGTGCAGAATTAGTCTTATTCAACCATCTTTTAAATATAAGGCACACCCTCCAGGTGTTGGTTGACTGTAAATCAAGATACTTACAGAACAGAGATCATTTTTAGTTAAATCCAGCAAATCCAGTCAGATGACACCCAATTGCAGACATTTTAAAAAAGCATAAAAAAGAGCCAAATGTGCAATGCTTGACCCTTACCAAGACTCGAGAAACCATCTTCAAAAATCCAACCAGTTCACACAAGTCTCCAAGCTGCAGACTTAGTCTGGTGCTGTTGTTGTTGTTATGTGCCGTCGAGTTGCTTGCAACTCATAGCAACCCTATGTACAACAGTCCTAAAGCCTGCTCTATCCTGTGCCAATCGCACTGCC
>NW_006399989.1:3076434-3083802 GCF_000299155.1 Elephantulus edwardii
CAGTTTCAGCAAGCTGACTGGAAGAGATCTATATTTGTTCCTATTCCAAAGAAGGGTGACCCAACAGAGTGTGGAAACTATAGAACAGTATCATTGATTTCACATGCAAGCAAGATTCTATTGAAAATTATCCAAAAACAACTGGAATAGCACATCAGCAGAGAACTGCCAGGAATCCAGACTGGGTTTAGAAGGGGTCGTGGTACTAGGGATATTGTAGCTGATGTTAGATGGATCTTAGCTGAAAACAGGGAATACCAAAAGAATGTCTATCTGTGCTTCACTGATTATGCACAGGTGTTTGACTGTGTGGATCATAACAAACTGTGGCTGACTCTGAGAACAATGGGAATCCCAGAACACTTGATCCTGCTAATGCGAAACTTGGACCAGGACACAGTTGTCAGAACAGAGCAGGGAAACACTGCATGGTTCAAAATTGGGAAAGGTGTACGCCAGGGATGTGTCCTATCGCCATACCTTTTCAACCTATATGCAGAACAGATTATCCAAAAGGCTGGGCTCTATGAGGAGAAGTGTGGCATCAGGATTGGTAGGAGATCTATTAACAATATGCATTATGCAGATGACAGAACCTGTACACCTATGGGTAGAAGATTTTTTTATTAAGAGATGATATCCATTAAATGGAGAAAAGACTGTCTCTTTAAGAAAAAGTGATGACAAACTGGATACCTTTGCAAGAAATGTAAAAAAAGATCCATACCTCACCCATTATACAAAACTAACTCAGAATGGATCAAAGATCTAGATATAAAAACCTTAACCTATAAAAATCACCAAAGAAAAAACTGAGGCAAACTGAGGAACATTATCTATGACATAAATAGACTATCACATCTAACTGAAAAAATGGACAATCAAATAAGCAGAGGCAGAGGATAAACTAGGTGTTTAGAACATTTTAGGGAAAATTAAATCCCTATTTGTATCAAAAGACTTCTCTAAAACAATTAAAATAGAACTTACAGACTTGGGAAAAATATTTAGAAAGGACATATCTTACAGGGATTCAGCTTTAAAATGTATAGAAAACTCCAATACCTCAACAAGAAAAAGCCAAACAACTCAATTAGAACATGGACAGAGGATAAAATACATTTTTGAAAGAAAGGCATTTTAGATGGCCAATAAATACATGGAGAAATATTCAAGATCATTAGATATTTTTTCTTTTCTTTTCATTGTTGTTAAAACCAACTCAAAGCTGACCTTCATGCTTTCTAAGGTTGCAGATTACTTGGCAGGTGATTATCCAACTTTTCCCAACAGAGCTGCTAATGGATTTAAACGGCCAGATAGGCATGGCCTTTGATTTAGGAACACAACTCCTCAAGGACTAGATGCAAATCAAATCAACAATGAAATATCATCTCACTACAAGGACAGCAAAGTGCTACACAGTAAACAACAAATACTGGCAAGGATGTGCTAAGATTGTAACTCTCATACACTGCTGATGAGAATATAAAATGGTACAAACGCTGTGGAAAGCTATCTGTTGCTTCTCTAAAATGTTAGAAAACAGAAATACTGTTTGATCTAGAAATCCCAGTATTAGGCATACATCCTAAAGAAGTAAGAATTGTTGCATGAGTAGATATATGTGCATCCATGTTCACTGCAACATTATTCACAATAGCAGAGAGATGGGAACAACCCAAGCACCCATGCTGGCTGACTAGATAGAGAAATTATGGCACATTTACACAGCAGAGTACTACATAGCAACAAAAGCAAAAACAATATTGCAAGACATACATAAAATGGATGAATCTAAAGGGCATTACACTAAGTAAAATACGTCAGTCACCAAAGGGCAAATATTGCATAAGACCACAACCACAAAAAATCTAGAGAAAGGTTTATACACAGAAAGAATCGTTCTTTTTTTTGGAGGGGGGATCAAGTTTATTTTAATTCATGGTGATCGCAAGTGTTATAAAGTACTGCCTAGAATTTTCTTGATTATAATCTTTATAGGAGTGTATCGCTACAACTTTTGGTCTATAGTCCTAAGGAACAGTTTGAGCATGCCACGTTTAAGGTTAGCAGTAAAGAGCAGTGTTTGCACTATCCAGAGACATGTAAAGAATAACCAAAATTGGCTCCAATTTTGTTTCCAAATAACTCCTTGAGTTATTTCTTGAGAAGGAGGCAAGTATGTTTTTGGAGGTAGTTAATTAATTGTTAAATTTATGCATTATTGCACATTTTCTTTCCCCTTCCCCGACCCCCTACAATGCCTTGCTTGTTCCAAACTGTTCTCGTACATATAATGTAAAATCATATATTCCTTCAAATAGATCTTATCTGTTCTAATTCAGTCCCCTTCACCATTCCCCCATGTCTGCCCTATTTAGAACAATGGTTGTTGTGGTTGTTAAGTGCCATCCATCATAGGCGACTAATAGCGACCCTATGAACAAAAGACCTAGACATTTGTATAACTTATATCCTTTCTCCAGGTTCACAGGTGTATGCCACTCCTGCTCCCAAGCTTGTTTTAATCAGGGAGCTCCACCAAACTCTGTTCACCATGGATAACCAATTCTCCCATTTGTCACATCAGTTTCACAGTGTTCAGCTTCACAGCCACCACGAGTTACCTCTGTACAGTCACACCCTCAAGCAGGCCTCAGCCTCTGCCCCCAGTCAGACAGTAACACACAACAAAAGGACCCCAGAAACTTCCCTTGCCTGACTGCCACCAAGGTGAGACCACCACTGTGACGTCAGCCAGCCAGCCAACTTCCAGAGTGGAGGGAGATTCCAAAGGCCCCAGACCTCATGCCAGCCCAGCCCACAATCCCACCACCTCATCAAGATTTTAAAGGCACACCCTGCTTTAAAATCTGTTACTGTATAATAAAAAAAATAGTCATAAATAAAATGACCATGGCTTCATTCCCGTCAAATTTTACATGTTGTTGTTGTTAAGTGTAGAGTCATGAGTGACTCATAGTGACCCTATGAATGAAAGACCTGAACACCTGTATAATTTTCATCCTTTCTCCAGGTTTGTAGGGTTACTGGAGGCAAGCTAATACAGAAGTGGATGCCACTCCTGCTTCCAAGTTTGTTTTACTCTGGAAGCTCCACCACTGTCCATCATGGATAACCATTATTGCATTTGACACATCAGTGTCACAGTGTTCAGCTTCACAGCCACCACGAGTTACCTCTGTACAGCAAGTGTACAAACCAGGGCTATACGATTTAGAAGAATGTTTGACCAAACAATTAAAAACAGGCCTGAGGGTCACAGATTAAAGTCACCCACCTTTGGCTTGGTAGCATCACTTTCTGTCCACTAGGCCAACTTATCTTTCTCTCTATGCTGTTGTTGTTGTTAAGTGCTGTAGAGTTGTAGGCAACTCATAGCGACCCTATAAAGAAAGGACTTGAACACTTGGTATAACTTTCATCCTTTCTCCAGGTTCATAGGGTTACTGGAGGCAAGCTATTTCAGAAGTGGGTGCCACTCCTGCTTCAAAGCTTGTTTCAATCAAGAGCTCCACAAACACTGTCCACCATGGGTAACCATTATCGCATTTGACATGTCAGTGTCACAGCGTTCAACCTCACAGCAACCACGAGTTACCTCTGTTCAACAAATGGACAGATCAGAGCTATATGACCTAGAAGAATGTAGAACAATGATGACATGTAGTATTTATCCTTTTGTGAATGAGATATTTCACTTAACATAATGTCCTCAAGGTGCTCCTATGTTGTGTAATGTTTTACTATTTCATTGTTTTTCAATGCTGCATAATATTCCATTGTGTGAATGTACCTTAGTTTTTCTATCCATTTATTGATGGGCACCTGGGTTGCTTTCATATCTTTGCTATTGTAAATAATGCAGCAATAAACATGGATGTGCACACATCTGTTTAAATTGTGGCTCTGATTTTTTTAGGGTGCATTCCTACCAGTGGAATTGTTGGGTCAAATGGAATTTCTAACTTTCTGAAAAAACACCAGACCACCTTCCATAGTGATTGTACCTACTTACATACCCACTAGCAGTGAGTGTGATTTCCAATCTCTCTGCAACCTGGCCAGCATTTATTGTTTGTTGCTCTGTTGAACTTTGTTATTGTTGCTGGGTTGAGATGGTATCTTATAGTTGGTTTGATTTGCATCTCTAAAGTAGCTAAGTATTTTGAACATTTCTTCATGTGTCTGTTTGCCATCTGAATGTCCTCTTTGGTGAAGTGTCTATTCATATCTTGTGTCCATTTTGTGATTGGATTTTTTACATTTTTCTTGTTGAGGTTCTGAAATATTCTATAAATTTTAGATACAAGTTCCTTATCAGATATGTCACTGCTAAATATTTTTTCCAAGTTTGTGGGTTTCCTTTTTACCTTGTTGGAGAAGTTTTTTGATGTGCCTAGGGATTTGATTTGTACAAGGTCCCATTCGTCTACTTTATTCTCCACAGGTTGTAGGTTTTTCATTATGCTTTGAAGACTATTCATGCAGAGGATTAGGGCTTCTAGAGTTCTTTCTAGCTTTTCTTTGAAGAATTTTGTAATCTTTGGTTTTATTTCTACATCCATGACCCATCTTCACTTTGTTTTTGTATAAGGTGTGAGATGTAGGTCTTGCTTAAATTTTCTGCAGATAGTTTTCCAATTATGCCAACATCATTTGTTAAAGAGACTGTCCTTTCTCCACATAAGTTATTCCATCACCTTGTCAAAGATCAGTTGACTATAAGTCGATGAGATGATTTCTGGGTTCTCAGTTGTATTCCATTGATCTATGTGTCTGTTACTGCACCAGTACCATGCCACCTTGACCACTACAGCTTAGTAGGATTTTAGATCAGGGAATGTGATGCTGTTATGCTTTTTCAGTAGTGTTTTGCTTATTTGGGGGTCTCTTTCCTTCCATTCCAGGTAAAGTTGGAAATTAACTTTTCCAACTCGTTTAAGAATGGAATTGGTATCTGTATTGGGTTTGCACTGAATCTGTAGATTGTCTTTGGTAGAAGTGTCATTTTGACGATATTGAGTCTCCCTACCCATATCTGTCAGAGACATCTTCAGAATATTGAAGAGCAATGATGTCAGTCTGGAGACTAAGGTGCGCCTGATACAGGCCATGGTCTTTGCAATAACTTGCTATGCATCAGAGATCTGGACAATGACTAGAGATGATATAAGGAGAATTGGTGCCTTTGAGCTGTGGTGCTGGAGAAGAATATTGACTCATGGACTGCTAGGAGAATGAACAGGTTCATCCTAGAGAGGGTTAAATCAGGCTGCTCCACGGAGGCAAGGATTCTGAAGCATCGTCTGACCTACTTTGGACTTTTTGCAAGGAGGGACCAGTCCTTGGAGAGGGACGTAATGCTTGGGAGGGTGGAGGGACAGCGCAGGAAAGGAAGACCTTCGATGAAATGGATTGGCTAAGGTAATGGGGGTAGGTGTGTCAGAGACAATAATACTGGCACAGGACAGAGCAGGGTTTAGGGCTATTGTACATAGGGTCACTATGAGTCACAGGCAACTCAATAGCACATAACAACAATATCAATCATGAGCATAGTATATTTTTTCCATTTCTCCAGATCTCTTTTTTTTCTTGTAGTAATGTTTCATAATTTTCTGTGTATAGGTGTTTTGTGTCTCTAGTTAAATTTATTCCCAAGTATTTCATCTTGTGGTTAGCAATTGTAATTGGTATTGTTTTTCATAGGTCTTTTTCCATATTCTTTGTCACTGTTGATAAATCCAACTGATTTTTGTATGTTGATTTTGTACTGTTACTCCACTGAATTGTTCGACTATGACCAGTAGTTTCCTCACTGAATCTTTAGGATTTTCTAAATATACTATCATGTCACCTGCACATAGAGATGAATTTACCTTCTTTTTGGTGATTTAGATACCTCTTATTTCCTTGTCTTGCGTTATTGTTCTCACTAATACTTCCAGTACTATATTGAATAGGAGAGGTGATACTGGGCATCCTTCTCTAGTTCCTGTTCTCAAAGGAAATGTCTTCAATCTCTCTCCATTGAGAATGATTTTGGCTCTTGGTTTTGCATATATATTTTTCACTATTTTAAGAAAATTCCCCTTTATTCCTATTTTGTTGAGTGTTTTAATCAGAAAGGGCTATTAGATTTTGTCAAAGGTCTTTTCTGCATCAATTTGTAGGACCATGTAGTTCTTCTTTGCTTTGTTAATGTAGTGAATTACATTATTTGTTTTTCTTATGTTGAACCATCCTTGCATACCTGTTATGAATCCCACTTGATCATGATGAACTTTTTTTTTATGTACTGTTGGATTCTTTTGGACAGGATTTTATTGAGGATTTTTGCATCTATGTTCATGAGAGATATTGGCCTATAATTTTTTATTTTGGTGATGTCTTTACTTGACTTTGGTATTACGGATATGTTTGCTTCACAGGAGTCTGTGAATATTCCATCTTTTTCTATTTTCTGAAATACTTTATGCAGATTTGGTGATAGCTCTTCTATGAATGTTTGGTAGAATGAACTAGTAAAACTATCTTGTTCAGGGTTTGTTTTTTTTAAATTTACAATTTGTTTTATGTCCTGTTCAATTTCTTCTTTTGTAATGGGCCTGATCAGGCATTCTATTTCTGTCTGTGTCAGTTTAGGTATTTTGTGAGTTTCTAAGTATTTGTATTTCCTCTAGGTTTTCATATTTGCTTGAATATAATTTTTCATAATATTCTATTGTTAACCTTTTTATTTCAGTTGGTTCTGTTTTGATGTTGCCCTCTTCCTCTCCTATTCAGGTTATGTGTATCTTTTCCTTTGTTAGCATTGCTAGTAGTTTGTCAACTGACTTTTCCAAAGAACTAAGTCCTGATCTTCTTAATAGTCTTAATTATTTTTCTATTTATTATTGAATTTATTTCTGCCCTCATTTTTGTAATTTCATTTCTTTTAGAGGTTGTCAGGGTTTTTGCTGTTCTTTTTTATCTTTTTGAGATGCTGAGTTAAATAATTGTGTATCACAATTTCTTCTCTTTTGATGTGTTTGCTTATTGCTATGAATTGACCTCTAAGTATTATTTTTTGCTGTATCCCAGAAGTTTTGGTATGTTGTGCTTTCATTTTCATTTGTTTCAAGAAACTTTTAAATTTCTTTTTTATTTCCTCTATTACCCACTCATGTTCAAGCAAAGAATTGTTCAACTCCCAGGTGTATGGGGGGGGGGTTCTCCTTTGTCCTTCTGTTGTTGATTTCTCTTCTCCAATAGGGTAAAAAGGGAAGCTACTGACTGGGAAAAAGTATTCGGTAATAACATATCAGATAAGGGACTTATATCCAGAATTTATGAAATACT
>NW_006399989.1:3085222-3086590 GCF_000299155.1 Elephantulus edwardii
GGGGGGGGGAGCAGAATAAGCCTTCTCCTAAAAAAGGAGTGCATACTGCAGATCCAATGAATATTCCAGAGAGAGGGAGGCAGAAGAAATGTATTAATGTGGGGGGGTCATGATAACAGATACAGAAGAAGGTACAAATGATGGAAGGAAGAATGAAAAGCAAATAACCTAGAGAAATGAACCAAAAGAAATATATTGATATGGAGTTACATGAACAGTTACAGAAAGGTACAAATGATGGAAGAAATAGGGGAAGCCATAAAGAAAGGGATTATTTCAGAGACAGGAAGCTAAAAGAAATATATAGATGAGGAGGAACATGAACAATGAAGGAAGAAATTGTAAAAAAGTAGAATAATCTGGAGATCCAAGATGGCAGCAGAGGCAGAGACAGCGTGGTAAGCTGCGGGAGCAGCGAACCACTTAAAGCAGGGTCATTATGGCCTTCCACAGACTTCAGCTTATTGATAATTGAACACTTAAACAGTTGATGACTGGCCCTCAGTGAAGATCGAGGCTCAACAACAGGAATTCAAGGATTCCCAAGGAGAAATGGGTGAGTCTCATGGCTCCCAGCTGCGCCCCCCCCCACCCTGCAGAGCCCGTGCCGCGCTGCACAGCCACTGCAGCTCCATGAGGCTTCCACAGCCAGAATGAATAGATTCCCTCACCCAGGATGGATGCTGGGCACCAGCCCTCCTCAAGACTGGTACAGTGAAGCCAACACACTGCTACAAGGTGGACTTGGTCTAGAGAGATTTCTTGAAGCCAGGATGGCGGCTGTGGTGCAGCGGCATGGAGGGGCATGCCCCCAACGGCTGCCCACGCTGGGGGGGCCGCGCGCCTCCTGTGCTGGGGGGGGCGCACGCCTCGCTGGCCGCCTGCGTAGGAGGTGGGGGATGGGATGCATGCCCACCATCTGCAGGTTTGGGTTTCCTTGGACAGGCCAAAGAAGATGATTACCTATGCATTGGACAGGCCAAAGAAGACGATTGCCTATGCAAAGGATTGCTGGAAGTCACTGTGAATCTGATGACCTTAACAGTGGCAGCATGCACAAGAGGACCCATATCCTAAATGCACCACATATTTTGTTCTGTTGAATGCTTCTGCCAAAAGATGGTTAGATGTGGGGGGAGTCTGTTCACATTTCTCAGGTTCCCTTTATCATATATAAACGGGGAGGGCAGTGATACCTACTTCAAAATACAATATGACCACTTATGGGGGGTGTAAAAGTGGCAGTGCTGGAATTGGAAACACTATCCCTGACCACAGAGTCCTAAGTCAGGCGAGGGGACCAGACTGGGGTAGGGGCAATTGGAGGGGGAGTATACCAGCCAGCTTCTGGGGGGTGTTGTCCTGCTC
>NW_006399989.1:3087192-3116888 GCF_000299155.1 Elephantulus edwardii
GCTTGTCATTCCTCTGTAGCATCTGGTCCCCACTGGACCCTCATCATTTCCTTCACCTGCTCCCCCCACCGACCAAACTGTGCAGCTCTGCAACTGCATTCTGGCCCATCCTCACCCTTCTGCCCCCAACCCTCACCTCCTTGTACCCCCAATATGTTTTTCCCAATTAAAAAAAATAAAATAAAAAAGGTAGAATAATCTAATCTATAGATAAAGAAGTACAAAAATTTTAAAAATCATCCTCAAAACAAGAGTACAGCCAACACAGTACTCTAAATGCAGAAAAACGCAATTCAGAATATCAAGAGAAATGGGAGACCTTTCTAACATGTTGAAAGAACAAAAAAAAAAAACAAAACAAAAAAACAGAAGAGAGAGAACAGAGTCAGTCAGTTGGAAGATAAGATCTTCAATGGAAATATACTAGAAAAAAATCAGAGAGGAAACAGAAGGAAAATGAAAAAAGACCACATTAGAATCATGGGGTAACATCAAAAGGAACAATGTAAGTATGATAGGCATTCCAAAATACAAGGGAACCAGAAAAACCACTGAGAAAATTGTGGAAGATGTACTAGAAGAAAACTTCTCAGCTATTCAGCAAACCTGAAACAAAATAGATCCCAAAGGAAAAACACCAAAACATATCACAGTCATTTTCTCCAAAATCAAAGATAAGGACAGAATACTAAAAGCATATCAAGAAAAACAAAGAGTTACCTAAAAACGCAAGAGTCAATTAGACTAAGTCCTGATTTCTCAATGGAAACCATGCCAGCAAGAAAAGAACAGTATGGCTTATACAGAAAATTGAAAGGAAACAATTGCAAACAGAGGACCCTGTATCCAGCAAAGATAATAGTCAAATATAAAGGAGAAACTTAAGTAATTTGTGAAAACAAGATCAACTTTACAAGAAATTCTAAGGGAAGTCCTTCACATGGAGACACCAAAGAAAAGTGGATAGTCCATGGTAACCAGAAAAAAAACAGTAACACAACAAAATGGCAGTGGTAAAACCTAGCCTGTCGATAACCACAATGTGAATGGATTAAATACACAAATCAAGAGGAAAAGAGTAGCAAAATTGATAAATAAACAAAACTTATCAATATCTAAGAAACAAGGAAAAAGAATAAAAATCAAAGAGTGGTGCTGACCAAGGTTATGTCTTCTTGATCTGTTGTGCCTTTAATTGTTATGCAATACCATTCTTTTTCTCTTTTGGTAGTTTTCACCTGATAAGTATTGCCACTCCTGCTTTATTGTTGGTTCTATTTGCTCGGTATCCTTTTTCCACTCTTTGATTTTTATCATTTGGTGCTGACCAAGGTTATGTCTTCTTGATCTGTTGTGCCTTTAATTGTTATGCAATACCATTCTTTTTCTCTTTTGGTAGTTTTCACCTGATAAGTATTGCCACTCCTGCTTTATTGTTGGTTCTATTTGCTCGGTATCCTTTTTCCAAATGATAGACAAAATACAAAATACATAAAACAATTAACAAAATTGAAGAAAGAAACAGACGGCACCACAATAGCAGCAGGAGGCTTTAACACACCACTCTCAACAAAGGATAGGTTAACTCAAAAGAAATTTAACAAAGATTCAGAAGATCTAAACTATACATTCAGCCAATGTGACCTTGTGGATGTATTCAGGATATGGCACCAAACTAAAAGTCAATTTACTTCCTTCTCAACTGTATGTGGTACTTTCTCCAGAACAGATCATGTATTAGGACACAAAGCAAGCCTCAACAAATTTAAAAACATTGAAATAATACAAAGTATCTTCTCAGACCACAATTCCATAAAACTAGACATTAATGACAAATTGTTGTTGTTATGTGCTGTCCTGAGATTCATAGTGACCCTATGTACAATCACTCTGAAGCCTGGCCCATTTTGAGTCAGCACACCTGCCCCCAATGTGCCAGTCACTGTATCAATCCATCTCATTTGGGGGTCTTCCTCTCTTGTGCTGTCCCTCTACCCTTCCAAGCATGATGTCCTTCTCCAAGGATTGTTCCCTCCAGGCCATGTGTCCAAAGCATATGAGACGAAGCTTCAAAATCCTAACCTCCAAGGAGAAACTTGGTTTCACCCTCTCTAAGACAGACCTATTTCTTTTCTTGGCAGTCCATGGTATGTTTAAGACTCTTCTCCAGCACCACAACTCAAAGGATTCTTCTGTCGTCCTTAGTCATTGTCCAGCTCTCTGATGCATAGCAAGTAATTGTGAAGATCATGACCTGATTCAGGCCCACCTTACTCTCTAGACTAACATTGCTTCTCAGTACTCTGGAGAGGTCCCTGACAGCAGATTTTCCCAGTGCAATTTGTATTTTGATTTCCTCATTCTTGGTGCCAAGAGTGTTTGCTGTGGAGCTGAGTAAGTTGTAACTGTTAACAACCTCAACCTCTTCTACATCTATCATGGTGCTGCCAATTGGCCCAGTGGTGAAAATCTTTGTTTTCTTGATGTTGAGCTTCAATCCATATTGAAGAATGCAGTCCTTGACCCTCTGCTGCAAGTACTTCAGGTCCTTCTTAGTTTCAGCAAGCAAGATTATTGTTGTTGTTATGTGTCATGGAGTAGCTTGTGACTCATAAAGACCCTATGTGCAATGGCCCTGAAACCTGCTCTAAGGATGAAAAACTATTCATGTGAAAACTAAATAACACTAGGTAGAAGGTGACTAGGTTATAGAAGAAATAAAAAAGTTCCTTGAAACAAATAATAATAAAACTACAACATATCAAAACCTCTGGGATACAGCTAAGGCAGTCCTCAGGGCACAGTTCATAGCAGGAGACAAACCCATAAAAAGAGAAGAAGCAAAAAAAAATGAATAATTTCCTAATTCAAACAACACCTAACCCCATAGCCTCTAGAAGAAAGGAAATTATAAGGATACGAGTTGAAATCAATAAGATAGAAAACATAAAAACAACTGATACCATCTACAAGACCAGTAGCTGGTTCTTCTAAAGAGTCAAACCATGACAAACTTAAGAAAATAAATGAGAGAAGACACAAAGAAAACCCCAAATAAGAAAAGACAGTGGTGACATCAAAACAGAAGCAGATGAAATTAACTTGATAATACTGGAATATTATTAAAGGTTATATTCCAACAAATTTGAAAGCCTATTTGAATGGACAAATTCCTTGAAACTCACACAGACTGACAAGTACAGATATATAACACTTGAACAGACCTATCACAAAATAAGAAATTGAGGAGCTCATAAAAAAAACCTCCCCCAAAGAAAGTCACGGCTAAATTCTACAAAATATTCAGAGCAGACGAATCACCAAGTCAACTTAAATTACTTAAAAAAAATTGAAAAAGAAAGGACTCTCCCAGAGTCATTCCATGTAGCAAGCATAACTCTATAGCAAACCAGGCAAACATATTACCAAAAGAAAACACTACAGACTAGTTTGGAAGCAGGAGTGGCATCCACTTCCTAAGCAATATGCCTCTGGAAACTCTATGAACTTTAATAAATGTCAATAGTTACAGAAAAACTTCAAGCCTTTTGTGCATAGGGTTGCTATGAGTCATGCTCAACATGAAGGCAATCAACAACATCAACAACAGACTAGTATCTCTCATGAATACAGATGCAAAAATCTTCAAGAAAATCCTGGCCAGTAGAATAAAATACATTTTAAAAAAATCATGACCAAGTGAGATTCATAACAGGTATGCAAGGATGGTTCATATAAGAAAAACAATCAATGTAATTCATCACATTAACAAAGCAAAGAACAAGAATCACATGATCCTATCAATTGCAGCAGAAAAGGCTTTTGAGAAAATCCAACACCTCTTCTGTATAGGAATCAACAAAATAGGAATAGAAGGGAATTTCTTCAACATAGCGAAAAGTATATATGCAAAAATAAGAGTCAGTATCATTATCAAAGGAGAAAGACTATAGAAATTTCCCTGGCCAAAAGGGCCCAGGTAAGGCAGAAGATACTTTCACCACTCCTATTCAATACTGGAAGTACTTGCTAGGGCAACAAAACAAGAGACAGAAATAAGAGGCATTCAGTTCAGCAAAGAGGTGGTAAAACAGTTGCTATATGTAGACGATATGATACTGTAAACAGAAAACCGCAAAGACTCAATAGAAAATTGTTAGAGCTAGCACCAATTTGTAGAGTGGTAGGATATAAGATCGTTACACAAAAATCAGTAGGATTCCTCTACAATAATAAAAAAAGCACAGATAAGGAAACTAACAAAGCAGTAACATTAACAATTCTTTGACTTGTATAACTTTTATCTTTCTCCAAATTCATAGTTTCCAGAAGCAAGCTACTTCAGAAGTGTATGCCACTCCTGCTTCCAAGCTTGTTTTGATCAGGGAGCTCCACCAAACACTGTCTACCATGGGTAACTATTATCGCATTTGACACATCAGTGTCACAGTGTTTAGCATCACAGCCACCACAAGTAACCTCTGTACAGTAAATGTACAGACCAGTGCTATACCACTTAGAAGAATGTTTGACCACAAACAATTAAAACCAGGCCTGAGAGCTGTAGATTAAAATCCCCCACCTTTGGCTTGGTAGCATAACTTTCTATCCACTAGGCCAACAGAGCTCTCTCTGTTGTTGTTGTTTTTGTTGTTGTTGTTAAGTGCCATCGAGTTGTAGATGACTTATAGCAACCCTATGAACAAAAGGCCTGAACACTTTGTATAACGTTCATCGTTTCTCCAAGTTCATAGCCAACCACAAATTGAGATATTTGGGAATAAATCTAACTAGAGATACAAAAGACCTTCATAAAACAAAACAAAAAACCCCACCCTACAAAATACTACTGCAAGAAACAATAAGAGACCTAACTAAATGGGGAAATGTTTCTTCTTTAAGGATAGGAATACTCAATATAGTGAAAATGACAACCCTACCAAAAGCAATCTACATGTTTAACGCAATCCCAATACTGATGCCAAATTTCTTTTTCAAAGAGATAGAAAAGTCAATTAGCAAGTTTATTTGGAAAAAGAAAGACCCTAAATAAGCAAAGTAGTTTTTTTAAATAAAATATTTTAATTGTCATTTTAACAAAAGTTTACAGAAAAGTTAGATTTTCATTCATTCATTGTTGCACATTTTACCCCTCTTCCTCCCTTCCTCGAACCTGACTTATTTTTCACTAGTTTATTTACAAAATTCTAATACAAATTTTAACAAATTCTTTCAATCTCCCTTACCTGCCCCATTAAATTGTACAACGCCTCTTTCCCCTGTACATTCACATCCCTCTGCTTCCAGCCTCTCCCACCCATCCTGGATCCTTATAGTCCTTCTACAATCATGGTCTTATAGAATATTTATCCTTGTGGGACTGAGTTCGTTCACTCAGCATAATTCTCTCCAGGCCTTCGCAAGTTAGGTAATAATTTACAAAGTTATTGCTCCTGTGTGTTGCATGGCATTCCATTGTGTGAATGTACCATAATTTCTTAATCCATTCATTTGTGGTTGGATATTTGGGCCATTTCCATGTTCGTGTGATGGTGAAATAGTGCTGCTATGAACATTGGTGTACAAATATCAGTTTGTGCCTCAGTTCTCATATTCTCAGGGTATATTCCAAGTAGTGTAATAGCTGGATCATATGGAATTGCTATGTTCAGCTTTTTGAGGAAGCGCCAAACTGCCTTCCAGAATGGTTGCACCATTTTACAATCCCACCAACAACGTACAAGAGCTCCTTTCTCGCCACATTCTCTCCAACATCTCACCATACACAAAAATCCACTCAAAGTGGATCAGAGACCTGGGAGTAAAGCCCAAAACCATAAATTTCCTAAGACACAAATGGGGACCAAGCTTCAGTCTATGGTATAGAGAGGCTAATAAATACAGCCAGAAATGCACAATCTTTTTTTTAATTTTCTACTAGTTTGTTTATAAAATTTAAATACATTGTTTTCAAGAACAAATTCTTTCCATTCCCCTCATCACCCACATCAAATTGTACAATCGCATGATTAATCCTCCTCTTCCCCTGCACATCCTCATCTTTCTGCTTCCAACCCCTTCCACCCCTCTTGTATCCTTATACTCATTCTACAATAATGGTTTTATACAATATTTATCCTTGCGGGACTGATTTCATTCAGCATCATGCTCTCCAGGAGCAATGATTTTGTAAATTATTACCTAACTTGGGAGAAATGCACAGTCTTGAGAGGATAAAATTGATGAATGGGACTTTCTAAAGATTAAATCTCTATGTTCATCAAATAATTTTTTCAACAGGGTGAAAATAAAACTTACTGATTAGGTAAAAACATTTGGCAATACCATCTCAGACAAGGGTCTCTTACAGGATATTACTGGGCCTCCAGAAGAAAAAGACTGATAACAAAATTACAAAATGGCCAAAAGACAGGGAAAGACTTTCCACTAAGGACAACATTCAGATGGCCAGCAGACACATGAAGAGACGTTCAAAATGACTGGTACAAATCAAAACCACAATGAAATTTCATCTCACCCCAGCAACAGTGGCAAGATTTAGCAGGGCAGCAAGCAATAAATGCCAGAGAGAATGTGGGGAAGTAGGAACTTTTATAAACTGTTGGTGGGTACAAAATGGTACAACCACTCTGGAAGACAGTTTGGCAATTCTTCAAAAAGGTGAACATAGAACTCTGTATGATCCAGCTATTCCACTACCAGGAATATACCCCAAGGAAATTAGAACTGAGACAGAAATGAAGTTTTGTACAGCAATGTTCATAGCAGTGTTACTCATCATTTCAAGAACATGGAAACAGCCTAAAGGTCCAGCCACAAATGAAAGGACTGAGAAATTGTGGTACGTTCAAACAATGGAATACTATGCAGCACTCGAAAAACACTACATAATTTCAGAGGGATTGGAGAGCATTATGCTGAGTGAATGAATTCAGTCTAATAAAAACAAATATTGCACCATTTGACCCAGCAATTCCACTACTGGGAATATACCCCAAAGAGACCATAACTGACATCCAAGCAGATACATGCACACCCATGTATACAGCGGCTTTGTTCACAATAGCAAGGAGTTGGAAACAACCCAAGTGCCCATCAACAAATGAATGGATAGAGAAGCTGTGGTATATTCACACAATGGAATACTACACTGAATTGAAAAACAAGGAACTTATGCAATATTATTCAAAATGGGTGGCCCTGGAGGACATTATGCTGAGTGAAATATCTCAGTCACAAAAGGACAAATACTGCAGGGTGCCACTGTTGTAGAATGGGACTGACATATGGTTTGGGGTAAGACTGAGAAAAACTGGATAAATTATGTATAGTGCATTGAAACAGATGAGGGAGAGAACAATTTAAAAGTGATATATGATAGGGTATTATGGTTTTCATAAGAGTCCAGAATTAAGGTTGCATAGTGGAGTGTACTGGGGTTGGGGGGGAGGGGAGGTTGCAGGGGATTGTATACCAATGAAAGAATTTTTCTTTACTTTTCAAAGAGAGGAGTGAACTGGTGGGGAGGGCTGGGCAGGGAGAAAAGTACAACAATGAATGAATGGAAATCCAAAATATCTGTAAATGTTCATTAAAATTAATAAAATAAAATTTTTTAAAAAGGGAGAAAAAAAGAGAAACCATGTATTTAAAAAAACCCCAAATACTGCATAATACCACTATTGTAAAAATAAAAGGATAATGAGTAAAACATATATGGCAGCTCAAGGGGGGAATTGGTGAGAATGGTTGGTTGAGGATGGATAGGGGCAAAAACCACAGGGTTGCACAATCTGGTGGGTGAGGGAGGGCTGAAGGAAGTGGGAAGGATCTGGCAAAGACCTGAAAAAACAGGGTAATGATGGGCAAGGTCCAATGGTGGTTAATTTTATAAAACATAATGCATGGGAGAGATCATATGAAACACAATGTGAATGAAGAATAGTGTGAAACACAATGTAATCAAACTTTGTAAGGAAACTAATATAAAAGTAAAAAAAATTAAAAACAACAAACTTTTTACAGTAGAGTTAAAAGAAAACCTACTGACTGAGGGGGGGGAAAACAAACCAAAAAAAAATTGGTAAGTCATTTCTAGATCTGTCTTGAAATACAATGTTGTGAGTGACAGGATAATATTCATACACATACAAGGAAGTCCAGTGATTACCACCATTATTCAAATATATGCACCAACAACCAGAGCCAAAGAGGAAATAGAAGATTTCTACCAACTTTTTCAGTTAGAGATTGATTGAACATGCAATCAAGATGCATTAAGAATAATGGGTGACTGGAATGCAAAAGTTGGGAAACATAGACTTGGTGACAGAAATGAAGCTGGAGACAGAATGATAGGATTTTGCACAATCAATGACTTATTCGTTGAAAATACATTTTATAAGAAACATAAATACAGGCTATACACATGGATTTTACCTGATGGTATGAAAGAATCACTGGAGAAACTCAATATCAGCTGTAAAAACTAGGCCAGATGCTGACTGTGGAACAGACCACCAACTACGTATACGTAAATTCAAGCCGAAGCTGAAGAAAATTAAATCAAGTCCACAGAAACCAAAATTTGACTTTCAGTCTATCCCATATGAATTTCAAAACCATTTAAGGAACAGGTTTGAGGCCTTGGACATTAATAAGTGAAGAACGGATGAGCTGTGGGAGGATATCAAGAATATCATCCGAGAAGAATGCAAAAGGTCATCCCAAAGACAATGACAAAGATGGATGTCAGAAGAAACTCTAAATATTGCACTGGAGCACCGAGAAGCCAAAGCAAAGAGAAGAAATCAAGACATTTAGGAGTTGAATAGAAGATTCCAGAGGGCAGCGTGGGAAGACAAAATAAAGTATTGCAATGAAATGTGCAAGGAGCTGGAGTCATAAAATCAAAAGGGCCAAACTCACTCAGCATTTAAGCTGAAGGAACTGAAGAACAAATTCAAACTTCAAGTTGTCATACTTAAGGGCAGAATATTAAATGATCCAGGAAGCATTAAAAGAAGATGGGAAAAGTATACAGAGTCATTTTATCAAAAGGAATTGGTGGACACAGAAGAATTTCATGAAACTACATATAAGCAAGAGCCTGTGGTGATGAAGGAAGAAGTTCAAGCTGCTCTGAAAGAACTGGCAAAAAACAAGGCCTCAGGAATTGATGGCATACTGATTGACATATTTCAACAAACAGACACTGCTCTGGATGTGCTCACCAAGTTGTGCCAAGATATCTGGAGGACAACCACCTGGCAAACTGACTAGAAGAGATCTATATTTGTTCCCATTCCAAAGAAAGGTGATCCTACAGAGTGTGGAAATTACCAAACAGTATCACTGATATCACATGAAAGCAAGATTCTGCAGATGATTATCCAAAAACGACTGGAACAGCACATCAAGAGAACTGCCTGAAGTGCAAGCTGGGTTTAGAAGAGGCCGTAGCAATAGGGATATTACAGCTAATAACAGATAGATCTTGGTTGAAAGCAGAGAGTACCAGAGGAATGTCTATCTGTATTTCATTGACTATGCAAAGGCATTTGACTGTGTGGATCACAACAAACTATGGTTGACTCTGAGAAGAATGGGAATCCCAGAACCCTTGACTGTGCTTATGTGAAACCCATACTTAGACCAGGAGGCAGTCATTAGAACAGAGCAAGAAAAACACTGCATGGTTCAAAATTGGGAAGGGTGTGTGTCAAGGATGTGTCCTATCTCTATATATTTTCAGTCTATATGCAGAACAGATTATTCAGAAGGCTGAACTTTATGAGGATAAATGTGGCATCTGGATTGGAGGAAGACTCATCAGCAATCTGCGTTACACAGATGACACAACCCTGCTTGTTGAAACTGAGAAGGACCTCAAGCACTTGCTGCAGAAGTTCAAGGACTGCAGCCTTCAATATGGATTGAAGGTCAACATCAAGAAAACAAAGATTCTCACCACTGGGCCGACTGGCAGCATCAGGATAGATGAAGAGATTGAGATTGTTGACAGCTTCAGTTTGCTTGTCTTTACAATCAACACTCTTTGTACTAGCAACTAGGAAAAACGAATTGCATTGGGAAAGTCGGCTACCGGAGACCTCTCCAAAGTACTGAAGAGCGACGATGTCAGTCTGGCGACTAAGGTAATACAGGCCATGGTCTTCACAATTATTTGCTATGCATCAGAGAGCTGGACAATGACTAGGGATGATAGAAGGAGAGTTGATGCCTTTGAGCTGTGGTGCTGGATAAGAGTACTGAATATATACCAGGGACTGCTAGGAGAACAAACAAATTTATCCTGTAGAGGGTGCTGCTCCTTTGAGGCAAGGATTCTGAAGCTTTGTCTGACATACTTTGGACATTTTACAAGGTGGGATCAGTCCTTGGAGAGGGAAGTCATGCTTGGAAGGGTGGAGGGACAGTGCAGGAAAGGAAGACCCTCAATGAGATGGATTGTTTCCATCACTAGGGTAAAGGGGATGGGCATGTTGGAGACACTAAGATTGGCAAGGGATAGAGAAGGGTTTAGGGCTGTTGTACGTAGGATCGCTATGAGTTGCATGTGACTCAACACATAACAACAACAACAATGACATCTCAGACAAGGGTCTCAAAATGAAAATTTATAGAATACTATAGGGCCTCCTGTCCTCTGTACAAGATGACTAGTAAACCAATTACAAAATAGCCAAAAGATATGAAAAGACTTCTCACAAAGGAAGACATTAAGATGGCAACTGACACATGAAGAAATGCTCAATATCACTAGCAATAAGAGAGACACAAATCAAAACCATCTCACCCCAGTAGCAGTAGCAAAGTTTAACAGGACAGCAAACAATGAATGTTGGAGAGGATGTGGAAAGATTGGAACTCTCTTACACTGCTGGTGGAAATGTAAAATAATACAAGCACTCTGGAATGCAGTTTGGAGTTTCCTCAAAAAGATGATCACAGAAATTTCATTATGAGTCAGCTATGCACTGCTAGGAATATACTCTAAGAAAAACAGAACTGAGAAACAATGGAAACAGCCTCTAGGTGTCTAAGGTTTATCATTCAAAATTTTCTCACCTGTCCAAAATATTAACTGTTTTATGTTGAAGTAATTATTGCATTAAGGAGAAAGGATTAGGATGGGATACAAGTCCCACCCTTCTAGAGGCTTATATAAACTCCTTTGGAAAAGCTTGCTAGTCTGGGACATAGCTTCAAGCTGTCTCTACACCACCAGCCTGCATCATCCATAGTTGCATTCTAGCTGTGCCATAACTGACAGTCTTTAGGATCCTGCCCCATCACCAGTTTCTCCAAAATCAGCCTGTGTGCCTACAGTCATGTGAGTCATTCCTCTGATGGGTCTGAGTTTCTGGGAGACCTGCTAGCAAATCTGAACCCAAGTGCCGTAGAGGAATTAAGGAACTGAGGCACAGATGGGGCTGATCATGTTAGAAATTATATACTTACAGAGCTGGTTAAGCATTTGAGACTATGTTGATGTGAGACTTCTCATAATCTGCTATTAATTATGGCGTTGTTGTTGTTGTGTACCATTAAACTGAACAATAGCTGACACTCCAGTGGGTTTTCAGAGGCAGTTAATCGCACAAGAGGAGAAGGCCCATCCTTCTCCTGTGGAGCAGCTGGTGGATTGGAACCCTGTGCCTTTGGGACTTTGTAGCATAGCTTCTTACTACTAGGCCATCAGAGCTCCCTGCTAGTAATCTTAGCAGAAGTATAAAAACACTACCCAAATATCCATCAACAGACTGGAACTCCAGTGCAAACATTTCAAAAAATACTATATGACATTGGAGAGGCTGGAGTGAACTATGCTGAGCGAACTCAGTCTCATAAGGTCAAATACTGCATAAGACCATTATCGTAAAAATAGAAGGCTAACAAACTAGAAAGATGCAAAACCAAAAAGATTTTAAAAAGAGACACATGCATGTTGTGACTTTACATATCTAACTAATAATGAACCAACTACCCTTCTTTGGTAACTGATTTTTTTTGGGGGGGGTTACTTAAGCTTTGGTTCTTTCTCTATAACACTGTTGTTGTTGTTATGTGCCGTCGAGTCACCTGCGACTCATAGCGACCCTATGTACAACAGCCCTAAACTCCGCTCTGTCCTGTGCCAATCACACTGTCTCTGACACTCCCATCCCAATTATCTCAGTCACTGAATCAATCCACCTCATAGAGGGCCTTCCTCTCCTGCGCCATCCCTCCACCCTCCCAAGCATGATGTCCTTCTCCAAGGACTGGTCTCTCCTCACAACATGTCCAAAGTAAGTTAGACGGAGCCTCAGAATCCTTGCCTCCAAGGAGCCACCCGGTTTAACCCTTTTCAGGACAAATCTGTTTGTTTTCCTAGCAGTCCATGGTATTCGCAATACTCTTCTCCAGCACCACAGCTCAAAGGCATCAATTCTCCTTCTATCCTCCTTGGTCATTGTCCAACTCTCTGATGCATAACAGGTGATTGCGAAGACCATGGCCTGTATCAGAAGCACCTTAGTCTCCAGAGAGACACCACTGCTCTTCAGCACTTTGGAGAGGTCCCTAACAGCAGACTTTCCCATGGCAATGCGCCTTTTAATTTCCTGGCTGCTGGTGCCAACACTGTTGACTATGGAGCCAAGCAAACTAAAGCTGTGTACAATCTCAATCTCTTCACCATCCATCCTGATGCTGCCAATTGGTCCAGTGGTGAGAATCTTTGTCCTCTTGACATTGAGCCTCAATCCATATTGTAGGCTGCAGTCCTTGACACTCTGCAGCAGGCGCTTCAGGTCCTCCTCAGTTTCAGCACTACCATTACTATCTAACTAATATTATTCCATTGACTCTCAAAGGCATTCCAAGAAACTGTCAAATGCCTTGATGAGGTTTACATTTATTGCCTTCTGGGGTTTGTAGAAAGCACAGCAAAAAGGTAGGAATCTTCCAGAGCAGCTGAAGCACAATTAGTAGGTCAGGTGAGTGCTAACTTGAATACATATTCTACTGTAAACAGATGTCATTGAAGTGCAGTTTTAAGTATTAGCCAAAGTCAAAAGGCAAACTTCAAAGTGCTATTTTTTATTTGTGACAAAATTATTTGTCAAAATTTGCAGTTGTAATCTGCTCCAAGATGAATAGCAGCAGAAATGTATTGATTTAACAACAAACCAATGTGTTTTGGAACAAGTGCAGCCAGGGGCATCCATAGACACAAAGATAGTGAGATTTCATCTCACATACTTTTGGGTATATTATCAGGAGTGGCCAGTTTTTGGAAAAGGACATCATGCTTGAAGATAGAAAATCAGCAAAGATAGAAAGACCTTCAATGTCACAGTGATTGCAACAGTGGGCTTAAGCATAGCAGAGATTGTGAGGATGGAGCAAAATTGGGAAGGGTTGAATATAAGTTTGCTATGAGCCAGGCTTAATTTGATGGCATCTAACAACGTGCTCCCTAAGGAGTCTAGGTTCCATAAGTGTTTAACAAGTTAAGCTGATAACCAAAAGGTCAGTAGTTCCAAATCTACCAGTTGCGCAGATAAGCAATCTCTTCCCACAAAGTTCTGCAGCCTTGGAAAGCCAATGAAATGTTACTGAGGTGGAATAAACTTGGCAGAAATGGGGGTTAATGTGTTAACTAAGGATCTATAATAGTGAGTGGTTAAGTACTCAAAAACTAACTAATAATAATGTTCATAGCAGCATTATTTACTATCACAATAACATGAAAACAGCCCAAATGTCCAACCACAGAAGAATGAATTGAGAAATTATGATACATTCACACAATGGAATACTATGCAGCATGCAGGAGCAATGATTTTGTAAATTATTATCTAACTTGGGAGGGACTGGAGAGCATTATGCTGAGTGAACTAATTCAGTCCCACAAGGATAAATATTGTATAAAACCATTATTGTAGAATGAGTGCAAGGATCCAAGAGGGGTGGGAGAGAGTGGAAGCAGAGGGATAAGGATGTACAGGGAGAGGGGTAAGGGGGGAATTAATCATGGGGTTGTACAGTTTGATGTGGGATGAGAAAAAAGGAAAGAATTTGCTCTTGAAAACAATGTATTCAAATTTTCTAAATAAACTAGTAGAAAATTAAAAAAAAAACACAACACCAACACAAAAAAACCTAACCAATAGATCAATGATTTGAATTTACCAGTTTCTCCACGAGAGAAGTGGTAATGTAGGGAAGTTCAAACGGTTCAATAGGGTCACTGAGAATCTGAATTGTCTTGACTGCAATGGGTATTTTTAATGTGTCCTATGAACTACCCTTAAAGGCCAGCTAACTTATTATTATAAATTAATGTAATTTATTATAAAATCTTTATGATAAAATAGTAAACCAGATTAGTTTTATAGACTCATAAAGAGGCAATATAGAAAGAAGGATACATACAGAAATCTCAAGACTGTGCTAGTTGTTTAACCTCTTTTAACCTATTCCCTCTGTAAACACATTATCTTAAATGGCTTTCATAAAAACAACTGAATATTAGAATAAATAAATGTAAATTATTATCGTTAATCCAATGCAACTAAAAAATGTACTTAGTCTGACAAGGCAGTCTAGTGAAATCTCTTTTTTTCTGTTTATCATCTATCAATTTAATAATGAATTATAGAATCTTTCCTAAAATTGCTAAATTTTCTAATCAAAGTTCTAAAAGTCAAAAAGTTCTAAAGTTGGATCTTGAAAGTGCAATCCTTGAGAGCCCAGATCTGTATTCGGCTAACTCAATACAGAGCTGCTATATTATATATATATCTATCTGGTTACTTAGTCCATAGGGAGTTGCGCTGCTCAACCAAAGGTCTTGCCTCACCAGCAGTTCAAATAAACCAGTGTCACTGACGGAAAAAAATGGGTAGTCACTGCTCCCAAGGTCACTATCAATAGGAACCAATCTGTCAATGAGTTATTTTTTTTAAACTGCTTTTTCTGAATTTCCTAAAAGATCTATATAAAGATGATAGTATAATAGCCCCCCACAAGTCTTACCCTCCCTTCTACAAATAAATCTGTTTTCCTAGGAAAACAAAAATTGGGGGAAACGTCAACAAGCAATGAGAGCAGAAAATGGCTCAAAGGATTTCTATATGGCATGGTGCTTCAGAATGTCACCATTTACCTTTCCCAAGAAAGCTCTAAGATAACTTGAGAAAAATCTCAGCAGAAATGTCCCAATAATAGGTAGTTTAAAAGAGTAAGGACTGAAAAAAAAAATAAAAAGCAATAACTAGAGGTCAGGGCAGGCAGCAGAAAACTAGAATGAGAACTTCTCTACCATTTCTTTTTGATGTAATATAATTATCAATTAATCATCAAAATTAAAACCATGAAAATTTTTTATATTATATAGCTGTCTTTCCATCAGGTCAGTCAAGTTCTGTGGCTGGAGTTACCAACACATTTGGACATAATACCAAAAGTATTTTGAGTCCCTTTGTGAATGCAAGACCCAGGCAAAATGGCTTTCCTGGCACCCTAACCCCAGTCAGACTAAGTCTTGACAGGAAATCATTCCACATGTTGTTGCTAACTTAAAACTGCAAATCAAGTGCAGGATGCCTCCTAACAAGGCAAACTCAGCCATATCCAATTGAGGTGTCTCTTCAAGTGCTTTATCAGGTGACATAGATGTCTCGACCTAAAGTAATAAGGCTTTGTTTTAATTCTTCTATCACCCTCATCTGCACCAACCACACACACACACACACACACTACTTGAGTGGAAGCCAAAGGAGCAAATGTGGAAAGTTGTCTATATCTGAAGTCTTTCTACTGGAATTGGTTTTGGTCATAGCTCTCTCCCTACTACTACCTCATCCTGCTAGCAATAAAAAATTACACCATCCAACCATCCAGTGTAAGTCTAGGGAGGGAATCACAATCAAGAAAACAGTGAGAGAATATGAGAATCACCTTTACTCACTTGGGGAGAATAAGCAGCAGGCCATAGACACCTTTCTTGACTTGATGATGAATAAATAGATAAATCATGGATAAATAGTAAGTGAAGAATGCCACCTCACGCTTATCCCCTAAAAAAAAAACCCCACTGGGAAAAAAGCCTGCAAGGTAATAGGAGAAAATTATAGCTAAAAGCAATAAAAAGAGGCCAAAATGAATAAAGTTAACAAATTAATAAGTGGGGGGGGAATGGAAGCAAATAATTAAAAACTTAGACTTTTTTGAGGCAATCCAGATTAACACAATTAAGCCAATTAAGATTTCTAATCTTTGAATGTTTGAAATTCATTTACCTGCTAAACCATGTGGGCGAGGCCTCAGACAATATCCAGTTTCTCCTGTGGTTCTTGACTTACTCTTTATGAGTCTGATTGTTCTTAGCTTTCTTCTTATGTAATAAAAATATCATTAAAATTTTAGATGAATTATGGCAGACTTTATCTTTGTGATTATCTCAAATATCCAGCATTACAGAGCAGTGAACTAATCAATCACCATTTGCGAAATTGATTTTCTGAGGTATAGTGGTAGACTAAATGTTACAAGGAATGTTTAAAAGGTGGGTTGGGGAGGAAACAGGGGGTTTTTTTTACTCAAGTAAGTTTGGGAAATTAAAATATTTACTCAAGGAACTTTGGTGGCAGAGTGGTAAGAAGCTATGCTACAATCCCAAAGCCACTTGGTTCAAATCCACCTGTAACTTTGCAGGAGAATGGACAATCAATCTCCTCCTGTGAGATTTACTGTCTCTGAAAGCCCATTGGAGGGTCAGCTATTGGTCAGTTACAACTCGATGGCACACAAGAAATGTTTGGAAAATTTAAAAATGCTGAATTGAAAAGGATCTTTTTTATTCTAATCTTAAGAACTTACTAAAAAAATTGTTGTACAATAAATCTCAAAGAAACTATATGGCATTTTACAAACTTACTTATTGACCATATCTCAGAAGAATGTTTAAGAAAACACAGTTCAGAACCACTGGAGCAAACATACTCTGGTTAAAATGAAAAACAAGACATGGATATAGCTGACATCTTTACTCTTTAACACTGTTCTGAAAGTATCCCAGGAGCTCCATGTAATCAGAAACTATGTTATAAATTTTGCAAGAAGCATAACTTATCTATGGTATGATTCCCAGCTAAGAAAATTGAAAAGGATCAACGAAATACTTTTGAGATTAAAATTTTAATAAATTCTATCTATGTATGAAATTATTTGAGGGATATACAAAGTTTTTGTGTGTGTACTGTCAAATCAGATCTGACTGGTACAGGAGATTGCCCCTCCTTCTTCAGCAGAACATCTGGTGGATGCAAACCATGTACCTCTGGTATTGCAGTGCAGCTTCTTGTCGCTAGGCCACCAAAGCCCAGGATATACAAAGTTTTAAAAGGAAGAAACATATTGTTTCTAGAAAAAACGTAATTCTATAGCTCTCACTATTGTATCAATTTGAAGCAATCTCTACCAAATTTCCAATTTCTTTTTTGGGATGGTATTGATTAACAGTGAAGTTCATCTGCTAAAAGAAGCATATCAAGATCAGCAGGAAATTATGGAAAAAAATCAATAAATGGGCTCGCTTTAAGATATGAAGTCATATTTCTGATATAACTACAGATTACAGTGCAAAGTTCAGAAAATACACAGAATGAAGTTTATGGGTATATATACTGTTGTTATGTATGGTCAAGTTGGAATCAAATCAGAGCTCCCCCTGGTTTTCATAAGCAGTATGTTGCATGAAAGGAGACTGCCCATCTTTCTCCCTTGGAGCAGGTAGTGGATTTAAATCATCTGTCTTTGGGTTGGCAGCACAACTTCTTACAGAACTCATATATTGATATATAAATAAAAACTCCAGTGGAGGGAGATGAACTACTGGCTAGCAAGTCAATTGTTTGGAGGAAAACTTAGAATACCTAAGTCTATACATCAGGAGCCTTGCCATGGTGGTTAAGAATGTCTGCTAAAAAAAATTTAAAAAATTAAAAAAAAAAAAGAATGGCTGCTAACTGAAAATTGGGCAGTTGGAACCCATCAGTTGCTCCACAAAGAAAACTGTGACAGTCTGTTTCTGTAAAGACTATATCCTTGGAAGCCCTATGAGGTAATTCTACTCTATCCCATAGGGTCACAATGAGTTAGAATTGGCTCAACAATGACATACTTGTTTTGATACATTAAAATCATTCCAGATTAGGGGGGAAAGTCTTATAATAAAATCACAAGTCAGAGAAAGAAATACAGCATAAGATTTACACAATTTTGAAGTGAGGCAATCCTTCAAAAGGTGGTCCTAAATCAGAAGGCAAAAAGGAAAAGAATAATCTATTTTTAATTATTTTTATTTTTTATTCATTTTAGTGCATTTTTCCCTGTATACAAGAGATATAACTGATAAAATCAAAAGATACCATTTTTTATACATAGCAGTTAAAAACAATTCAAACATCACATACACTATTAGCAAAAGTTACATTTCAGTAACAAATCAAAATGTACATTAGGGTCTCTTTACGGAAGTGGGTTTTATGAGAGTCATTAAGAAGAAAGCCTTAGGTAAAAAGGACTTTCCTGATTATTACTACACTGATCCTTTCAGGTTGCACAAAGATTAAGGTCATACTAGTCAATCTGTGAAGGCTGACACAATGCTACACTGTACGTTTTCTGTACAATTAAATATAGACAGAAATAACAAGAATAAACATTTCAATTATATTTTAACTGAACTTGCCTAGCCAACATATTCACTGAGAAATATATCAATGATGCTGTAAGATTCCATGAAACTGGGAGAAATACTTATTTTTTGTGTCACACTTATTCTGCTTCATTTGTTCTAATATTTCTAAAAGATGCACAATTCCAATTGTGTACAAATATAGCCAAAAAAAGTTAGTAAATGGTATAAATCTTACAACATTTTGCTGAAAAAGTACATGCCAAACTCACAATAGGTAATATATTACTACAAATTAGAGCTTCAAATAATCTGCTTCTAATGTATCTTCATTGTACATTAAGTTCTTAACCTATGCTAATTATTAAAATGCAAACAAACTGGGCAAAAACTTATTTACCCAAGTGAGAAAGTTGATACCACTTTCCAAAAATCACAATAAATGCAGAATACAGCAAAGTGTTTTACATGCAGCACTTCTGAGTCAAAGAAACAGTTTTGATTCTCACCATTCACAACAGAGAGGAAAGGGAAGGAAAGTAAATGGGAGAGGACTCCATCTTAAAATGTATCACATTAGATGTATAATTAGACAGATTTTTAAAAATGAAAATAAAGCAAGGGTATATGTATGCATTTAAAGATTTAAAAGCCATTATCAAAAATAAGATACATTTTTTTTTCAAGGTAAAGAAATGTGATTATGATGGCTGTGAGCCCAGAAGCCTCTCAATAGCTGCATTTATGTCACCTCCTGTTGCTATAAGAGCCTGCAAGTTTGCTTCACGGTTTAAAAACCCCATTGCATTGAGCTGTTCCAGTTGTTGTTGAAATCTAATTTCTGGATTCGGCAGCTGTGGGGGATTTGCTCCAACCAGAGCCTGCACCATTTGCTGAATGAACTGTTGGTTGGGTCCTGATTCTGATGTTGGACTGGTAGTTTCACTGGGTGTAGAGCTAGACACAGTAGAGCCAGATGAACCACCAGAGCCTGTGGGGCCACCAGAGCCACTAGGGACAGGGGGACCTGCAGGGACAGTGGGTCCTATGGGCCCAATGGAACCTATGGGAGTAAATGGGATTATAGGGCCTATTGGAGTGACTGGGCCTATAGTGGTTCCCAGGACTCCCACCCCCACACCTGGAGTGAAGCTTGGAATGAGGCCAGGTGCTTCTGTGGCTAATGTCTGCAGCCCCTGCTGGATCTGCATTAAAGCTTGCATTGCTCTCGGGTTAGATATGGCTGATAACGTGTCTGAATTCTGCATCTGCTGCAGGAAAGCCGGAAGTTGTGGACGCATCTGCTCCTGCAGTTGAGGATTTGCAGCAAACAGTGGGTTATTCAGCATCATCTGTGCTGCCAGATCTGGATTCTGGTTCAGGGACTGCATCATGTTTCTCATATAGGGTGCAGACAGCATATTCTGGATCAGCTGGGGGTTTTCAGTTATTTGTTGCAGAAGGCTCTGCATTCCTGGGGTACTAAAGATGCTGGCAACATAATTGGCTGCAGCCACAGTGTTCCCAGTAGAATTGCTGGAATTACTTCCAGATCCACTTCCACCGCTCGTGGATGTATTGGCAGTCCCAGAGCTCTGAGTAGCCTGTGGTGGTGCCCATGGATTGGGCAGTGGATCTCGATTTTCTGTACGTGAAGGCTGCGTACCTTCCCCAGAGGAGGAACTGCTCCCAACAGAGGCAAAAGGATTACCACCAAACTGCTCTTGTGCAGCATTCAGCATTGGCTCTTGAATGTCAGTGTACATGCGCCTTAGTGCATTGTAGCCACCTGGAATGCTTTCGAGATTGCTCAGGGCCAAGTCTTGATTTCTCATCATTTCTTGCATCATGGCTGGATTCCTGGCAATTTCAAGGGTCTGTCTCATTATGTCTGGGTTGTTAAGCAGGTGACTAATTTCTGGGTTTCTCTGAATCAACTGTTGCATCTGTGGGTTTGCCATAATGAGTTGCCTCATCAGATCTGGATTCGAGAGCATGCTCTGAACAAAGGGATTTTCCATGATTTGGATCATCATCTCCGGGCTGGACATGAGCTGCTGCTGCATCTGGCTCTGGAGCTCAGAGAAATTGGTTGAGCTGAAGCCCAGGCTGCTAAGGCTTCCAAGCTGTCCCAGGCTTCCCAACCCAAATGGGTTGCTATTTGTGGAAATCGGTGTGGAGTTACTCCTGGGAGTCGATGCTGTGTCAGTATTCGTTCCCGCGGCATTGCTAGGCTGCGTGGACTGGCCCTGAGGTCGGTTCTGGCTTTTGATGACAAGATGAACAGTCAGTCCATCATGGATGCCGTGCTGGATCAAGGTATCTTGATCTTTTAGAATTTTTCCGGCAAAAATCAGCACTAGTTGATCGGTTTGGGATTTGAAGCGTTTCGAAATCGCCTCCTTAAACTGCTGGACCGAGCTATTCTCGGGGACCGCGAACTCCTCTTTCTCTTTAGGGGTCTTCACAGTGACTTTGATGATTTTGGGTTCAGCCTGGGCAGTGGCCGAATCTGGGGCCGCACCGGGGCCGCGGGAGGGGCGCGAGGGGCCACTGCTCTCGCCATTCTCAGCCATGGCGGCCGCTGTGACGCAGGCAGACAAGGAAGGCGCGGGCGGGTGAGCAGAGAGGAGGGAAGGAGGAAGGAGGCACCGCCACAGCAGGCTGGGCCTGCCGAGTGTAGAGAGTTTAGCACAGTACCTCTGAGATGAAGGCTGGGGTCCCTCGGTCCTCTGGTGTTGTGAGACCTGGTGTAGGCCACGAGCGTAGAAGTAGCCGCTTAAAGCTCCGAGCCTCTGCAGCTGCCTTGCGATTGAACCGTGCGCACTCCCAGCAACTCCTGCAAGCCGCTCCTCACATTCCTCTCGCTCCTCCCCGCCCATTCCCCTCCCCCAGCCCAAAGCCCGCCTCCCTGACTGCATGTTTAGGGTACCAGGCCCAGATTGATAGATATGAATTGGTCAGAATTTAAAACTTAGGTATGGAAACCGAGGGTGGGCCTTAGAGAGAAAAGTGGAGGGGAAGAGAAAGAGAAATAGGGAAGAGATTAGTGGCAGGGTGGTAGGGAAGGGGTAAAGGAAGGAAATAATCCTCTGTAAAGGACATTAGAGGACTAATAGAAAAGGCAATAAAAAGATTAAAAGCCTGCTTTGAACAGGTCCTATGCCAAAGGCAACAAACCCCCAAACAATTAGTAAAGATATATGACAAAAAAGGGAAAGAGGAAGGAAGGGACAAAGACTGGATAAGAGCATGCTTTTTACAAAAAATGTGTAGATGGTCAATAGGAACATGAAAGAATGACGGACCTTACTAGCAATCAATGAAACTAACATGAAACAATAAAATTCCATTTTGGGCTTCTTTGGCAAAGGCTAAAACAAAAAAGATAAATCTTAACATTGGCAAACAAGTGAGAAAATTCAATTACATGCCATGAATTGTAATAATCTATTTATAGTTATTTGAAAATCTGATTGATATTTTAGTTAGTTCTTTTTATATTTTTTCCATTTTATGCTGGTTTACTTACAAAGTTTGTACACATTGTTTTTCACATCAGATCTTTCCCCTTTCCTTTACCCACCCCTCCCTCCACCCTTCAAATTTTGTTACCCTATGATTCATCCTCACTCCTCTACTCCCTCCTCCCCTCCTTAGATCTTCGTACTCCTTCTACAAATCCACATTTTAAATATATCTACCTTCGTTTAGAAATGCTTCATCTGGTAACTTTGACTAAGAAAGTAACCAGATAAAATACAAAAATATATATGTATAAAATTATTATTTGAAAATATTCCCATCTTATTATGTAGGACTGATTAAATATACCGATATTATAAAATCTACTTTGGAAGTAGGCTGGCTGGCTAGCTTCTCGATGGCCACCTTGTCTTGACCATAGTCATGTAAGGGAAGTTTCTGGGGCCGTGTTTGTTGTGTGTTAATGTTCTTTTTCCCTCTCAAAAATGGGTGACCCTTGAGCCTTAGACTAAGGGCTTGATGGTTTGGCTTTAAAACTGAAAATGAGGCAATGGCTCTGTGGGCTGGCCTGGGGCCTGAGGCCTTGGAGTCTCCCTCCACTTTGGGAGTTGGCTGGCTGGTTAGCATCTCGATGGTGGTCTCATCTTGATGGCAGTCAATTAATTAATTTTAGAATTAATATTCTTTAAAAGACACAGCTCTTTGCTGTACTGAACAACTTAGAATGCTGTGATGCTAAACACTGTTGCATAGTCTTGTCAAATACCATAATGGTTACTGATTACATACAATGCTTGGATGAGCTACCAGATTGATTCCTGTTGGGAAGCAAGAGTGGCTTCCTCTTCCTAAACTAGATGGCTCTGGAAACTCTACAAACTCTCTTATATATGTATAGAAATGATGTTAATTATAGAACAGAGTTTAGCTCATTTGTGCAAAGCTTAATCTAAGTCGTATTTGACTTGACAACACTTAACCACTGCTAAATGAGACTGTTGTTGTTATGTGCCGTCAAGTCGCTTGCGACTCATAGCGACCCTATGTACAACAACCCTAAACTCTGCTCTGTCCTGTGCCAGTCGCACTGTCTCTGACACTCCCATCCCGATTACCCCAGTCACTGAATCAATCCACCTCATAGAGGACCTTCCCCTCCTGCGTTGTCCCTCCACCCTCCCAAGCATGATGTCCTTCTCCAAGGACTGGTCTCTCCTCACAACATGTCCAAAGTATGTTAGAAGGAGCCTCAGAATCTTTGCCTCCAAGGAGCCACCTGGTTTAACCCTTTCCAGGACAAATCTGTTTGTTTTCCTAGCAGTCCATGGTATTCTCAATACTCTTCTCCAGCACCAGAGCTCAAGGGCATCAATTCTCCTTCTATCCTCCTTGGTCATTGTCCAACTCTCTGATGCATAACAAGTGATTATATCTAGAGGAACATTCTTCCACTTTGCACATCACTTTGTCAATGTGCTGTATGAAGTAATCTGGGTGTGCTGTGAAGCTGAGCCTTGTGCTATGGGAATATCATATACCATAATGGTTTCCCACTGTGGACAGTGATTGGTGGAGCTTCCAGTTGTAAAACAGGTTAGGAAGCAGGAGTGGCATCCACTTCCTAAACCACATGTCTCTGGAAACTCTATGAACTTGGAGAAACAATGATAGCTACGGAAAGGCATTAGGTCTTTTGTTCATAGAGTTGCTATGAGTTGACCTCAACTTGACAACAATCAACAACAACAACAATATCCATTATATTTTTAAAAACATCTAAAGAATATTTAAATGCATGCATGAAATAAGTATTTATGGGAAGATCCTAAGCTATTTTCATCTTCTACTTTATAAATTTCTGTAATTTAAAGTTTATAAATATATAATTTAATATTAAAAATATAATAAAATGTATTCTTTCAAAATAAAATTTTGGATAATTTGTTTAATTTACCAAAAAATAAGAGGAAGAAGGACACAAAAGCATGCCTATCACAAAAAGAAGTGTTAGTAGCAAATAGGCATATAAAATAATGATCTAAATTACATAAAGTTATTGTGGGGTTAAGAGTTTATTGTTCAAAATTACTTCCCTAGCCATTGCCCGACTTTGTGATGTGGATGTGTAAGAATATGCTACCCTACGCACAAAGGGATTAGGTAGTCTCACCACTCCACAAGCAAATTTCCCACCAGCAAAGGAGCAGCAAGAAAATATAGGAGCAGCAGCCATAGCAACCACAGTGGAGAACCAGAGACCTGACATGTGATATAGTGGACCTTGGGACTGCTATGCCACCGAACCAGAGCTAAAAGTCTTTTGCCCAAGTTTCTTTGAGGTCTAGGGGGAGGGAGTATGTAAGCCATAAATTACAGCACTGAGAGTTTTCTAACACTGACCTAAAGCCATGAAGCTCAAGCCTGAAGTGCCAGCAAGCACATTTCAGAAGCTGTCCTGACTGTATTCTGTTACTAACCTGAATTATAGCCTTTTTACTTCCCTAAATGTCAAATTTTTACACTTGGTTGACAATGTTTGATAGAGCTCACTGATTAAGACAGGCTTGGAAGCAGGAGTGGTGTCAACTTCCTAAACATGCCCATGGAAAATCTATGAACTTAGTGAAAGGACAGTAGTTATAGAACAGGGTTAAAGGTTTTTGTTTATAGGGTTGCTACACAATGACACTTAACAACAACAACATTTATCGCCAGGCCCTTGTCTCCATTTTGGAGTTGAGTGAAGCAGCTGGACTCTGTAACACGGTGCTCTTGTTTTGGTTGAGGATCTGTGTAGATTGTATGGTTGTTTTTTATTTAACCCTCTTGTTTAGAGTCAACAAAACATCCAGGAGGGCCCTT
Organism: Elephantulus edwardii; assembly: GCF_000299155.1. NCBI lineage: Eukaryota > Metazoa > Chordata > Mammalia > Macroscelidea > Macroscelididae > Elephantulus > Elephantulus edwardii. The sequence continues at coordinate 3,112,274 of NW_006399989.1, forward strand.
ATATTTAAAAGTTGGGCCCAAGGGATTATAGTTTAATCCCTTGTTACAATAGTTTGGAGGAACATTCTTCTAAGTTATGCAGCACTCTGGTCAGTTTACTGTGCTGAGGTAATCTGGGTTTGCTGTGACACTGAACCTTGTGCCATTGGGGTCTCAAATTCCATAATAGAACAATTGTGCCATAATTGTGTCAAACACCATAATGGCTACCCCTCATGGGCAGTGTTGGTGGAGCCCCCAGATTGATTCAGGTTTGGAAGCAGGACTGGCATCCACTTCCTAAACCACATGCCTCTGGAAACACTCTCTCTCTCTCTCTCTCGGTTGTTAAGTGCCGTCGAGTCGTAGGCAACTCATAGCCACCTTATGAATGAAAGTCCTCAACATGTGTGTGACTTTCGTCCTTTCTCCAGGTTCATAGGGTTACTGGAGGCAAGCTATTTTGGAAGTGGATGCCACTCCTGCTTCCAAGCTTGTTTTAATAGAGGAGCTCCACCAAACACAGTCTGCCATGAGTAACCATTAATGCATTTGACACATCAGTGTCAGATAGATAGATAGATAGATAGATAGATAGATAGATAGATAGATATAACTATAGGTATATAGATATGATATAGATATAGATTAGATATAGCTAGATAGATATGCTATGCTATGCTATGCTATGCTATGCTATGCTATGCTATGCTATGCTGTGATATATACATATCTCCCTTGAATCGGTTGGGCCCAAGGGTCTAGTGTTATTTTATTTTGGAGGAACATTCTTCTAAGTGGTACAGCACTCTTTTGTCAATTTGTTGCACTGAGGTTATCTGGGTTTCCTGTGATGCTGAACCTTATGCCATTGGGGGGTCAAATTCCATAGTGGCTGCCCATGGTAGATAGTGTTTGGTGGAGCTCCTAGTTTACGACAGGTTTGGAAAAAGGAGTGGCATTCACTTTCTAAACCATATGCCTCTGAAAACTCTATGAACTTGGAGAAATGACATGATGGCAATCAACAACAACAATAACACCTATGGTTCTACATGGTCTGTGCACTATTACATCTAATTTTGGACCCAGTAAAGCAGTAATATTGGTGTTGGGGTGAATAGAAAGAGGTGTGAGAACGTGGGAGACATATCTGAACTTATGGGAATTGATTTTGTGTTGTTGATAAAGACAGTTCCCCTTTGTGTAGTTGGCAAATGTCAGATATGGCCATCCCCACATAGCCCTTGCTCTTTGTACAGTTACATACAGTAAACTGTATGTGTGAAAATAAATCTGACATTTTAATGGTATTCATTATTGAGTGTTGAAATTAGGAACTATTGTTATTTTATTTTTATAAGGTTTGATTATAATTTTGCAAGTATGCACTGCATTTATAATTTTTAAAAAACTAAAAAAAGCTGGCTTGGGAACTAGTTTACAGGTAAAAATTAACAGGTACAAAATTGTAGTGACAGACATGAACATATTTACCTGATTTCTTTTGTCTTAAAACAATATCATGGAATCTGCTTAAGTGAAGTTTACTGAGAGATAGAGACAATACAAACTGGGAAATATCCAGTGTCACAGAGTGAAAATGGCTGTTTCACAAGATCAAGCAGAAGATTTCAAAGGACAGCTTGGAAAGATAAAAACTTATTCCTGTGTAGTGGGAACTGACTCATAGCTGACCTCCAGCAGGTTTCCAGACGCTGTAAATCACATGCTTTCTCAAAGCAACTTCAAGGAAGAGAAAGGAAAGTACTATACTGAAATGTGCAAAACAAAAATGTAAGAAGACACTCAGCATTTCTCAAGCTAAAAAAACTGAAGAGAAAAAAAAAGGAAAAGAAGCATTGAATAGAAATACTGAAGGATTCTATCCGTAAAATATTGAGCAAAACCCTCAAAACCTTCATGCAAACATCCCTCATTTAAACTGTGCAATATCCCCTTATCCAAGGCATTGTTGTTGCTATGTACAATTGCATTGGTTCTGACTCATAGATGACCCTCCAGCAGATTTTCAAAGGGAGTAAATCCTGTGGGAGACTACCCATCTTTCTCCTGCCTACAAACTGGTGGATTTGAACTCTGTGCTTTTGGGCTGGCAGTACAGCTCCTTATCACTAAGCCACTAGAACTACGTGTATCCTAAGCATTGTTGTTGTTGTGTACCCTCCAGCCAGAACTGACCCATAGATGACTCTTCAGCAGGTTTTTAAGAGGTAATCAATTGCAGAAAAAGAGATTGTCCATCTTTCTCCCACGTAGCAGCTGGCACTTTTGAACCACTTACCTTTGAGCTGGCAGCACAATTTTTTACCACTAAGATACTGAGCCCCCTGTCCTAGACATTAATGAGTATAGACGGGCTGGTATTGGCCATTATGAATCAGGAAATCCTATGGTCTACTTTTCTGGAAAAGACAAAATGGAGAGGAATGGTATTACATTCATCATCATCATCATCATCATCATCATCAAAAAGAACATTTTATGTTCTAATCTGAAGTACAATGCTTGGCAGTGACAGGATCATGTCCATATGTATACAAAGAAGATGTATTTATACTACTACTATTCAAATATACACACCAACCACTAAAACCAATGATGAAAAATTTTTACAACTTTTGAAGTCTGAACTTGATTCAACATATAGTCATGCAATCAAGATGGACCGATAATAATTGGTAACTGGAATACAACAGTTGGAAACAAAGATTGGTCATTGGAAAATATGGGAAATACAAAACCCAGTGATTTACTACAAATACCTCTTTTTTTAAAAAAGTAAACATGAAATCCTCTATGACCCAGCCATTATATTGCTAGGAATAGGAATACTTCAAGGAAATGAGAAAATAAACACCAAGGATTTGAGACACAAGCAGATATATATACACATATGTTCATAGCATTTATATTTGACCTGACAGCACATAACAAATATATCATTCGTAGGATTACTATGAGTCATCTACGACTCGATGGTACTTAATAATAACAACAACAACATAGAGAGCTCTGTTGGCCTACTGGATAGAAAGTTATGCTACCAAGCCAAAGGTGGGTGATTTTAATCTGCAGCCCTGAGACCTGGTTTTAATTGTTTGTGAACATTCTTCTAAGTGATATAGCACTGGTCTGTCCATTTGCTGTACAGTGGTAACTCTTGTTTGTTGTGATGCTAAACACTGTGACACTGATGTGTCAAATGCAATAATGGTTACCCATGGTGGGCAGTGTTTGGTGGGGATCCCCGATTAAAACAAGCTTGGAAGCAGGGGTGGCATCCACTTCCGAAATAACTTGCCTCCGGAAACTCTATGAACTTGGAGAAATGATGAAAGTTATACAAGTGTTCAGGTCTTTTGTTCATTGGGTCGCTATGAGTTGCCTATGACTCGATGGCACTTAACAACAACAACAACAATATATATATACACACACGCGAGATATAGAGCTAGAGCTAGAGATATATAGATCTCTCTCTCTCTCAGATTGAGATTGTTCACAGCTTCAGTTTGCTCGGCTCCACAGTCAACACTCTTGGCACCAGCAGTCAGGAAATCAAAAAGCGTATCGCTATGGGAAAGTCTGCTGTTAGGGACCTCTCTAAAGTACTCAGGAGTAACAGTGTCTCTCTGGAGACTAAGGTGCGCCTGATACAGGCCATGGTATTTGCAATCGCTTGTTATGCATCAGAGAGTTGGACAATGACTAGGGGGGACAGAGGGAGAGTGGATGCTTTTGAGCTGTGGTGCTGGAGAAGAGTACTGAATGTACCATGGACTGCCAGGAAAACAAACAGATTCATCTTGGAGAGGATTAAACCAAGCTACTCCTTGGAGGCAAGGATTCTGGGGCTTCGTCTGACATACTTTGAACATGTTGCCAGGAGGGACGGGTCCTTGGAGAGGGACATCATGCTTGGGAGGGTGGAGGGACGGCGCAGGAGGGGAAGACCCTCTATGAGATGGATTGATTCGGTGACTGGGGTAATCAGGATGGGTGTGTCAGAGGCAGTGCGGTTGGCACAGGATAGAGCAGGATTTAGGGCTGTTGTGCATAGGGTCGCTATGAGTCGGAAACGACTCGACGGCACATAACAACATAACAAACAATTATCCCAGATACATTTGAGCACATTATGTCAAGACACTTTAACAGTCTATCTTATTGAGGGTCTTCCTCTCCTTCGCTGACCTTCTCTCCTTTTCCACTTTTCCAAGTATAGTGTCCCTTCCCTAACAACATGTCCAAATTATGTAAGTTGAAACTTTGCCGTTCTTGCCTCCAAGGAGAATTCAGTTTGCACTTTATCCAAGACTTATCTGCTTGTTGCTGTGTCAGTCTCGTCTCCTCCAACATCACAACTCAAATGCATCAATTTTTCTGTCATCTTTATTAACTGTATAGCATTCAGGTTTATAGCAGGTCAGACTATGGCTTGAATCAGGTGCACTTTTCTTTAAGTTTACATCATTGTTATTCAGGCCTTTGGGAAGATCCCTGACAGGAAACTTTCCCAATGCTATATGTCTCCTGAAAAGCCTATCTACACACCAGTTCTACAGGATGCATCACCTTTGCTCGGGAAACATTACGACTAAACTTCAGAGAC
>NW_006399989.1:3119788-3134551 GCF_000299155.1 Elephantulus edwardii
AGACAGTGCAATTGGCACAGGACAGAGCGGAGTTTAGGGCTGTTGTACATAGGGTCGCTATGAGTCGCAAGCGACTCGACGGCGCATAACAACAACAACATATGTCTCCTAATTGCTGGTGCCAACGATGTTTAATCCAAGGAAGATTAAATCATTGACCAGTTCAATCTTTTGTTCATTTATCGTGATGCTGTCTATCAGCCCAGTAGTGATGATTTTTGTTTACTTTATTGTTGAGATATAATTCATATTGAAGGTTGCAGTCCTTGATTCCCTGCAGCAAGCACTTCAGATCCTCCCTGCTTTCAGCAAGTAAGATTGTGGCTTCTACATAACACAGGCTGCAGATGAGTCTTCCTCCAATCTTGATACTACACTCTTACCCATCAAGTATAGTTTCTCAAATTATATGTTCAGTATAAAGGTTGAGTAGATGTGGAGAAGGGATGCAGCTCTGACATACACCTTTTCCTCATAAACTGTGTCGTGTGGGCCTTAGAGGAAAAAGAGGGAAAAAAACCCCATACAACAAAGCAACCAATCACCAAAAAAGCAAGACTCCCCTAAGCTGCCCTTGCAAAGAACCACTGCAAAAGGCTATATATACAAAAGAACTAACTCATTTACCTCATCAGCTAGTAAGTCATTAAAACAATGAATGAAGATGAATCAGTATGTAACTGTTGGCATATTATTTGGAAGAACTTAAAAATGGAAGAATTTTTTTTTAAAAGATCACGTTCTAGCTTTTGAGTAGAATGTTAAATGATACAGGAAACATTAAAAGAAGATGGAAGGAGTACACAGAGTCACTGTATCAGAAGGAATTGGCTGACATACAAGATTTTCATGAAATACATATGAACAAGAGAAAATGGTAATGAAGGAAGAAGTTCAAGTTGCTCTGAAGGAATTGACAAAAAACAAGGCTCCAGGAGTTGACGGCATACCAATTGACATAGTCCAACAAACAGACGCTGCCCTGGATCTGCTCACTAAGTTGTGTCAAGAAATCTGGAGGACAGGCAGCTCGCCAACTGACTGGAAAAGACTGATATTTGTTCCCATTCCAGAGAAAGGTGAGCCAACAGAATATGAAACATGCAAACAAGATTCTGCTGAAAATTATCCAAAAACGATGTGGATTTAGAAGAAGTCGTGGTACTAGGGATATTATCGCTAATGTTAGATGGATCTTGGCAGAAAGCAGAGGATACCAGAAGAACGTGTATCTGTGCTTCATTGACTATGCAAAGGATTTTGACTGTGTGGATCACAACAAGCTATGACTGACTCTGAGAAGAATGGGAATCCCAGAACATTTTTTTAAATCCCAGAACATTTGATTGTGCTTGTGCAAAACCTATACTTGGACCAAGAGGCAGTCATCAGATCAGAGCAAGGAGATATTACATGGTTCAAAATCAACAAGGAGGTCTGTCAGGGATGTATTATGTCTCCATACCTTTTCAATCTGTATGCAGAACAGATTATCCAAGACCCTGGGCTGTACGAGGAGGAATGTGGCATCAGGATTGGTGGAAGAGTCATCAACAACCTGCATTATGGAGATGATACAACCCTGCTTGCTTGAGGAGGACCTGAAGCACTTGCTGCAGAAGGTCAAGGACTGCAGCCTTCAATATGGATTGAAGCTCAACATCAAGAAAACAAAGATTCTCACCACTGGGCCAATGGGCAGCATCAGTATGGATGGTGAAGAGTTTGAGATAGTTAACAGTTTTAGTTTACTTGGCTCCACAATGAACACTCTTGGTACCAGCAGCCAGGAAATCAAGAGACGAATTGCATCGGGAAAGTCAGCTGTGAGGGACCTCTCAAGAGTACTGAAGAGCAACAACATCAGGCTGGAGACTAAGGTGCACCTGATCCGGGCAATGTCTTCACAATTACGTGCTATGCATTGGAGAGTTAGACAGTGACTAGGGAAGATAGAAAGAGAATTGATGCCTTTGAGCTGTGGTGCTGGAGAAGAGTGTTAAATATACCATGGACTGTTAGGAGAACAAACAGGGCTGTCCTGGAGAGGGTGAAGCCAGAATGCTCCTTGGAGTCAAGGACTGAAGCTTCATCTGACATACTTTGGGCATGTTGCAAGGAGGGACTGGTCCTTGGAGAGGGGCATCATGTTTGGCAGAGTGGAGGCACGGCGCAGGATAGGAGGACCCTAGATGAGATGGATCGATTCTGTGATTGGGGTGGTGGGAATGAGTGCACTGGAGACCGCAAGGTTGGCACAGGATAGAGCAGCATTTAGGGCTCTTGCACATATATGGTTGTTACGAGTAGCAAGTGACTCAACGGCACATGAGAACAATATATAAAAGGAAGTAGAGAAAACAGACATATCCATTAGTGTAGGTATATGGGGGAGGTGACTCAATGACATTTAGCAACACAACAAAAGGAGGTACGGGAGAAGGACCTCATTAAGGCAGCAAAATATTTTCTATAAAAAGTTGAGGGAAAAGCATATAAAACCTCAGCATGAAGGCAAAGACTAAAGTAGAGATTGACTTATCAATGGGGAAGAGGTTCTCTTCAGTCAAGTGTCCAAAGGTGGGGAAGGATAGCTTCTCTTTTTTCCATTGGTCCTATTATACCTACCCCACTGCTTACTCTCGGTACCTTCACCTTTTGTAGATAAGAGTGCTTCAGTTTCAGAGTTTCCACAGAAGACAGTCTTTAGGCGAAACATCTCTGCTAAGACACAGCCAACAGGAGTTGCATGTGTAGAGAGCATAAGGACTTCAGGAGCTTGATACCAAAGTGTAACTACCACAGGGGAAGTGCCATTTGGTAGCTGTAGATTCTGATCAGGCTAAAGTCAGCCAGCTTTACTGTCCCACTACTTGTCACTAGAACGTTCTCTGGCTTTGGGTCCTGGAGAACAATGCAATTGGGATGTAGGAAATCAAGGCCTCTTAGAAAGTGGCACATAATATCCTTGATGATATCCACCGGCAAGCCTCATGGGAGTGCTTTCTATAGATATATCCTTAGATCTTGATTCACATGTTCAAACACCAGAGTTACCTTGGTTTTCTGGTCAGTTTGAATTGTACACAGACATTCATCTGCCAGACAACATTCGAATGCTCAAAAGTCTCCAAACATCTCAGTAAAGGCCACTTTACAAACTGCTGATAGAAAGACCCCTTCGAGTACCTTCTCGAGACATTGGGGATTCTTTTGCTCTTTAAGACCACAAAGTAGTCACTTTGGGGATCATGGACCTTGTACATCGTCCCATAGACATCAACACTAATCTCCACAACTGGCTCATATTGAGAGGTGGTCATTCTCAAATCTTATACCAAGCTAGGAACTGTGGGGGCAACCTGTTATTGGTGTCTGGAGCCGAGTACTGAGATACTATACACCTGAGCAGCTGGATATGATGAGTAAAACGATAATTTTTTTTGTTTTTGTTGTATTTTTTTATTAATTTTAATGAATGTTTACAGAGACTTTGGATTTCCATTCATTCATTGTTACATTTTTCTCCCTGCCCACCTCTCCTCCGCCCCAGTTCACTCTTCTCTTTGAAAAGTAAAAGAAAAATTCTTTCATTGGTATACAATCCCCTCCCACCCTGAGTCCACTCTACTATGCAGCCTTCATTCTGGACTCTTGTCATGACCATAATACCCAATCATATATCACTTCTACACAGTTCTCTCTCTCATCTGTTTTTTTCCTCTCTCTTTTTTTATTAATTTAGTTTGTTTATTTTTCATTTCAATGAACATCTACAGAGATTTTGGAATTCCATTCATTCATTGTTGCACCCTTCAATGATAATTTTTAAAAATTTTTGTTGGTTTACATATAACCATTCATATATATTGTTTGTCATATATATACATTGTGTCTTATACAATCATTACTATTCCTTGTGTTTTATATAATTAATTATTATTGATCTATGCCTATTATCACCTCATCCAATCACACCCCCATTCACTCATTAACCTCTGTGTTTCATTTACTGTGCAAAAGCATTTGACTGTGTGGATCACAACAAATTGTAGCTAACCTTGAGGAAAATAGGAATCCCAGAACACTTGTCGGTGCTTATGTGAAACCTATATTGGACCATGAAGCAATAATCAGAACAGAGCAAGGAAACATTGCATGGTCAAAATCAGGAAATATGTGCATCAGGGAAGTATCCTAACTCCATACCTTTTCAATCTATATGCAGAACAGATAATTCAGGAAGCTGGGCTTTACAAGGAGGAATGTGGCATCAGGATTGGAGGAAGACTCATTAACAACCTATGTTGTGCAGATAACACAACATTGCTTGCATAGAGTGAGAAGGACCTTAAGCACTTACTGCAGAAGATCAAGGACTATAGTAGTCTTCAATACAGATTGAAGCTCAACATCAAGAAGACAAAGATTCTCACCACTGGACGAATTGGCAGCACCATGACAGATGGAAAAGAGATTGAAGTTGTTAACAATTAAATTTTTGGTTTTGTGTTTTGTGGGGCTTGCTTGGATCCACAATCAACACTCCTGACACCAGCAGTCAGAAAATGAAAAGACGAATTGCATTGGGAAAATCTGCTGTCAAGGAACTCTCCAGAGTACTGAAATGCAATGATGACAGTATAGAGACTAAGGTGTACCTAATCCAGGCCATGGTCTTCACAATTACTTGCTATGCATCAGAAAGCTGGACAATGGCTAAAGATGACAGAAGAAGAATCTATGCCTTCGAGTTGTGTTGCTGGAGAAGAGTCTTGAATATACCATGGACCACCAAGAAAACAAATAGGTCTGATTCAGAGAGGGTGAAACCCAATTTCTCCTTCTTGTTGTTGATTGCCATCAAGTCAAGCACAACTCATAGTGCTTCTGTGAACAAAAGACCTAATGCCTTTTCATAACTATCGTAATTTCTCCAAGTTCATAGAGTTTCCAGAGGCATGTTGTTTAGGAAGTGGATGCCACTCCTGCTTCCAAACTCATCTCAAACTGGGAGCTCCACCAAACACTGTCCACCATGTGTAACTGTTATAAATTTGGCATCCCAATAGCATAAGGTTCAGCTTCACAACAACCCCAGGTTACCTCAGCACAGCAAAGTGATGGAAGTGTTGTACCACTTAGAATATTCGTCCAAAATATAATAACAACTGACTTTTAAATACAAAGGCACTCCACGAGATCTTGTGGACTCTAAACAAGAGGCTTACATTAGAAAAAAATCCCAATATAATATGCTGTTGTTGTTGTCATATGTGCCATCAAGTGGCCTGTGACTGCCAGCGACCCTATATACAGCAGCTCTGAACCCTCCCCTGTCCTGATCCAGTCTCACTAATTCCAACACACCAAACCCCATTTCCCCAGTTACTGTATCAATCCATCTCATCTTCCTCTCCTTCACTGTCCCTCCACCCTTCCGAGCATGATATCCTTCTCCAAGCACCGGTCTCTCCTGGCCACATGCCCAAAGTATGTGAGAAGGAGCTTAAAAATCCTACCCTCAAAGGAAAGACTTGGTTTAACCCTTTCCAGGACAGACCTATTTGTTTTCCTGGCAGTCCATTCAGTTCAAGACTCTTCTCCATCAACATAGCTCAATGACATCGATTCTTCTTTTGTGATCCTTAGTCATTGTCCAGCTCCCTGAAGCCTAATAAGTAATTGTGAAGACCATGGCCTGGATTAGGGGCACCTTAGTCTCTAGACTGACAACATTGAATTTTTGTACTCTGGAGAGGTCCTTGACAGCAGATTTTCCCAATGCAATTAATCTTTTGAATTCTTGACTGCTGATGTTAAGAGTGATGATTGTGGAGCCGAGTAATCAGTAATTGTTAACAACCTCAGTCTTTTCTCCATTTATCATGGGGCTGCGAATTGGCCCAGTGGTGAGAATCTTTGTCTTCTTGATGTTGAGCTTCAATCCATATTGAAGACTACAGTCCTTGACCTTCTGCAGCAAACGCTTCAGGTCTTCTTCAGTTTCAGCAAGTAAAGTTGTGTCGTCTGCATAATGTAGGTTGTTGATGAGTGTTCTTCCAATCTTGATGCCACATTACCCTTCATAGAGCCCTGCTTTCTGAATGATCTGCATATACATTGAAAATATATGGGGACAAGAGTATCCCTGAGTCACTCCTTTCCTGATTTTGAACGATGCAGTGTTTCCTTGCTCTGTTCTGAGTATTGCTTCCTGATCCAAGTAAAGGTTTTGCAAAAGCACAATTAAGTGTTCTAGGATTCTCATTTTCCTCAGGGTTAACTACAATTTGTTGTGATCCACACAGTCAAATGTCTTTGCATAGTCAATGAAACACAGATAGACATTCTTCTGGTACTATCTGCTTTCTGCCAAGATCCATCTGGCATTGACAATAATGTCTCTAGTGCCATGACTTTTTAAAAAACCCAGCTTGTATTTCTGGTAGTTCTCTGTCACTGTATTGTTCCAGTTGTTTCTGGATAATCTTCAGCAGGATTTTGCTAGGTGTGATTTTAGTGTTGTTGCTGCTGTTGTTGATTGCCTTCAAGTTGAGCACGATTCATAGCAACCCAATGAACAAAAGGACCCTCTAAAACTACCAACATTTATCATAGTTCATAGGGTTTCCAGAGGCATGTTATTTATGAAGTAGATGACACTCTTGCTTCCAATTGTTTGATAATTTCCACATTCTGTTAGATCACCTTTATTTGGAATGGGAATAAATATGTATCTCTTCCAGTCAGTTGGCCAAGTAGTTGTCCTCCAGATTTCTTGACACAACTTGGTGAGCATATCCAGGGCAGCATCTGTTTGTTGAAATATGTCAATTGGTATTCCATCAATTCCTGGGGCTTTATTTTTTGCCAAGTCCTTCAGAAGAGCCTGCACTTCCTCCTTCATCACCATTGCCTCTTCCCCCCCCTTTCTTTTTGTTGTTGTGTACCATCTAATTGGGTCCAACTGGCACAGGAGATTGCCCCTCCTTCTCCAGTGGAGCATTCACCATTACCTCTTGATCCTATGTTGTTTTTTCAAATTCTTCTGTGTCAGCCAATTCTTTTTGGTACACTTTTCTTTTAATGCTTCCTGAAGCATTCAATATTCTGCCCATGGTGTCCTTAAGCACTGCAATTCACTAGTTCCTTCAGCTTAAGAAAAGATGAGTAAGTTCAGCCCTTTTGACTTTCCAACTCCATCTTTTTTCTCATTTCATTATAGTATTTTAGCCTGTCTTCCCGAGCTGCCTTTTGAAATCTTCTGTTCAGCTCCTTAACGTCTTAATTTTTTCCCTTTGCTTTTGCTTTTTGGTGTGCTAGTACAATATTCAGAGTCTCTTCTGACATCAATTTTGGCCTTTTCTTCTTCTTTGTAATGACTTTTTGCATTCTTTTTTTAACATTTTTTTTATTACTTTAAATAAAAGTTTACAGAGACTTAGGGTTTCCAGTCATTCATTGTTGCACTTTTCTCCCTTCTCACCCCCCACCCCGCCAATTCACTCTTCTCCTTGAAAAGAAAAATAAATTTGCAATGAATGAATAAATCATCGACTGTACAGAATTCTGTCATTCTATCCCCAGCTTCATTTCTGTCACCAAGTCCATATTTTCAGATTACTGATCCTTCTTCCTGGTTCCCAACTTTTTCATTCCAGCCACCCATTGTTATTAATGCATCTTGTTTACACTGTCAATCAATTTCTGACTGCAAGAGTTGATAGAAATCATCTATTTCCTCCTCTTTGGCTCTGGTTGTTGGCACATAAATTTGAATGTTGGAGGTATTTACAGGTCTTCCTTGAATGTGTATGGATATTATCTGTATTTCAAAAATAATCTAGAAATGGCCTTTTAAACTATGAAGTGACCTCATTTTTTTCATCTCCAGCATAGTAGGTCATATGCTCATCTGTTACAAAATGTCCCGTGTCAATTCATCTCATTTCGCTAATACCTAATATGTTAATATTCATGTATTCCATTTCTTTCTTTACAATATCTAGTTTCCTACATTCATGATTCTCACATTCCACGTACCAATCATTAATTTCTTCTTACAACTGTTCCTCCTCTTTTGAGTTTCTAAATTTTGAGGGCTCAGCCTCAGTTGCCATATCTGTTAGTCTACTCTAAGTGTGTTCTGCTGTACATAGGGTTTCGAAGGCCTGTTATATTTTGGAAGTGGATGGCCAATCCTTCTTCCTAGTCTGTATTAATTTGGATGCTTAGTTTTAGAACAATATCTGATTTGGAGGCTAGGATTTTGAAGCTGTCTCACATACTTTGGACATGTGATCAGGAGGGGACTGATCCTTGGAGAATCACATTATGTTCAGAAGGGTGGAGGGACAGCCCAGGAGAGGAAGAACCCGAATTAGATGGATTGATGCAGTAACTGGGGCAATGGGGGCTGATGTGACAGAATTAGTGAGAATGGCTCAGGACAAGGCAGGCTTCGGAGCTGCTGTACGTAGGGCTGCTATGGGTTGCAGGCAACTCAATGGTGCATAACAACACCAACAATCCTAGTGATTTTCCCCCACCCTTTTTCTGTCCCTCATTACCTTTGAACATCTATAAAATAGTAGTCTTATTCTGTTGTGCCACAGTTTAGCAATATTTCTTTGTTCTTTAGTGCTGAATAATATTCCATTGTGTGACTATACTACAGTTTCTCTATCCATTTATTTGTTGATGGGCATTTAGGTTGTTTCCATTTTCTTGGTAATGTGAATAAAGCTGCTATGAACATAGGTGTACACAACTCCATTTGTGTCTCAACTCTGATTTCCTTGGGGTATATTTCTATCAGTGCAATAGATGGGTCATACAGAATTTCCATGTTCAACTTTTTGAGTAAACACTAAACTGCCTTCCATAGTAGTACCATTTTACACTCCTATCAGCAACACATAAAAGTCTCAATCTCTCCATAGCTTCTTCAACATTTGTTGTTTGCTATCTTATTCAACTTTGCTACTGCTGCCTAAATGAAATGGTATCTAATTGTTGTTTTGACTTACATCGCTCTGATTCTAGTGATGTTGAACATCACTTCATGTATTTGTTGGTTATTTGAATGTCCTCCTTTATGAAGAGTCTTTTCCCCATTTTGTAATTGGTTTATTACTCCTTTTCTTTCTCTCATCAAGGTCTTGTAGTATTCTGTAAACTTTAGTTATGAGACCCTTGTCTAAAATGTCATTGCCAAATTATTTTTCCCACTCTGATGGGTTTCTTTTCATGCTAGTGGAAAAAGATTTTTATGCTACAGGGATTTCATTTTTAGGAGGTCCTATTTGTTAGATGTATCCTCTCTTGGTTCTGTATTTTTTAGTATACTTGCAAGCCTATTTATACTGTAGGCTAGGGCTACTACATTTGTTCCCATTTTGTCTCTTATGATGATTTTGGATTTTACCTATGGGTAAAACTTTGAGTTAGTTTTTGTAAATAGTCTTAGAGGTGGATGCTGTTTCATATTTCTGCAGGTTGTTGTTGTTAGGTGCCACTGAGTCAAATATGACTCATAGTGATCTTATAAACAACAGAACAGAACCCTGTCCTATCCTGTGTTATCCTAACAATCTCTAACCTATTCAAGCCCATTGTTGCAGTCACAATGCTAGTCCATTTGGTTGAGGGTCTTCCTCTCTTTTGCTGACTCTCTGCCTTTCCAAGTATTCTGTCCCTTTCCAAGGAATAATCTCTCCTAGCCACACGCCAAAAGTATGTGAGATTGAGCTTTGTCATTTTTGCCTCCAAAGTGCACTCTGGCTGCCCTTTTCGCAAGATGTATTTATTTGCTCTTTGACAGTGTATTCAGTTCTATTCTCCAACACCACAGCTCAAAGGCATAAACTCTTCTTCTGTCATCCTTATTCATTGTCCGGCTTTCAGATACATAGCAAGTAATTGGAAAGAAATAGACACCTTAGTCCTCACACTGACACTATTTTACCTCAGTAATTTGGAGAAGTCCCTAACTGTAGATTTTCCCAGTACAGTGTCTCCTGATGTCCTCACTGCTGGTACCAAGGATGTTGATTGTGAATCCAAGCAGGATGATGTTGATAGTTTCAATCTTTTCTTCATCAATCACGATGTTGCCTATTTGACCAGTGGTAAGAATTTTTGTTTCCTTGACATTGAGATGTAATCCATATTGAAGATCATTCTTTGAACTTCTGCAACAAGTCCTTCAAGTCACCCTCACTTTCAGTAAGCAAGGTGTGTCATTTACATAAAGCAGGTTACTGATGAATCTTCCTCAGTTCTTGATGCCACTTTCTTCTTCATAGAGTCCAGCTTCTAAAATTATTTGCTCAGCATAAAGATCGAATAGGTATGAAACACAGCCCTAGTACACTCCCTTCTTAATATTAAAATACTAATATCACATGCAAGCAAGATTCTACTGAAAATTATCCTAAAACGACTGGAACAGCACGTCAACAGAGAACTACCGGAAGTGCAGGCTGGGTTTCGAAGAGGCCATGGTACTAGGGATATTATAGCTAATGTTAGATAAATCTTGGCTGAAAGCACAGAGTACCAGAGGAATGTCTATCTGTTTCATTGACTATACAAAGGCATTTGACTGTGTGGATCACAAAACACTGTGGCTAACTCTGAGAAGAATAGGAATCCCAAAACACTTGATCATGCTTATGTAAAACCTATACTTGGACCAGGAAACAGTCGTCAGAACAGAGCAGAGAACTATTTCATGGTTCGAAATTGGGAAGGGATGTGTCCTATAGCCATATCTTTTAAATCTATATGTAGAACAGATTATCCGGGAGGCTGGGCTCTATGAGGAGAAGTGTGGCACCAAGAATTGAGGTAGACTCATCAAAAATTTGCGTTATGAAGATGACACAACACTGCTTACTGAAACTGAGGAGGACCTGAAGCGCTTGCTGCAGAAGGTCAGGGACTGCAGCCTTCAATATGGATTGAAGCTCAACATCAAGAAAACAAAGATTCTCATCACTGGGCCGATTGGCAGCATCATGATAGATGGTGAAGAGATTGAGATTATTAACAGCTTTAGTTTCCATGGCTCCACAATCAGCACTCTTGGTACTAGCTAGCATCCAGGAAATTAAAAGACAAATTGCATTGGGAAAGTCTGATGTCAGAGACCTCTCCAAAGTACTGACATGTAATGCAGTCTGGAGACTTAGGTGCACCTGATCCAGTCCATAGCCTTTGCAATTACCTGGACATTGTCCAGAGAGCTGGACAATGACTAGGGATGATAGAAGGAGAGTTGATGCCTTTGAGCTGTGGTGCTGGAGAAGAGTATTGAATGTACCATGGACTGCTAGGAGAACAAACAGGTTCCACCTGGAGAGGGTGAAATCAGGCTGCTCTTGGACGCAAGAACTCTGAAGTGTCATCTGATCTACTTTGAACGTATTGAAAGGAAGGACCAGTACTTGAAGGGAGAAGGCCCTCGATGAGATGGATTTATTCAGTGATTTGGGTAATAAGGGGTAGGTGTGTCAAAGACAAAGATTGGCACAGGATAGAGGTTTCAGGCTGTTGTACATAGGGTCACTATGAGTTGCAGGTGACTCAGCAACACATAACAACAACAACAACAGTGTTCCCTTGTTCTGTCCACACAGCCTTTTGGTCTAGATACAGGTTTCTCATGAGCACATGCTCTGGGATTCACATTCTTCTCAATTTTAGCCATAACTTGTTATGATCCACACAAATGTCTGTGCATATTCAATAAAGCACAAATGGACATTCTTCTGGTAATCCTTACTTTCAGCTGGATCCATCTGACATCAGGAATCATAATCCCGGTGCCATGACCTCTTCTAAATTCTGCTTGAAATTTTGACAATTCCCTATCTATATACTACTACTGCAGCCATTTTTGAATGATCTTCAGCAGTATTTTGTTTGCATGTGATATTAATGATATTGTTCAATAGCTTACATATTTTACCAGATCACCTTTCTTGGGAATGGGAACAAATATGGACCTCTTCCAATGCATTGGCCAGTCTGCTGCACTCCAAATTTCCTAGCATAGACTGATGAATACATTCAGGGCTGCATCTGTATCCATCAATTCCTGGAGCCTCCCCCACCCCCACCCCCAATGTCTTTAGTGCAGCTTCAACTTCCTCCTTCATTAACATTGGCTCCTGCTCCTACGGTACGTACAGAATTCCATCCTGTGTATTCCCTCCATCTTCTCTTGATACTTTATGGATCATTCAACATATTTCCCCATAGTATCTTTCAATATTGTGACTCAAGGCTTAAATTTGTTTTGCAGTACTCTCAGCTTGAAAAATGCCACGTAAGTTTTTCCCTTTTTACTCTCCACATCCAGGTATCTGCACATTCCATTAAAACACTTTGCTTTCTTTTCTAGAGCTACCCTTTGAAATCTTCTATCCAGATCTTTTATTTTGGTATGTTTTCCCTGTTTTGGCTTCTTGATGCTTTAGTGAAATTTTCAGAGTCTCTTATGACATCCATTTCATCCCCCCCCCCACTCTCCTGTCTTTATAATGACCTTTAGCTCTCTTCATGATGTTATCCCACAACTCATCTAGCCAATGCTTCAAACCTATTCTTACGATAATTTTGAAATTCAGATGGAATAGATTCAAGATCATATTTTTGTTCTTGTGGACTTATTTTTATTTTCTTTGGACTCAATTTGAACTTTCATGTGAGTGATTGATAGTCTGTTCCATAGTCTTCCCCTCACCTAGCTCTGACTGCTAATATTGAGCTTCTCCAATGATTCCTTCCACAGATGTAGTCAATCTGAATCCTATGCAGCCCAACTTGTGAAGTTCATGTGTAGAGTCGCCGTTTGTGTATTTTAAAAAAAGATATTTGCAATGAACAAATTATTGGAAATACAAAATTAGATCATTCTATTTCTAATTTCATTTCTGTCACCAAGTCTGTATTTTCCAACTACTATTCCTATTTTAATTGTTTCCAACTTTTGCATTCCAGTCACTAATTATCATTAATGCATCTTGACTGCATGTTTGATCAATTTCAGATTATAAGATGTGGTAAAAAATTTCAATTCCCTCCTTTTTGGCTTTAGCTGTAGGAGCATATATTTGTATGTGTATGGATAATATCCTATCACTCATCACATTGTACTTCAGGATAGAACTTGAAATTGACTTTTTGACTGTGAACACAACACCATTCTTCTTCTCTTCATTCCTAGCATAGTGTACCATGTGACTAAAGCTAGTCCATCTCATCTCACTAATGCTTAGAATTTCAATATTCATGAATTCCATTTCATTTTTCAAAATTTCTGGTTTTCCAACATTCATACTTCTTACATTCTATGTTCCAGTTATTACAAGATGTTTGCTACTATTTTCCCCTCATTTTGATTTACTTCCAATCTGGGCTCTACCTCTAGTACTCTAACTATCCATGTCCCTTTACTGTTCCTGAGTTCTCAAGATGAAGATAGATGTCCAGTTTTGCCAGCACCAATTGAAGAGGTTGTCATTTTCCCATGTAATGGGTTGTGTTTACTTGTCAAATATCAATTGACCATAGGTTTTAGATTGTATTCCATTGTTCTGTGTCTGACGTTGTCCCATTTACCATGCTGTTTTGGTCAACTTGTGTAGCAGGTTTTGAGATCAAAGAAGGTGATGTCTCCTAAATAATTTTTAAGAAGAGCTTTGCTTATGTGGGGAATCTTTCCTTTCCAAATGACCTAAAAATTGCCTTTCTATCTCCTTGAAGAATGAGTTAGGTATCTGTATTGTGATTGCATTAAACGTTTTCATTGTTTGTTTTTGGAAGAATTTTCATTTTCACAATGTTCAGTCTTCCTATCTATGAACTGGGAATATTTTCCCATTTAGTTAGAGCCCTTATTGTTTCTTGTGGTAGTGTTTTGTTGTTTTTCTTATAAAGGACTTTTGTATCTCTAGTTAGCTTTAATCCTAAATATTTCATCTTGTGGTTTACTATTTTAAAATGTATTTCTTTTCTAGTTTGCTTTTCTGTGATTCCTTTGTTGCTGTAGTGAAATCTCACTTATTTTAGTATGTTGTTCATGTATCCTGCAGCTCTACTAGATTGTTCTACTAGGTCTATAGTTTTTTGTTAAGTTTTTGGGATTTTTTATTTACACTATCATATCATCTGCATATAGTGAGTGTTTCCTCCATTCTTTGCCTATTTGGATGCCTCTTAATGCCTTCTCTTGTCTTACTGTCTTAGTACTTCCAATAAAATATTGAATACGCACAATGAGAGTGGGCATCTTTGTCTGGTCCCTGTCCCCAAGGGAAATGCTTTTAGTCTCTCTCCATTGAGAATGATGTTGGCTCTTTGTTTTATGTTTGTACTTTCCACTATATAGAAGAAAACTCTCCTCTACACCTATTTTATTGAGTATTTTAATCAAGAAAGGGTGCTGAATTTTGTCAGAGGCCTTTTTAGTATCAATTAATAGGATCACGTTCTTGTTCTTTGCTTTATTAATAATTATATTAATTCATTTTCTTATGTTAAAGCTGTTATGAATCCCATTTGATAATGATAAAGTATTTCTTTTAATACATTATTGCATTCTAATTACCAAGATTTTGTTAAGAATTTTTACATCTATGTTCTTGAGAGCTATTGGTCATGGTTTTCCTTTTTTGGTGACATCTTTGCCTTGTTATTGGGGTTATGCTTGTTTCATTGTATGACTATGAGAGTGTTTCTTCTTTTTCTATT
>NW_006399989.1:3134651-3138475 GCF_000299155.1 Elephantulus edwardii
GATTTGGAAAATATGTCATCACAGAGCAGAGAAGGTACAGCAAACACAGTTCTAGAAATAACAGAGATGCATGAAAATTCGATCCAAAATATTAAGAGAAAAATGCAGAAGTTTCCATCCTACTGGTTGATAAAAAAGCAAAACAGAAAATAGATCACACATTCAGTGATCTAGAAGCCAAAAACCACAATGAGAACATACTAGAAGAAAAGCCAGGGAGGAAACAGAATGAAAATAAAGAAAACATTAGAATCATGTGGGATAACATAAAAATGAGCAATATAGATATGATCAGAATTCCAGAACATGAGGGAGATAG
Source organism: Elephantulus edwardii (assembly GCF_000299155.1). Classification (NCBI taxonomy): domain Eukaryota; kingdom Metazoa; phylum Chordata; class Mammalia; order Macroscelidea; family Macroscelididae; genus Elephantulus; species Elephantulus edwardii. Next base: position 3,134,971 of record NW_006399989.1, read on the forward strand.
AGAAAGCACTGAACAAATTGTGGAAAAGATACTAGAAGAAAACTTCCTAAATATTATGAAGAATGGGAAATCTACATTCAAGAAACTCAGTGAGCCCGAAAGAAATTAGAACTCAAAAGAAAAACAACAAGATATATCAGAGTCAAATACTTCCAAATAAAAGAAAAGCAGCATGAGGAAAACAGAGAATTGCCTACAAAGGAAGACCAATTATATTAAGTTCTGTTTTCTCAGTAGAAACCATGTGAGCAAGGAAACAATGTGATGGCACACACAGAAGCTTGAGAAAGAACAATTGCTCTTTAAGAATCCTGTATCCAGCAAAGCTATACATCAAATATGTTGTTGTTGTTATGTGTCGTCGAGTCACTTGCGACTCATAGCGACCCTATGTACAACAGCCCTAAACTCTGCTCTGTCCTGTGCCAGTTATTATTATTATTATTATTATTAATTTACTTTCTTTTGTTTTCTTGTTGTTATGTGCCATCAAGTCGCTTGCGACTTATAGCGATCCTATGTACAAGAGCCCTGAACGCTGCTCTATCCTGTGCCAACCTTGCTGTCTCTAACGCACTCATTCCCACCACCCCAATCACAGAATCAATCCATTTCATCAAGGGTCTTCCTCTCCTGTGCCATCCCTCCACTCTCCCAAACATGAGGCCCCTCTCCAAGGTCCAGTCCCTCCTTGAAACATGCCCAAAGTATGTCTGATGAAGCTTCAGACATTTTGGCTTCACCTTCTCCAGAACATATCTGTTCTCCTAGCAGTCCATGGTATAATCAACACTCTCTCCAGCACCACAGCTCAAAGGCATGAATTCTCTTTCTATCATCCCTAGTCACTGTCTAACTCTCCAATGCATAGCACATAATTGTGAAGACTATAGCCCGGATCATGTGCACCTTAGTCTCCAGCCTGACGTTGTTGCTATTCAGTACTCCTGAGAGGTCCCTCACAGCTGACTTTCCCGATGCAATTCGTCTCTTGATTTCCTGGCTGCTGGTACCAAGAGTATTGATTGTGGAGCCAAGTAAACTAAAACTGTTAACTATCTCAATCTCTTCACCACCCATACTGATGCTGCCAATTGCCCCAGTGGTGAGAATCTTTGTTTTCTTGATGTTGAGCTTCAATCGATATGGAAGGCTGCAGTCCTTGACCTTCTGCAGCAAGTGCTTCAGGTCCTCCTCAGTTTCAGCAAGCAGGGTTATGTCATCTGCATAATGCAGGTTTGATGACTCTTCCACCAATCCTGATGCCACATTCCTCCTCGTACAGCCCAGGGTCTTGGATGATCTGTTCTGCATACAAATTGAAAAGGTATGGAGACAGAATATATCCCTGACAGGTCTCCTTCTTGATTTTGAACCATGTAATGTCTCCTTGCTCTGTTCTGACGACTGCCTCTTGGTCCAAGTATAGATTACACATAAGCACAACCAAATGTTCTGGGATTCCCATTCTTCTTAAAGTCAGCCATAGCTTGTTGTGATCCACACAGTCAAACGAAGCACCGGTAGATATTCCTCTGGTATTCTCTGCTTTCTGCCAAGTGTTGCAAACCAGACGCAGAAAGAAAGCAGGGGCACATGGAAATGAGTCCTGAAAAAGAAGAAAGGTTAAGGCAGAGGCCCTCTTACAGCACGGCACTGTCAAAAAGACCTCTTTCTTAGTCTCCCTATGTTTGTTTGTTGTGTGTGGTTTTTTTTGTTTTTGTTTTTGTTTTTTTTAGTTTCAGCCAATCATCCTAAAAAAATTCAATCTCTGGAGACTATATTTTCCTTCAACTTAAGTGTTGCCAACATAACAATGGGTAAGCTTAATCTTTAAACTAAGGCCCAAGTTCAGACATGGCATCCCCTCTGGTGGGAGGCTGGGTGGAATTCTCTGTTTGCAGAGGGCATCCAGTATCTCCCCCAGGGGGCTAGGCGGAATTCTCTGTTTGCAGAGGGTGCTCAGTCCTGTCTGGACTCTGATCTCAGCTGTGGCCCAGCTATCACTCTGCTGGGGAAACCACATTTCCCCCTTTGGTTGATAAGGTAGGCATCACTTAGTCATCAAGGTAAATATAGCTTCTCTTCCCTTTCCATTATTCCTTTTTTTCTTTGCATTCTCCACCCTTGATATGAAACCACAAAAATGAGAATTATAAGACAAAACATGATTATAGAAGAACTTCCAAAAAATTTTAACATGATCAAAAGGATTAAGATTAGAGATTCCTTCAGAAATTTCTTCCAGAAAATCAGTATTATTAAATTTCCTTGATTGTGCATTAAAAGTATCATGAATTTGAGCTTGTAACTTTAATATCTAATCAGTTAAATTACCATTATTCATGATATGTTTGCAAACTTTATTCCAATGCCATTCAGAATTATTCCTTACAACCAGGGTCACACAAAATTGAGTAGTATACCAGTCACATTTTTGCTTCAGTTGTCTCTGTAAATTAGTGATATAATCACCTATCATAACTACTGACTGTTCAAAATCAGTTAATCAAGAATTGATTTCAGAATCTATTTGTCTTTGGGATGACCATAATTTTTCAGAATCACTATACCATTGTTTGAAAAAATCTACTGTTTGAACACTTTGATGCAGAGCAACTCCAGCAGTAGCTGCTGTAGTCATTCTGGCTATGATCCCTAAAACAGCAGTAATTAATGCTCTAATAAACCTCTTACTTCTTTTTAATAACTGATTCACAAGATGCTCTAAAAGCATCATCTCAGGAGATGACTGCCATTTATGACCCAAATTAACAAGAAGTCATAACCCAATTCTAGATCTCAATATAAATATACATATATATATACTTTTATTAGGGGGCAGAGAAACAGAAAAATTTAAACAAGTATACCAAGAACATTTGTTGCAAGTCAAAGTTAAATTGTCTGCCTCTTATTTAATAACTCCTTTTAAGAAAACATAGGTTAATACAGCAAGCATAGCTAAAAACAAATTCTCAGAGCACATTTATTGCCTGTATTCTTAATCACTTTTCCCCTTCCGCTATCAGCTTCTTTATCTGGCCTCAAGTCTTTGCTTGCCTGGTCTCTGGTAGCAGTCCTCTCTTGTCATTTCTCTAAGGTCATCAGACTCATCCATTCCACAATTCTATCTTCATTGAAGTATGGCTTCTTTTTGGCTTATCTCAGAGTTTCACGTTCCTGGATGGTACCCACAGCGTTTCTGTGTCTGTAGAAATATAAGCAAATCCTCAACCCTAGTGTATGACAAATCCCTTTTTCTAATCATTATTTAGAGGTTCTCTAAAATATTTATGTGCTGACTCAATTCTTTGATTGGAGCTTCTCTTTTCTCACTGTTGTTAAGTGCCGTCAAGTCATTTACAACTCATTAGAATTTTTTAAGAAATGAATAGACAAAGTGCTAGTCTATAGGTCTTTTATTGTAAGAACCACCTTCCCTCTGTAACTTGATTTGTGCCACTATTAGAACCTCTACTCGGAATATTATTGCTTTTTAATT
>NW_006399989.1:3142200-3145711 GCF_000299155.1 Elephantulus edwardii
ATATATGCCATTCCACTCTCTTCTTGCTCGCATGGTTTCTGCTGAGAAATCAGCAGTTAATCTTATCTGTTCTCCCTTATAGGTCACTCTTTGTTTCTCCCTCGCTGCTTTTAGTATTCTCTCCTTATCTTTAGGTCTAGCAAATTTGACAATGATGTGTTTTGGTGTTTTTCTTTTAGGGTCTATTCTATATGGTGTTCGCTCAGCTTCTTGAATATATATTCTGTCATTCTTCATTATGCCTGGAAAGTTTTCCTCTAGTAATTCTTCCACAACTTTTTCAGTGCCTTGACTTGCTTCTTCCTGTTCTGGGATTCTTATGATGCGGGTGTTATTTCTTTTAATGGTATCCCACATTATTCTTAAGCTTTCTTCTGTTTCCTTCTTTTTGGATTCGGCTTTTTCTCAGTCAGATCTGTGGTGACAATTCTATTTTCTATTTCACTGATTCTGTTTTCCATCTCTTCACCTCTATTCGTATGTACCTCCATCATGTTGACAGCATCAGAAACCATAGATTTCATATTTTGGATCACAGTTTCTTGTTTTTCCAATGCCTCTAATGCTTCATTTGTTTTCTCTGCGTTGTTTTGGATTGTTTTTTTAAGCACCTCTGGATATTTGCTAGCACTGTTCTGTAATTCATCAAGTTTCTTTTTTTATCCATTGAAAATATTCAATCACTGTTCTTTCAAAATCAGTGTCAGAAAGTTCCATCAGGCTTTCTGGCTTCAGGAAATCCATTGCTACTGTGCCTTCTTTAGGGGTTGATATCTTGCTTGGGCTAGTGGGACAAGTGAAGCACTCTGCTTTCTACGGGTCATTGGTGTGGCAGAGTTCTTCGTGTCTGAGGTGGTAGCTGGATTTTTATTTGACGTCACTGCTCCAGAAGAAGGTTGGGCAGAAACAAGAGTAGATGCATAGAGGGTGCGTGCATGCTCCAATGCTCACATGAGTGGGGAGGGAGGAAGTACACACTGAAACATGTGGGGAGGGGCTCGGGGGAACCTAAATAATGAAGGAGGAAGTCTGTTGTTCCCTTGCTGGAATAGCTTCCCCACTTTTTGGATATGCTAAGGATCTCCCTGTTGTTTGAGTTAGTAGGCCCTACATACTCAGGCCAGAAACCAGTTTGATTCCCCACGTAACTTAATCCTCAATGGTACATGAGTATTTTAGGGGAGGTTGATAAATCTTATAGATGTGGCATATATGATTGTATATATATTTGTATATTGTATATACTGTATGTATATTTGGGACCCTCGGGCCCAAATGGATGTGGGGTGGCTGGGTCACAGGCCCTGGCCTGGCACTCCCTCCACTGTCCTTGCAGATTTCCCACCAAAGTCCAAGTTTATAAAGATGGCGTTTCCCCACAGACCTCTGGGAACTGTAGTCTGTACGTGCAAATTGTAGGCAGAGGGGGTTGGGAAGGCTGGGTTACAAGCCCTGGCCCAGCACTCCCTCCACTGTCCTTGCAGATTTCCCCTCAACATAATTTGTAAAGTCCAATTAACCCTTTTTTATAGCTTGTCTTTGGGGATTATAAAGAATACCAGTAATATGTTTAATGGTTTTTTTAAAAAAAATTGTGTTTATCTTGCAATAATATAGTAATAGCATATAATTCAGCCTGCTGAACAGAAGTCAAATTAGTTTTAACTACTTTATTATATTACTATTAGTATAACCTGTATATCCCATCTTGTTAGCATTTGTATAATAAGTATCAGCTATGACAGGATACGTTTTCACCTTTTCAGGTAAAATCCAGTTAGTTCTTTTTTTAATTTTTTTTGAATTATTTTCTCTGTGTGTGTACCGACAAATTGGATCTGACTGGTACAGGAGGAGATGGCCCCTCCTTCTCCGGCAGAGCATCTGGTGGATTCAAACCGCATATCTCTGGGATTGCATTGCAGCTTCTTACCACTAGGCCACCAGAACTCCCCTTAGTTCTTTTAATGAATTGTAATTGTTTATTTTGTGGATAAGAATTAGAAATTTTACCTATGTAATTAGTAAAAGCAATTTGCCAATTTTCAGAAACTTTCCATAAATTACTAATTTGGGAAGTAGTAAAAGGGACTACAATTTCAAATGGATCAGATGCCAACAGCTGTCTTAACTGTAGTCTTCCTTTAATAATCAAATCACAAATTTTTTTCAATATAAGTATTTAGGTTTTTATTAAATTTATTTCCCAAAAATTAACCATTCTAATATTTTTTTCTTCCTGACACAAAATACCAGTCGGAGAATGTAGGGAATAAATAATTATTAATGTAACAGGATTTTCCATGTCTGTACGACTTAATTTGGCATCATTAATTCTTTGTTTTATAATTAGGAGTTCTTTTTTGCTTTGTTGAAGGCCGCTGTTAAACCCATACTGGCTTATCAGTTAACCAAGTAAATGGGAGGCAAAGCATAGAACAGTGGTCTTCATTATAAATTTGGATAGCCTAATTCTCTTCTACTATGATTCACTTTTGGTTTATTGAAGCTGACCATCCCTTGTTGTTTCTTTCTTAATCCCTTACCAGGGAGATAGCTGATGTTTAACATCATATTCTTAGCCTGCTCTGATATTGTAGGAATTTACAACGTGGCACCCTATTGAGCTAGTAAATCGCTTCCCTATAATGTAACTGCAATATTTGCAATTGAAGGCTGTAATTTTGCTATCTGTCCTTAAGGTCCTATACATTCTAACATATATTCACTTGTTTTACTCCTTTTATAGTTTCTAATCCTGTAAAGGATGCTTTCGGCAGAATGTTAAATGATACAGGAGGTATCAAAAGAAGATGGAAGAAATATATTGAGTCATTTTATCAAAAGGAATTGGCAGATAGAGAAGAATTTAATTAAATAGCATTTGAGCAAGAGCCTATGGTGATAAAGGAAGAAGTTCAAGCTGCTTTGAAGGAAATAGCAAAAAATAAGGCCCCCGGAATAGACGGTATACCAACTGACATATTTCAGCTAACAGATGCTGCCCTGGATGTGCTCACCAAGTTGTGCCGAAAAATCTGGAGAATAACCACTTGGCCAACTGACTGGAAGAGATCTATATTTGTTCCCATCCCAAAGAAGGGTGACCGAACTGAGTGTGGAAACTATAGAAAAATATTGATTTCACATGCAAGCAAGATTCTACTGAAGATCATCCAAAAACGACTGGAACAGTAAGTACATCAACAGAGAACTGAAGAAGAAATCGAAAACGTAATACAAGAACTTCCAACCAAAAAAGGCCCTGGACCAGATGGTTTTACAAGTTAATTTTATCAAACATTCAGAGAAGAACTGTCACCAATTCTAAATAACCTATTTCAGAACATAGAAAAAAGGTGGAATTCTCCAAGACTCATTCTATGAAGCAAATATATCCTTGATACCAAAGCCAGGAAAGGACACCAGCAAAATAGAAAACTATAGACTAATATCTCTCATGAACATAGATGCAAAAATCCTGAATAATATACTGGCCAATAGAATCCAA
>NW_006399989.1:3146598-3149260 GCF_000299155.1 Elephantulus edwardii
GGTAGGAGGTATCTCACTCCCTGATTTCAAATCCTACTACCCTGCCGTGGTGGTCAAGACAGCATGGTACTGGTACAATGAGAGACACATAGATCAATGGAATAGAATTGAGAAACTGGAGATCAGCTCATCTATCCATGGTCAACTGATTTTTGACAAGGAGATGAAATCAGTTAAGAGGGGAAACGAAAGCCTTTTAAACAAATGGTGCAGGAAAAATTGGAAAAGTATCTGCAAAAGACTCAAGCAAGATCCACAACTCACTCTATGTACAAAAACCAACTCAAAGTGGATCATTGACCTAGGACTAAAACCAAGGACTATAAGCTTCATTTAAAAAAAAGCTTGGAAGAACGCTACAAGTCCTAATCCACAAAATAAACAGTCTTCCAAGTATCCTGAAAAACCTACAATCAGGAGAAGATAAAATAGATGAATGGGATCTTCTAAGAATCAAATCCCTATGCACATCCAAAAACTTCTCCAACAGGATAAAAAGGGAAGCTACAGACCAGGAAAAAGTATTTGGTAATGACATATCCGATAAGGGACTTATATCCAGAATTTATAAAATACTTCAGCTCCACAACCAGATAAAGGCAACTAATCCAATCGAAAAATGGGCACAGGATATGAACAGACACTTCACTGAAGAAGACATTCAGATGGCTAACAAGCACATGAAGAGATGTTCAAAATCCCTAGCCCTAAAAGAGGTGCAAATCAAAACAACTATGAGATAGCATCTCACCCCAGTAAGACTAGCAAAATTTAATAGAACAGCAAGCGACAAATGCTGGTGACGTTATGGAGAAACTGAAACCCTTATTCACTGTTGGTGGAAGTGTAAAATGGTGCAACCACTGTGGAAGGCGGTATGGCGCTTTCTCAAAAGTTGCAAGTAGAAATACCATTCGACCCAGAAATTCCACTACTGGGAATATACCCCAAAGAGACCATAACTGACATCCAAGCAGATATATGCACACCCATGTTTATCACAGCTTTGTTCACACTAACAAGGAGTTGGAAACAACCTAAGTGCCCATGAACAAACGAATGGCTAGGGAAGCTGTGGTATATTCACACAATGGAATACTATGCTGCATTGAAAAACAAGGAACTCGTGCAATATTATTCAAAATGGGTGACCCTGGAGGACATTATACTGAGTGAAGTATCTCTCACAAAAGGACAAATACTACATGGTGCCACTGTTGTAAAGCAGGACTGACCTCGGGCTTGGGAGGAGACTGAGAAGGATGGGTTCAACAATATATAAAATAGATGAGGTAGAAAACTGTTTAAGAGGGAAAAATATTAGGTATTTTTTCATGACAGGAGTCCAGAGCAAAGGCTGTATAGTGGAGTGGACCTCAGGGGAGGGAATGTAAAACAATGAAAGAATTTTTCTTTTACTTTTCCAAGAAGGTAGTGTACAAGGGGGGAAGGTTGGGAGGGGAGAAAAGTGCAACAATGAATGAATGGAAATCCAAAGTCTCTGTAAATTTTCATTGGCATTAATAATAAATTTAAAAAAATAAAAATGCATATACATATATCTCTATCTCTATCTCTATCTCTCTATATATATATCTCTATACCTATATCTGTATATCTATATCTATATAAAAGATATTTTCACTCATTGTGCAGCAGTGCAAGTGCCTTCTTCTTGTCCTCATACCCAGTGGCGGGCCTTCTTATGGAACCTTATCAAAACCCTGGTCAGATAGCTTCAAAGGAGCTTGGAACAGTCATCTGGTTTGCAATACACACCCCCGGGGGGGGGGGAAATGGTTGAAGCTGATCACCCAGGAAAGCTCTTCATTGGAGGGCTCAATACAGAAACAAATGAGAAAGCCCTGGAGGTGCTATTTGGCAAATATGGATGAATTGTAGGAGTGCTCTTGATGATAGACTGAGAAACTAACAAATCAAGAGGATTTGCTTTTGTCACCTTTGAAAGCTCGGTGGATGCCAAAGATGCAGCCAGAGATATGAATGGAAAGTCTTTGAATGGAAAGGCTATCAAAGAGGAACAAGCCACTAAGCCAACATTTGAAAGTGGTAGGTGTGGACCCCCTCCACTTCCAAGAAGCAGAGGTCCTCCAAGAGGTCTTCGAGGTGGAAGAGGAGGAAGTGGAGGAACCAGGGGACCCCCTTCACATGGATGATGGTGGCTATTCTATGAACTTTAACATGAGTTCTTCCCGGGGACCACTGCTGTTGGGGGCTGGCTAACTTGTAAAGCAAGATTAGCCCTGTACCAAAAGACCAGCAAGACTAATTCTATCTTGGCTATAGAATCTGCTTGGCAGCGTCCCCTCGTGTGCAGCCTATCTCAGCTGGTCTGCGGAAAGACCCCCTGAGTGCCAGCCCTAGCCCCCTGAGCGGCCCCATTTCCTCTCTGACAAGATGAAAGAAATGATCATGAATCAGGAGAAACTTGCCAAACTGCAGGCACAAGTGTGCATTGGTGGAAAAGGAACTGCACGCAGAAAGAAGAAGGCGGTTCATAGAACAGCTACAGCAGATGACAAAAAACTTCAGTTCTCCTTAAAGAAATTAGGATTAAACAGTATCTCTGGTATTCAAGAGGTGAATATGTTTACAAATCAAGGAACGGTGATCCACTTTAATAATCCTAAAGTTCAGGCAT
>NW_006399989.1:3149795-3152382 GCF_000299155.1 Elephantulus edwardii
AAAAAAAGAATCTGCTTGGCAGAAAACAACTCAAGAAAGTAGGATGTTTAAAAGTGAGCCATACTGCAGCCATTTTAAGCAAGTGGCCATTTCATGCCAGGTTCAAATGTGCAGATGTTTGGAAAGGAGCAAAAACAAGTTTAACCATTCCTTGAACCCCAAGGCCAAGCAGGGATGTGCAGAATGGTATGACCCTCCCTAAAGACTCTGTTCTCATGGCCTTGCTTGCTAATTGGAAGCCTTGCTTGCAGGTGGCAGGGATATCAATACAAGCATGTTGTTGGCCTTGAGGCTGAGCTGTTTTTCTGTTCTCTGAAAAAGAATATAACTCAGAATTTTTGAAATAAACTTTGCTACTAACTATCAGTCTTAGCCTCTCTGTGTTCTTCATCCTCGGCTCTCCCCTTCCCTCGGCTGGCCCATGGCACACTGCCAGTGAGTGAAAAGGGGACCACCACCACTAAGTGGAGGGCCGCTTCCTAAAAGATCAGCCCCTTCAGGACCAGTTCGAAGCAGCATTGGAATGCATGGAAGAGCACCTGTATCACGTGGAAGAGACAGTTATGGAAGTCCACCAAGAAGGGAACCCTTACCTTCAAGTAGAGATGTTTATTTGTCCCCAAGAGACTATGGATATTCTACTAAAGATAGTTATTCAAGCAGGGATACAAGAGAGTATGCACCACCACCAAGAGAGTATACATATCGTGATTATGGTCATTCCAGTTCACGCGATGACTATCCATCTAGAGGCTATAGTGATAGAGATGGCTATGGTCGTGATTGCAATTATTCAGATCATCCAGGTGGAGGCTCCTACAGAGATTCCTATGAGAGTTATGGTAACTCACATAGTGCTCCACCTACATGAGGGCCCCTGCCATCTTATGGTGGAAGCAGTCGCTGTGATGATTACAGCAGATCACGAGATGGATATGGTGGAAGTCGAGACAGTTACTAAAGCAGCCGAAGTGATCTCTACTCAAGTGGCAGTGATCGGGTTGGCAGACAAGAAAGAGGGCTTCCTCCTTTATGGAAAGGGGGTAAACTCCTCCATGTGATTCCTACAGCAGTTCAAGCCACGGAGCAGCAAGAGGTGGTGACCGCGGAGGAAGCCGATCTGATAGAGGGGGAGGCAGAAGCAGATACTACAACCAAAGAAAACTTTGGACCAAAATCCTTGTTCAATGAAACAAACAACGTGGAACCTTTTCTGTCATAACTACCCAAGAACTATTAAAAGGAAAAAATTGTGTTACTTTTAAAAATTTCCTGTTAAATTCTCCTCCATAATTTTCATGTTCTTGTGAGGAAAAGCAGTAAACATGTTTCATTTTATTTGCTTTTATGACGTTGCTTTCAATAAGCAAATGTTAAATGTGTTAAGACTTGACTTGTATACTAGTGTTGTAATTCTCTTTAACTGTTCCTGAAGGCCACTTTCTATTTGATTAATCCCAGTAGATGAGGCAAGCAATACTAAGATTTTTCGCAGACATCTAGCCATCTAAAATGGACAGATGAATCATTCTGCCTATATAAACAAGTTAGATGGATAATAATATAGAAGGGTGGTTGGGTTTGCTACTCTTTAAGATTTCAGGGTGTCTTCAGACTGAAATCTCAGTGTTCTCAGTGTGAAAAACCTGAGAACAGATGCTTACTTAAGGAAAGTGCTATTCACCCAAAGAAGCACATGGATAATGCTGGCCATATATTGCCTTTTTGACATTTCCTTGGGAATCTGCAAGAGCCTCCCCTTTCCCTTCTCCCAATAAGACCATTTACGTGTGTGTTAAACAACTACAGAATAAATAAAAAAGTTTGACTAAAACCAACCATGAAAAAAAAGAGATATTTTCAATTAGCTTTGTAACGGATAACATAATTTTTATTCATATTGGCTACAGATTGCAGAGAAAAATCTTTGAATTATTTAAACCAAAAGCAGCAGTTACAGTTAGAAAGAAATGGAGAAAAAGGAACGTAAATGGAACCGAATGTGAATGTAGCATCTTTAAAGAATAATAAATTAGTTAGAAACAGCATCCAGATAGCAGTTCCTACGATGTCACCATATAATTATAACTCATCAGCGTACGTCTTGCACATTCCAAAATAACCTGTAACATTACCCTCATTCTTCCAAATTAGGGCTGGTGGAGATGACAGCAAGCCTCACTAAATGGTTCCTTCCTAAAAAGAGTAGCTATCGACCTTGAATGGTGAATATTTTCCATAAATATTTCAGAGAGAAAGAAATCAGAACTCATATTCCAAAAATTCAAATTACCCTTCATCTATTTTTCAGAGATTCTTAAAATGTTTTAGAGATTAAAATTATTTTACCTTTGAATTTCAAATAAAGAATAAGCCCATTTAAAAAAATGCTGAGCGAGTTCAGCCTTTCTGATTTTCTGACTCCAACTTCTTGCACATTTCATTGTAACATTTTACTTTGTCATCCCTCATTGCCTTTTGAAATCTTCAATTCAGCTCTTTAGTATCTTGAATTCTTCCTTCTGCTTTGGCTTCTCTGCACTCCAGTGCAATATTCAGAGTCTCTTCTGACATCCATTTTGGTCTT
>NW_006399989.1:3152632-3154123 GCF_000299155.1 Elephantulus edwardii
ATGTCTCTTAAAAACGTATTTGCAATGAATAAGTCATTGATTGTGCAAAATTCAATTATTCTCTTTCCAGCTTCATTTCTGTCACCGAGTCCATGTTTTCCAACTACTGAATCTTCTTCTCTGTTCCCAACTTTTGCATTCCAGTCACCCATTATTATCAATGCATCTTGATTGCATGTTCGTTCGATCTTCGACTGTAAATGTTGGTAGAAATCTTCTATTTCCTCTTCTTTGGCTCTGGTTGCTGGTGCATATAGTGGTATTCACTGGATTTCATTGTATGCATATGGATATTATCCTGTCACTCACAATATTGTACCTCAAGATGGATCTAGAAATGACTTTCTTAACTATGAAAGGAACTCCATTTTTCCTCACCTTTTCATCTCTGGAGTAATATATCATATGATCATCTGACTCAAAATGCCCCATGCCAGTCCATCTCATCTCACCAGTGCCTAGTAAGTCAATATTTATGCGTTCCATTTCTTCCTTAACAATATCCAATTTTCCTACATTCATGGTTCTCACATTCCATGTCCCAATCACTAGTGTCTGCTTACAACTGTTTCTCTTCTGTTATTCTGTGTGTGTTCTGTTGTACATAGGGTTTTCAGAGGCCTGCTATTTCAGAAGTGGATGGCCAATTCTTCTTCCTAGTCTGTCTTAATCTGAATGTTCAGATTTAGAGAAGTATCTGACAGACAAGCATTTTACAGAAAAAGCAAAAGATATATGCCTTATTGTGTAGTTAACCATTAGTATCAGTGTTGTCCCTGCCTTGTACACAAGTGTCTTTACCCACTTATTTCCCTACTCCACCATTCACCAGGATACCCATCCACTTCTAATCACTCCCTTCAATATCTATCTCCCATTATCCAGCCCTTGATCTGATTGCTTATATCTGAAGCTTCCTTGGCTTCTGTGATTCCAAACACATGAGCTGCTGAAGGTTTCTTATGCTGTGAGCAGTGTCTCTTAAGTTTAGTGCTAATGTTTCCGGAGGAAGGTGATGCGTCCTTTAGAACTGGTGTGTAGGTAGGTTTTTTTTCTTGGCCCAAGGGCCCAAATGATTCCCCCCATGATCTTGTGGACTTCAGCATTACCTGTGAAGTGGGCGGCGGGTTTTATATGCTCTTTGTAAATCTATCATAACATTATGCCAAGTCTTTAAATCCATTTGAGATCTATCAACTGGCTGAAACCAGCAACAATGTTTTTCAATACATTTAAATAACTGCTGAAAAGGTTTTTCTTTCATTTTTTACTCCGGAGCTCTTAAGCAGCTACTTTAAGACAGAAATATATCGAATTTTAGAGGATGGCGCGTTCCCCATGGCTTTTTTTTTTTTTTCACTTCCTCTGAGGGTTTTTTGGTTTTTAGTTTAAGCAAGTTTATTTAGTTGTTGTTGTTGTTATGTGCCGTCGAGTCGTTTCCGACTCATAGCGACCCTATGCACAACAGCCCTAAACCCTGCTCTATCCTGT
>NW_006399989.1:3174696-3176515 GCF_000299155.1 Elephantulus edwardii
AAAAAAAAACATGGCCTGTATCAGGCGCACCTTAGTCTCCAGAGAGACACCGTTGCTCTTGAGTACTTTAGAGAGGTCCCTAACTGCAGACTTTCCCATTGCAATTAGCTTCCTTTAAAGAAAAAAAAGGTGGGACCTTGTCTTATAATTCTGGTTTTTAATACACAGGAAGCTCAGAAAGGACTACTTGTAAAAATTAGAGATAGATAAGCTATGTTTTCATAACTCTTTTTCAAAAATAATTTTGGAATGAATTATCTGAGGTAACTGGGAGTTTCCCTTGTAAATTTCATGGCTTGAAAAAAGAAAAAGCAATTGAGAAATCTCATTTACTTTCTTTGTATAATGGACCCACATTTAGGATACATATATATCATGATCATATCATCACTGTTCTCACTTGATGAAACAATCAAGATGCTTGGTGTATGAAAAAATTATTGTTATGTGAGTGAATGTTTATAAACAAATTTGTTTTTCATAAATTTATACACATTTTCTCTTGTGGCATTGTCCCCTCAATATTACATACTCTTATCACATTCTCTCTCTTTTCCAGTCTCAGTTCATCCTGTTTTCCTGTCTCTTCTTGTCTTCTGAGCTTTATCCTCAGGCAAATGCTCCCCCCATTTTTAAATTTTTTAAAAATCTTTATATTAGTTTGCTTTTGATCTCATTTCACTGATAGTTCTAAGAAGAGTTTACTTGAAATGGTGCTGATTATCTTGTACTGTTGTATTGTACCATCGAGACATTGCCACTCATACCAGATAGGTACCTTACCCTAACCTTCACCATCCTCACAATCTCTGCATTGCGTAAGCCCATTGTGGTAGTCACTGTGTCAATCCATCTCGTTGAGAGTCTTCTCTTTTTCTAACCTCTCCCCAACATTTCCCAACCTGGTGTATTTTTCCACGAACTGGCCCTTCCTGACAGTAAGCCCTAAATTTTTAAGACAAAGTTTTACCATCTTTGCCTTTAAGGGACACCTTGGACCTCTAAGACTTGTTTGAGTTCTTTGACAGTCCCTAGCATATTGAGTGTTCATATCTCTATCACCATATTTCAAAGACATCAATTCTTTTGCTATTCTTATCCATTGTCCTGCTTTCAGGCACATATTGTTATTCTGTGCCATCAAGTCACTTGAGACTCATAGTAAACCTCTGTACAACAGCTCAGAACTCTGCTTTTTTTTGGAGCCAATTTCATTGTCCCTAACACACTTACCCTTATTAACCCCGTCACTGAGTCAAAACGTCTCATCTGAGGTCTTCCTCTCTTGGACTGTCCATCCACTCTTCCCAGCCTGACCTCCCTCTCCAAGGACTGGTCCCTTCATGCAACATGCCCAAAGTATGTCAAAGAAAGTTTCAAAATCACTGCCTCCTAGAAGCAACTTGGTTTCACTCTCTCCAAGACAGCCATGTTTGTTCTTTTAGTAGTCCCTAGTATATTCAATATTCTTTTCCAGCACCACAGTTCAACGGCATTGATTCTATCATCCTTAGTCATTGACCAGCTCTCTGATGCATAGCAAGTAATTGTGAAGACCATGGCCTGGATCAGGCGCTCCTTAGTCTCTAGACTGACATCTTTATTCTTCAATACTCTGGAGAGGACCCTGACAGCAGATATTCTCAATGCAATTATTTTGATTCCCTGCCTGATGGTACCAAGAGTGTAGATTGTGGAGCCAAACAGCCTGAAGCTGTTAACAATCTCGATCTCTTCTCAATCTACCATGATGCTGTAAATTGGCCCAATGGTGAGAATCTCTGTTTTGTTTTGTTTTTTTGTTTTGTTTTTTTGATGT
>NW_006399989.1:3178521-3182741 GCF_000299155.1 Elephantulus edwardii
AACAATTTTGAATAATATTGCATGAGTTCCTTGTTTTTCAATGCAGCATAGTATTCCATTGTGTGAATATACCACAGCTTCTCTATCCATTAGTTTGTTGATGGGTGAATGCTTTATTTGACCTTCTGTCTTCCTCCAATCTTAATGTCACATTCCTCTTCCTAAATTCCAGTCTCCTGAATTATCTGTTTCACATATAGATTGAAAAGGTATGGTGATATGATGTATCCCTAGAATACACCTTTCTGGATTTTGAACCATTCAGTGTTTCTTTACTCTTTGCTGATGACTTCCTGGTCCAAGTAGACGTTTTACATAAGCATGATCAAGTGTTCTGGAATTCCAATTCTTCTCAAAATTAGCCACAGTTTGTATTCAGATCCGTTATTGTTGTTGTTGTTGTTAGGTGTTATCAAATCGAGCTTGACTCATAGCAACAGTATGAACAAAAGATCTGAATCCTGTTCTATCCTGCGCCATCCTCACACTGTCTGACACACAAGAGACCATTGCAGCAGTCAACCCACCTGGTTGAGGGTTTTCATCTCCTTTGCCAACTCTTTAGCCTTCCCAGCATCATGTCCCTCTTCAAGGATTAGCACCTCCTAGTAACATGTCCAAAGGATGTAAAATGAAGCCTCATCATTCTTGCCTCAAAAGAGCACCTTGCTGTACCCTCTCCAAGGCATATTTGTTCATTCTCCTGGCTATCCATGGGGATGTTCAATGCAACACAATGGCTCAAAGGCATCAATTCTTTTTCTGTCACCCTTATTCATTGTCCAGCTCTCAGGTGCATAGCTAGTAATCAGAAAGGCTATGGCCTGAATCAGATGCAACTTAGACTTCAAACTGACATCACTACTCCTCGGTAATTAGGAAAGGTCCCTACCTGCAGATTTTTCCAGTGCAATGTGTTTTCTTATTTCCTGACTGCTGGTAACAAGAGTATTAATTGTGGATCCAAGCAAGATGAAGTTGTTGACAGTTTCAATCTCCTTTCCACCCATCATGACAGTGCCTATCGGTCCAGTGGTAAGAATCTTCATTTTCCTGACATTGAGATGCAATCCATACCAAAGGCTGCATTCCTTGATTTTCTGCAACAAGTGCTTCAAGCCCTCCTTACTTTCTGCAGGCAAGGTTATATGTCATCTGCATAACACGGGTTATTGATACATCTCCCTCCAATCTGATGCCACTCTCCTCCTCATAGAGTTCAGGCAGCTTCTAGGATAATTTGCTCAGCATACAGACTGAATAGTTTTGGAGAGCTAATACAATCCTGGTGCACTCCCTTCCCAATTCCAAACCATGCAGTGCTTCCCTGCTCTATTCACACAGCTGCCTCTTGGTTCAAGTATAGGTTCTGCATGAGCAAAATCAAATGATCTGGGATTCCCATTCTTCTCAGTGTCAGTCACAACTTGTCATGATCCACACAGTCAAACAACTTTTCATAGTCAATAAAGCACAACTAGACATTAAAATGCATGTTGTTGTTGCTTCTGTTATGTGCCCTCCCTCGAGTTGCCGGTGACCCATAACCCACAGTGACCTTATGCACAGCAGCTCTGAACCATGCCCTGTCCTGAGCCAGTCTCACTAATTCCTACAACCCCTATTGCCCAGTTACTTTGCCAATCCGATATCTTCCTCTCCTGCGCTGTCCCTTCACCCTTCCAAGCAAGATGTCTCTTTCCAAGGACTGGTCTTTCCTGACCACATGAGCAAAATATGTGAGAAGGAGCTTCAAAATCCTAGCCTCCAAGGAGAAACTTGGTTTTACCCTCTCCAAAACAGATGTATTTGTTTTCTTGGCAGTCCATGAAGTTCAAAGCTCTTCTCTAGTACCACAATTTGAAGGCATTGATTCTTCAGTCATCCTTATTGTCCAGCTCTTGGATGCATAGCAACTCATACGCAACTTGGATGCACAGGAGATTGAAACAGTCATAGCAACTCTCCAAGACAGATGTATTTGTTTTCTTGGCAGTCCAGGCAGTTCAAGACTCTTCTCTAGCACCACAATTTAAAGGCATTGATTCTTCTGTCATCATTACTGTCCAGCTCTTGTATGCATAGAAACTAACTGCAAAGACCATGACCTGGCTCAGGCACACGTTAGTCTCTAGACTGACATCATTGCTTCTCAGTACTCGGGAGAGTCCCTGGGTTTAACCAGGCTGCTGCTTGGAGGCAAGGATTCTGAGGCTTCATCTGACATATTTGCAAGAAGGGACCAGTCCTTGGAGAGGGACGTCATGCTTGGGAGGGTGAAGGGACAGCACAGGAGAGGAAGATCCTCGATGAGATGGATTGATTCAGTGACTGGGAAAATGGGGGTAAGTGTTTCAGAGACAATAAGATTGGCACTGGATAGAGCAAGGTTTAGGACTGTTGTACATAGGTTATCTATGAGTCACAGGCACATAACAACAACAGCATTACCGCAAATGTTGAATGTAGATCAAAGTAAAATAATTGAGAACTTCAGTCTTCTCTCCATTTATCATTTTGGTCCAGTGTTAAGGATTTGTTTTTAATTAAAAACCTTAGTAGGTGAGTGTGTTTTACACTTTCATTGACATTATGTTTCATACAATCATTCCCTTACACTGTGTTTTATAAAATTAATCATCATTTAACTATGATCACCATTACACCATGTTTTCAGATTCCTAGCACATCTTTCCCATTTTCTTTTGCACCACTCTCTACTCACCAAAATGTGCAACCCTGTGATTTCATTCCTACCCATCCTCACCCCTCTGCTCCTACTGCATCCCTCCTTGGACATCCATAAACGTTTTATTAGTTATCCATCTATTTTTATAATAGTGGTCTTTTGCAGTATTTGTCCTTTCAACACAGAATTAGTTGACTGAGCATAATGCTCTAAAGTAACACAATTTTGGCAATCTCATCTTAGACAAGGATCTCGTAAGAAAAATTTACAGAATACTACAATTCCTCCACAAGAAAAAGAATGATAACTCAATTACAAAATGAGCAAAAGACAAGGAAAATCTTTTCTCAGAGGAAGACACTTGGATGGCCAACAGGCACATAAAGAAATGATCAAAATCACTGACAACAGGTGTGGTAAATAAAACTACAATGACATATATGTTATCTCAGTTGTTTTTATTGTTGTTTACCTTTGAGTCGGAACCTACCCGTAGCTCCAGCAGGAGCTACTCATTATGCTACTGAGTGTGCTGTAGTATTTCATCATGTGAATATACCGCAACTTCTCAATCCATTTGATTGTGGATGGACATTTGGGCTATTTTCATGTTCTTGCAATGGTGAATAATGCCGTTATCAGGCTTTTATTTGAACACTGGTGTACAAATCTCCATTTGTGTCACACTTGTAATTTTCATGATGTATATCTCTAGCAGTGGAATGTTGTTAATATTGATTTCTGTCGAGTCAAGCGCTACTCTTAGGACCCTATGAACAAAAGGCCTGAAGCGTTTGTATAACTATCATCATTTATCAAAGTTTCTAGAATTTCCAGATGCATGTTGTTTAGGAAGTGGATGCCATTCCTGCTTTCTGGGTAACATTAAGTTTCTATGTTCAGATATTTGAGGAAATGTCAAACTGCCATCCAGAGTGGTTGGTTGTGTCATTTACAACCCCACCCACAGCGTATGAGTGTTTCAATCTTTCCACATCCTCTCAAACATTTATAACTTGCTGTCCTGTTAGACTTTGCCACTCTTACTGGAGTTAAATGGTATCTCATTGTGATTTTTATTTTCTTGGGGTTCCAATCCACCAATAGCTCGTTGTGAAAAGATTGCACAGTCTCCTCTCATGTGATTTACTGTCTCTGAAACCTACTGAAGCTATGGGTAGGTTCTGACTCAAAGGTACACAACAACAAAAACAACTGGGGTAACATAGTATGTCATTGTAGTTTTACACCACGCTTGTTGTCAGTGATTTTGATCATTTCTTTATGTGCCTGTTGGCAATCCGAATGTCTTCCTCTGAGAAAAGACTTTCCTTGACTTTTACCCATTTTGTAATTGAGTTATTATTTTTCTTGTGGTGGTCTTCCTGTTGTTGTTGTTGTTATGGGCCATCAAGTCGCTTGCGACTCACAGTGACCCTATGTACAACAGCCCTAAACTCTGCTCTGTCCTGTGCCAATCTCATTGCCTCTGACACACCCACCCCGATTACCCCAGTCACTGAATCAATCC